>NC_058026.1:8739295-9047420 GCF_019176455.1 Solea senegalensis | reverse complement strand
TTTAGTTTTTCTAAATTGTTAATACACTATTTCAACATGCAGGAAATTGTAAATAACTCACAGATTTTGGACATTATTCTGGGCAAAATGGGCAAAAGCACTTACTCACATAACCTTTTTCCGGCCCTTTCATGGTTAAAAAAGTTAAAATAATACACTTCCCTTTAATTAATTTTAGAATTAAATGACTGGTTAATATCCAAATACATGAACATGTCTCACAATCCTGTGTTATAAAGAAACTAAACTACATCTATAAGTTACTGCACACATTTAGGATTAAAATAAAAACACCAATAACAGCAAATGTGGGCCATTTCCTCCGACTGTGGATGTCTGGTGGAGATGATATTAAACCATGGCTAAATCTCTATTTACAGTAGAGTCTTTGTCTTTGCATGAAACTGCAAAAGATTCATTAACGTGCAATATTTCACACCGGCATGTGAGCGTCATCCATCATGCACTGTAGCCAAAAGATGACAGCGTTGTGTGATATCATGACCAATTTTCTGAATTGGAATAACGTATGATATCAGTCTGAATCCTCACAGAGCTGATGGTGTTCCTCAGGACGGTCAGCTCAAACTGAGAAAAAGTGCTGGCCTCCTAATAAAATGAATTATATACTCAAAATCCCTGTCTTTCTGTCTGCAGGTTCTCCCTGTGTGTGAGGGGTTTCTGCGGGTACTCAGGCTTCCTCGCAAAGGTACAAAAACATGCACAGGTTGTCTGTCTCTTTTTGTTGGCCCTGCGATGAACTGGTGACCTGTTATCGCACCTTTCATACTGTGTCGGCTGGGATTAGCACCAGAGACGCATGTGGAGGATAGGCGGTAGAAGATGGATGAATAAAGAACACAAGGAATGCACACAAAATATTCACAATGAATTTCTTAAGACCAGTCCAGGGTGCATAGGACATTGACAAATGTCCCCCATCTCACTCTTATAAGCAGTTCTTCCTAGCTCTCCCCAGTTGAGCCCACTCCTGGTCACTTCTGCCTGGACGTCTCTCGTCCAGCTAGGTCGACCTCTTTTCCGTGTCCATTTCAGGGCTTTCCGGGTGATGTTTGCTTTCGTTTTTTTCAGGGTGGGCCCAATCCAACTCCATTTTCTTTTTAGAATGTGTAAGTGGATGAGAGTCTGACTTGTTGATTTCCACAGGTCCACATCCCGTACTCTGTCTCTCCACCAGATGTGCATTATTCTCCTGAGGCAGGTGTTGATGAATGTTTGCAGCCTGTTTGTTGTTTGTCTGGTTGTTTCTGACGTTTGACGTTGGAGTTGAGGATGCAGGGTTTAGTATTGATTAAATTGTTTTTTGTGTTCCAGAGTTTCCTGAGCAGGTTAAACACGGTCCTTGCCTTGTTGATCCTACTTTTCACATCCGCCTCTGTCCCTTCTGTGGTGTCCACTACACTGCCTAAGTATGTGAATGCCTCCACCTCCATGAGGACATTGTTACGGATGTGGGTGTGGGTCTTCATGACCTACATCTTTTTTGTATAAGGTGTTAGGCCAAGTTTTGATGCTGCTTATGCTTCTCCAGTGGATAGACACTGTGGACAAAAACACTGTGTTGTTACACAACACTCGACAAGGAACGGATTCACTGTCCACAGAATCTATTATGTTTGAGATGCTAAATTTACTTGTGCAGTCTTTCGCCATTTGAGCTCTTGCAGTTGTTAAACGAGTTTTATTTTTAAGGCCTGTTGACAACGTGACGATGACATTTTTAAAGCAGCAGGGTTTGAAATTGTCTCAACTTTCTGCTGACTTTGTCAATGACTGGCAGTCAGGCACAAAATTAACAGCTCCCCATTCGGCGTCTTCTGTTTTAACATTTACACTCACTTAGATCCGGTGGAATTGGAAACAAGGACTGACTCTAACAATGCAATTTTCTCTTCACAACAGGGACTTTACAGTTAACCGTGTCTCAGCCTGCGCAGGACTATACACCACAGTCCCAGCATGCTCACACAACCATTAGGTTGATAATTGGATAAACTGGCGATGCTATTATTGCAGATAATGTTCTTAGAATGGTCTCGCATCGCTTTAATCACACAGGACAGATGGGTAATTTTTGACAGTGGGGTTAGGCGCTCCAGTCACCTTGAGACGACGCGATTGCCTGGTGAGAAACACGTGAAGGTTCTCAGTTATATAGAACCTTCACACTGTAATCGTATGTCGTGATATACACGATGGACACATTTGTTGACTTCTGAAGATTCAAAAGAGGTCTTCCTGAGCTTTCAGCTTCATACAGTTATATCCCTGAGCACATAAATTATGAAAATTGAGAGAATGCTTAAAGATTAACCCTTAATGCTCACGCAGCACAGATCTGTTTGCACCCCAGGTGCACCCATGGTAAATTTATATCACATTTTTAGTAGTAGGTTTTTTTCTTTTTTTTTCTTTTTTATTTATTTATTTATTTTTATTGATATGTTTATTTCGGTCTTGTTCATAAAAAAGTGAACTTTGAACTGTGACATATTTCCAATTTCACAAAATCAGTCCGATTTTAAACATTTTGAATACTTTTTGCCCATGTGTGTTTGTATAGTTGGTGAAAATTTAACAAAAACAAAATCCTCAGATTGCCTATAGGTTGTGCTGAAAAAAAGGATATTAGACGCTCTATATTGCATTATATTCTTACACCCTCTGTATACGTTTAAACATAATGGAAATGTTCTGTGTTCTCAGGGTTAAAAACATGTACAACAGTGATTTAAAATTTTTGTTTTTTTAAATGGTTACTGCAATCCCATGCCATGGTTGCCAGACTCACCAACAATACGGAATAAGATGCTGCTCTTACATAGTTGTCCCACTATCATGTGTCAGCAACAGGTGGAGGTGGAGGGTGAAAGTGTGTCTGCCTGAGAGCAACACTGGAGAATTATGGCCCATACAAAAAAAGTTATATTTATACGTCAGATCAAAACTTGCACCATTGTTTTCCCCTTCTTTAAGATGGACCTGTAACTGAGAACCACCCACAGCCATGTGTCCACACATCCTCATTAATAATAATATAATATCAGTTGCGTTATCGTAACCATCCGTCTCTCTCTATTAGCTTCTGTTATATATTCTGTTACTTTCCACATTTCACATTCCGTATTTTATGTGTTTCCTCTCTTTTTAAACGTGACGTTTTGGGTTTAATCTGCTGAACTTGTCGACTGCACGTCTGTCCGTCCTGGGAGAGATATCCCTCCCCTGTGACTCTTGAAACCTGAACTTTGTCCCATTATTCCTCTGCACAAAGGTTTTTGTGGAGTTTTTTTCCACTCGATGTGAGGGTCACAGGGTAGAGGGTGTCACTTGTTGGACTGTATAAATAAAATTTGACTTGACTATGTTAAATATCCCCTGAAAAAGAGATATAGTGCATGTTGAGCCAGTTGCTTCCCTGTCTGCAGGAAAAGTATCCCCACTGGCCTGTGTCACGGTCTGTTGTCACCTTCTTCTCCACTTTCAGACGTCTATATTTTTGAATGCATCTCCACTGCAGACTTTTATTTTTCTTTGACACTATGTTAAACCACCATTACTTGTATCAAATATCTTGTGTTTTTAAATATTGTTTAATCTAAGTTTCACTCATTCACTCTTGTCTTATCTCATATCTTACATTATAATCATAACACTTTTTGTGCTATAAAGCATTCATTCTTCATGTATTGCATGTGAGTGCTTATGAGGTGGGGCTCTACCTGATGATCTATCAAAATAACTGTTGAATAAAAAACCCACAATCCCTTTGATTCAACACTGAGACCAAGACATAAATCAAAGCAGAAACTGCTGTAATGCTGCCTCCATCTGCTGGAGAATAACAGGCACTGCAGGGTTTTGTTTTTTTTTTACAGGAGGAATCAAAAACTGACACAAAACAAAGTCATAGTAGTAACAATTAAGTAGTCTCACAAAAACAAGCACTCCCACAGACCCGAGCACCTTGAGTATGTTTCCGTTGTCGTTTCAACCGAGAGGGGCAAACGTGAATGTTTTGGGACTTGCTGGTGTTTTGAGGTTTGTGTGTGTTTTCTGTCCTGCGTGTTTTAGGGTTTGTATGTGTTTTCACTTCTGAGTTTTTGTTTTAGTTTTTTTGTTTTTGAAGCCCCAGTGTTTGTGAGTATGCAGCTCGTTTCTCCTCCTGCATGTGTTTTGGGTCGGTTTCAGGCGACACAAATTATTATGCAGTAGTAGTACTCAAATATAAACTATAGAGTGGTGTAATATGTTAGTATGTCGTCCAAAATCTGATGACATACTAACCTATGACTTCTTGGGCACATTTTGGACGACATACTAACCTATGACTTTTTTGTCAGATTTAAAGACGACATACTAACCTATGACTTTTTTGTCAGATTTAAGTAGTTCACTTTTCTTTTCATGTGGTGAGTGACGCACCCCAATGATTTTAAGTAAGACAGTGAATATTAAACTAAAGTTCGAATAGAAAAATTGTGACCAGAACATTCAGTCCAAACACACGCCACATTAAATTTTAAGTATAAGTTGACTGTGTGCCAATAAAAGTAAATAGGGAAGAGTGTCTGACGTAGTCTAAGATTGAGTGTATTTGTGCAGCTTAGATCATGTGTAACCATTTAACCACAGAGACTGACTCACCTGCAGCGCAGTTCTGCCAAACTGATTGAGAGTATCAGGATGCACTCTTCTCTCCTCCAGGATCCTCTGCACCTCGGTCGTATTCCCTTTGGCTGCAGCCGTCGTCAAAGCTCTGCCGTCGTCCATCTCAATAAAGACCATTCTACTTTATCTTGCTGCCTGTGCAGTAGGAGTGAGCATTTTCACTTAAACATCAACACGCCTATTGCAAGCTATTTTAACAGTCTAGATGCAGATGGTGCAGGGCCATATCTGAATAATATAAATCGCAATATAATTTAGTTAAACATCAACATGTCCACAGTTCATTACACATTGATGCCTTGTGTAAACTCACTTTGAAAACAATCACATATTTGCTATAACCATTATGACTCAGAATGTTTTTCTGTTGCGTTGTTGTGTCGATAACGTTTGAAAACAAAATTAACCCATTTTCTCCACACAAAGAGCAGTGTGGGGCTTTATTTTCTTGGAGTCAATTTTATTTATTTTTTTCAAATCTCAACATACTCTGTTGCTCTGGGAATGAGACATGTATCTCAGATCCAATGTTTAATGATCGAATAACATTTATCTCTGGAAATTATTTTTAAAAAATTATTTATATTTTTGGGTGGTTGGTTAGGGTTAGGGATTACTGTTTCATTTTCTGATTCACTTCTTCCTGGTCAAAACATGTCAGATATCCACACGGTCATTATTCCTATCCTAAGTTGTCATTTCAGATATCTACAAATAAAGTATTACTATTCGTAGTTGGATTTTTTAAGTGTTGTGTACAATTTAGTTTCGAATAGTCATAATCCCACATCAGTATTTCTTAAATTCCGCTGGAATTATGACAACTCGGTCAGAATTTAAATGTAGATTTCTCAAACTGAAATCGCGTATTGCTATAATTGTAATGCAGATATGTAAAAAAAATTCATATATTGTGGATGTCAATTAATGAAATAACGACAAAGCCCATACACATAAATGGGAAAAGTGACGTCATTTGTCCCAGGAAGAACGAAGTCGGCTGACCTGACAATTGAGGGTAGAAAGACTGTCACGGTGGATACCTTAAATGTTCATTTTCACGGGGAATATTTAAATTGAGGATATGTATAATAGATATCCACACTGGCTATGAAGTGTTGAAGCGGCTGAACGTACAATCGTCACCGTGTTCGCTAAACCAACAGAGACGCGAAGCCACTATTATTCAGGAAGATGAATTTACGGCTACGGCTAGCTACTACGACATCCGGCTAAAGTAAGCTTCGGCTCCGCGTAGACGCCATGTTATCAGACTGTCGTAATGTTACATCTGGTCACGGTTACACAACGTCTACGTTTAAACTTAGTATGGTGTTTGTTTTGCGTTGTTTGTCTCCGGCCGTCTGATAGACAGTCCACCGAGTGTTACAAACGGTTAACACCCAGGCTAACCGCTAGCAATAGCTCACAAGAGCAAAATACAGAGCTAATTACGCTCACCTTGTGCGGTTCGTCGGGGTCCACAGTGTCGTCCAGGTTTCTGTCCCACTCTTTCCAACGACCGGTGATTTTCAAATGTAATCCAGACCAGGAAAGTTTATCGGCATTAGAAAATACATTTGCGCGGTGAGATCCACACTGCACTGTTTCAGACAACAATTTACAAACATTGGAGAGATCGCACGCTGGCCAATCACAGCTCAGTCGGTGGGCGTCGTCCTTCCATATGTGGTAAAAGAGGCGGGGCTACACCTCTGTTACTACACCAAGTCTGTGGCAACAGTGGCAGTTGACCAATCAGAGACCGCAGCGAAGAAAGCGGGCGATTTGTATACGTTGATGTCTTCGATGGCAGTTCATTCACACTTGTAAACCTCTTTAGATGTAAATGTCATGAAGCAAATGTGGAAAAAAGGCGGGTCGACGTTTTTAATTTTTAGTGACTGTGATTGCACAACGTTTCAACTACAGATTCAGCCCTTACATGGTGTTGTGACCTCACAAGAAAGACCAAGAAGCAAGAGGATACGCAACAATTTTTTTGTTTAAATGGGAATCATTAAGCATTGCAATAATTAACAGTAATCACACAGTAAAAACACTAAAATCAAGCTACACACAAACATTTTAAAGAGCAGGTGAAATTTTGAAGACATTCTTTCAGTCAACAGTTAAAGTGATTATTGACGCTCCCCTGGGAGTCCTGGAAGTGAGCAGCAGTGTATTCCTCCAAGTTTTATACATTTGTCCTCAGCTGGTAATCTAAATAAGAGAGAGGAGAATTGTTTTACATCCAGTTTTATCTTATCTGATCCCTTCCAAAAATAGCACCATATGGCACTCACTGGCCTCTTTATCAGACACATCCATTCAACCGCTTGTTAACACAAATATCTAAGGCAACGGTCACCTAAATAACCACTCATAACACACACATCACAACCAAGGTACGAAGAAGACATCTCTAAACACGTTAAGACCAGACAGGAATCAACCCTTGTTTTTATCAGGTGTCTTGTGTACCTAATAAAATGTTCCAAAAACAATTATGTATTCTGATATTGAGGTTTGACGAATACGTTACTGACTTACCTCCACTCTGTGTAATATAGCGGACCCAGGGCAAAGCCTGGTAGCCACTTTTTTCTATGATCTTCATATATCGCACCTGTGGAGAAAATAGTAGCACAGAGAAACATGTTGAGGCAAGAAGCCTGAATGTGCCTCATCAAATAAAATCTATTTTTTCTACATTAAGCACACAATCATCAGCTCCAAGTAGACCCGACTTGACTAAACACTTATTTACTGTTTACACCCTACACAGAGTTGGGATTGTCTCAGGTTCTCATTACAACCTTTAAGTGGTCTATATCAAAGTACAGGCCTTAGATCCAGAAAAATGTGTGTGTTAGTTTTGTAGACTGTATTTTCATTTGTTCTAACCATAAACACACTAAAATTCATGTGAACACATACCTGTATTCCTGAGACTGTGAAGTAGGGGATTTCAAATTTGACTGTTATTGGAGGTTTGCCCTCAAGCTCCTCATTTTCCACACTAGGCAAACCAAAATGAGCTCTCATTAGAAACTCTTTGCCCCCCTGAATGAACGAACGCAAACACAGACAGCGGATTAGACAAATACGCAGACAAGGACAAGTTGAATACAAAGAAATGTCAACATTTGACCTGAATATCCACACACAGGCAATATTATTTCAATTACATAGCATACTGAAATGTGAATTTCTTACAGGGAAAGACTTGATGGTCCACACCACTAGGTTCTTCTCAGGCACATACTTGGCATGGCCTGTGCTGGTTTTGAACTTAGGTGAGTCAGCATCACTGGGAACTGGGACCCTCACCTCCACATTATTTGCCACTGACTGTTTTTTAAACTGCCCCTTTGCCTAAAAATACAAGTGCACATTGATTGTGAACACCTGTGAAAACTTGCATTTCCATTTGTTATTAACACATTTATATCAGTTTCTAAAGGACATGCCTGCTCAATGACACACAACATTTTTTTATTCATGCAATTATGTTGTCAATACCTTCACCATGATTTCCACTCTACTGTGAGAAAACTTCTCTATGACTGATTCGATCCATATCAGAGGCTTCACCTGTGAAGGATGAAAGGCACGATTAAAACATTTATAGAAAACACGCTTTTTAAGTTACACAGGCAAATTGGTAGGTATCCTTGTTTTTAATTACTTTGTTTAAAAGCACAACAGAGAGACCCAACAATAAAGCTTTCTGAATTTTCACTGCTAAACTCACTGCTTGTCTGTGCTCTACTGTACAGTATTTTGCATAATATGCAAATATTTGTAACCTTTCATTCACCCACTGTGTGATGGGAGGAGGGAGATGACACAGCAACTCATACCCTTTATTGTAGTGGTTGTATTAGTATAACATATTGCTTTTATATGTAATTTCTATAATTTGTTGATTTGTTAAATAACCCACATTTCCATTAATAAAGTCTACTTTTGTGTGTCCTTATATGTTAGACTGTGCTATAGCCAACAGTCATGCTGAATTCATATATTTACAGGGCATTGGGTGTCATCATGATGTGAATGACCATTACAAAATTATAGCAATCCTTGACTAACATGAGTATTGATGCGGTAAGACATGAGCTCAGATTCCCCGTCTGGAGGGATGAAGGAGATTGTGCGATCACTCTCAAAACGTGAGAGACGGACACACTGGTGGAATTTAACGTCTTCCATCACCACCGTCTTCCCCTTGTCACCTGAGCACAGAAAAGAACAACACCATGAGTGTTTATTCATTAAACAGACTCAAATCAGATCAGTTAGCTACATATCATTGTAGATGTCTGGAGTTGCAGCAGATAGATATGGTTATGGTATGATATAAATGAGCAGCAGCTGCATACATACGTCCAGTGAGGGCAAAAAGTACTCGATCGTTGAGGCCCAGGCGCAGTTCAGGCATCCCAGAGAGCATGGTTTTCAGCTTGATGCTGCCCACAATGTCACTGCTCATCACACTGCCGTTAGCATTCACCTTTACATGCAACACACAACCAAAAAATTGGAAGAGAAATGAAAGTTGACATATATCGGAAAATAGTCTCAGGATTACAGAATATGAAATCAGTTCATTTAATATAAAAGTGGCACAAAGACCCTAATACTACTAATAAACTGTATGTATTGTTGTATATTACATTACATGTCATTTAGCAGACTTACAATAAGTGCATTTAAACATTTGGGTACAAATAAGAGCTAGAAGTAAGTAAGAGCTTCAAGTAAGCCAAACTATGAAGTGCTAGTCATAAGTGCGATGTATAAAGTTTTTTTTTTGTTTTTTTTGTCGTCGTCGTCTTAGTCGAGGTAGAGTCGGAAGAAATGTGTTTTTATATATCACATATGTCTATTAAATTACAGTAAATTACAAAGTAGAATGATACCAATAAGTTATTAAAAGACAGTATTACATATTGCTACATTAAACATATTGACTTTACCATGGCCACATTTTAACATGTTTAAACTTTTTAATCTTTAATATTAAGTGCAGTTTTCCTAACAGCAACTTACCAGCACGTTGATGGACTCAATGACATCGATAAACACCTCATTCTTCTTGTACTTGATGCCCTCTGACCTCCAGGAGACAGCATTGGTGACAGTTGTCGGCACCTTGCTCTTTGCCACCTCGAGCTTGGCACCTTCTTGGGTAATGTATCTGAAAAGAACGAGAGAAGAAGTAGAGAAGAGCTGCTGTAATTCAGCACCACACTCAGTGTCGTGCAGTGTAATCAGTATACATCCAGATTATGTAGTAGACATGTGTGTCAGTGTGCATCTCACTCCTGTAGGATCTTGCTGTCAGTCGTCTGAGGGAATCCAAAATCCATCAGCTCATCCAGCAGCTCATAGACGACCACAAAATTATCCTGAATGCTCTCCTCCTCCAGCTCTTTAAAATACTCTGTGAAGACCTGCACCACAGCACCAGTAAGCACCATATTTAACTGCCGTCTTTCACCAAATTTCCACATTAATGCAAAACTACACTCAAAAAAAACTGCACGGCATGTGCCACTCACCTCGACTAGTTTGTAGAGAAACGAGTACACCAGGGAGGCGTTGGAGTTCTTGTTTGTGGTGGCCACCACTATGCAAAGATCAGGTCAAGGAGTATTCCACACCTTCATGTTTTGGTAATTCAAAATCAGCATCAATTATTATTTGATTGTGTTTTACCATATGCTTGGTCCAGTTTCAGAAATATTCAGGGTAGAAAAGCAGACACAGCTTTGGTGTGTAAAGGGAAGAGAGGAAGGAGGCAGTATTGCAACATTACAGATATTTACTGCTGTAAAACACACACAAGGAGAAAATAAAGGAAGACTGTCATCATCAAACACAAGGATACAGTAAAGGTTGCTGTGCTTGATCCACATGAAGTGAACGTTCCCGTGTGACATTACTGGACAGATAAGCCCGTCCTCCTCGTGCTGCATGAGTAAAGACATAAAGTGGTCGATCTCCGCCATGTCCACATCGCCCTTGTAGTTTCGACAAATCAAAACCTGAGCACAGAGAAGAAAACACACCACGCAGTTATCACAAGTCTTACATGTGACCTGCTGCTGCTGAAGCAGAAGTGATGCTCAGACAAGACAGATGTTACCAGCAAGGGACAAACAATTATACGTCTAAAAATAAAGTTACTCTCCTCCTGTTGGCCAGTGAGGTAATGCAAGAGTTCATTTACCAACCCCCTTTTTATCAGATACAAAATATAGAAGTAGATACAGAAATGTAGAAGAGACATTTTTTTTATTTTATTTCTGTTGATCAAGAAAAATATTATGAGCGATCTATGATGGTTTGAAGCACAAATGGCCTCATTCAGGTGTGAGGATTTGCAGATTTACTTTGTTTTAGAGAATTGTAAATTAAATATTTCTGCTGCTTAAATAAAAAAGCAATATTATTACTAGTAAAATAGCCATTTTTCCACTTTTAGACTGTAGGTGTGAGTGTGAGAGTGAAAGGTTGTTCGTCTCTGTCGGTTGATTGATGTGACTGGCGGCCTGTCCACTTGTCCCTCATGTGGAGGATAAAGTGACAGACAATGAGTGAGTAGAAGGGTGAATGTTGAATTTCATCATGCCTTAAGATATTTGGCAGACGAGACACAATGTTTGTCAGAGATCACTACCAGTTGTCACCACACCCTCTTATCAAACAAAAAATATCTGTTTTGAGCTATACTAACTACTGTGTTAGGTTACAGAAAACTTTGTGTGCTTTTTGTGCCATTTCCTGATTGATGCCTCCATCCTTTATCTTACAATAAATCAATTTGATATTCATTTTGTTTTGTTATTTTTCCCACCACATTTGCACCATTTTTCTTTTGTTCTATAAAGCACATTTTTTGCTTTGACATTTCATATCATGTTATAATGAAAACATGGCCCGCGACCTCCTCTTCATTTAACAGCTGCCAGTGAGGTGATGGAATATAGGCAGAATGTAATACTTAATATATTTGCTAGCAATATTCTTTATAATCGTATCATTACAGTCAACTTTAAATTACATACTGTACATATATGTAAGCTTGTTTGGTGTTTTAATTATGGTTGTGCACATTATTATTCACTTAAACTTGGATTTATTTATGTGTTTGCGATTAATAGATAATTTTGCATCATATACGTGTTTAATTATGTTAAGTATATATCATTCTATAGCAAAACAAGCACTTTTACTTGGCAATTCTGTGAAATATCAACATGAATATCTTTATTGTGATATCATGATTGAATATGTTATAATAATTTTAAGCACACATTATTTTTTCTCTATATCGGCCCCTCATTGACCAGACTGTAGTCTCATTGACCCCCAAGGTGATTTGAGTTTGACACCACTGTTCCTCAGTTGTGTCTTTATCTTAACATTTCATGCTGTGCTACATTTACATTCTTGTAGATGTAGATGTAGATCGCCTACACACAAAATTAATATGTATTCAACTTTAAAAACGGATTTTATTTCAATTTTAAAGGCCCCCCCTCAGTCACTTAATATGGGTCAAATAAAAAACAAACATCCCGGAAGTAGAGAGGCGAAGGCCAGTGAGCCAATGAATGAGCTCGACATTAATCTTTAACGTGTCATTAATGTTTAACAGCTGAAACAACAGTCTCAAACTAAAGTTAAAAAACAGCCAAAGTTAGAAGAAAGTGTGTTACAAACACAAACACGTACATATTCAGAGTAGTGAGTATCTGTGTGTGTGTGTGTGTGTGTGTGCTGACGATCATCTTACCTTCCCCTTCAGGTCCAACACGAATATAGCGGAGGCAGACATGTCGTGTTTCTTCTTCTTCTCCGTCCACGTTCGGTTGACACGACACAACAAAACTCAGCTACAAGTGTCCACTCGTGTCACTGCAGTTTCGCCATCCACGCCGGGAGAAGTCAAAGAGCCTCGGCCACAGCTGGTCACCGAGTCGAGCGTTTCTGTTTCCCCTTTACCCGTGAAGGTGTCGTGACGTCACCGTGCTCAGGTGAAACATTCACCTGAGCACATGAGGGCAGGAGAAGGAGGGTGTGATGCTCGGTTTATCCGCTAGAGAGCGCCACAGATTCACAAAAAACTGTTTCCCAACACACGTCATATACATGTAGATAGATAGATAGATAGATAAATAGATAGATAGATAGATAGATAGATAGATAGATAGATAGATAGATAGATAGATAGATAGATAGATAGACAGACAGACAGACAAATACTATAGAAAGAAAACTGGTGATAGATGAACCCAGAAAAACTGCCATATTCACCATATTCTCTATGTGAGAATATAGGTTAATATGATTTATAACACTACCATCACAAAGGTTTTGTGAATGTGTGCAACTGGAGACCAGATAAAGATCTGTCTTTTCCTATTAAACCACCTCTTTTGTCCATAGAGGTTTGGTTCTCCTTATCTGTTTACCCTGTATCTAATGATAAAGTCACATCTCAGACACAGGATGTGAGCTGTTGTAACTGTTGTAAGACAAACATTGACCCAACAAGCCAGATCGATGTGAGACTACAGGAAGAGCATTTTTTTGCTCGTATGTTAACATGATCTTTACGATGTTGACCTTGAACCACGTGTTGGTCTATGTGTGTTTGAGTCTCCCTCAGTGCTTCAGTGTGATCCAGATTACACAGAGTTGCCTGTAGTGGCAGAGGTCCAACACAAACATATGGAAACACCTCACAGTCAGACAAGATTAAAAATGTGACTTTTCCTACTTAAAGTAGTAGCAACATGTGACCGTCTGTGCTGGTAGAAGATTTCCTTTTCAGTACCTTTTGTTTAGAATATGAATTTGATATCCACACAAACACACACCAATATTCCCCCGCATTCAATCCATCCTTCCAGTAGTGAACACACACATCCAGGCACCAGAGCAGTGGACAGCACGTCTCAACCCATGACCTATCCCTGGATTAAAGAAAACAAAAAAATAACAATGTTGAAATATATGATTTCATTGTTATATAAATATGTATCAATTAATTAAACAGAAATCATTTCAGACTAAAACCTAAGCATAAACTAAGGAACAGTGTATAAAAATAAACTTATATATATATTTTAAAACAATCATCGAATCATTTTAATATTTCTTTTAAAGCAAAGATGCAAAACACTTCAAAGCTTATATTTGAAAAATATGGAAGAAAAAAAAAGTATCCATGTATTGTGTACATACCATTCAATTCTCGGGGCCAACCTCTGAAGATGAGCACATATTATACAACAGGATAGTGAAATGAACATAGTAGAGGAACAGAATGTCCTCCTCACTTTTTATTTAAAAATAACTCTCATACAACCCAGATCTCTTGCTGGTTCTACCCCTCTATTGGTCTATTAAAAGAAATGATTATAAATCATTCATAAATACTACTAACCCTGTCCCATAACATTACTCAAATCACTGAATATGGCATCAAAGGTGAAGTATGTTTCTATAGACAACGATCACCTTGATTCCATCATGGAGTCATGAGAAAGGCAGCTCTGAACCATGTTTGCCTGTTCGTCATGTACTTGTTGCTCAAGGCCCTCTATTGTTGAGAGTGAACAGATACTGCCGGGGTCAGATAAGATGAGCTCAGCATGGTGGATCAGAGTGAAAGAGATATTAGTGAGACTTCCTGTGAAACCTGCTTTGATAGCAACTGTGAGTGATAGTTTGACCGTATACCCAACAGAGACGCTCATGACTTTCACCACCGTGTAAACTGAAGCATTGGCCTATCTCCATTTACAGATTATTAAGATAAACAGCTTTGGGGGGGGGGTTCACAGCACATGCATCACCTACATCATCCTGCAGCCAGAAACCTGCAGCTCAGCTTGTTTGGCCCTCAGGTCATCAGGCAGAGACCAAACAAGCTCTTGCTGTCACCTTGTCATCGGGACATTTCGTGACCTGTTTGTCGTGACAGGGGAATATCTGTCCTCCATCCGTGCAGCTCCTCCCCCCCTCCCCCCGCTGTTGATTTCGAGGACACTCCTCTTTGCTTACGAGTCAGTGGTGTGAGATGCAACTCCACCCTTTAGGTACCAGTTGGCCAATAGAGGACGGCGAATATTATGTGGTGATGTGCATGACAGAGAGCATAGCTGGGACAGGTGTCATCTGTCATGGGAGCCTCAGGTGTGTATCTGCCTGTTGCCTCATGGGTAATGCCCATTACCACAAAGTGATACTCCAGCTAATTAGAGCAAAGTGTCAACAGTGATGCTGCGGGTGATGACGACACACAGTTTACAATGATGGATGCAGATTGACCGTAGATGCAGTCAGACTGTAGATCAGCTGGTGACTGGTGAGATGAGAGATTTGTCCCTTTTTTTAGATGCAGAACTGGTGACCATGTTTGTCTTTTGTCAGATGTGACACTGTTGGGTGTGGAGTCCTTCACACTGGAATGTGGGTCCCCATTCCTGACAGACAACATACCACTCCCATTCAAACGGTGGTGCAGTATGTTCCTGATCTGCCCGCGTCTCACACACACACACACACACACACACACTTATCTTACTGTTTACATTTAGCATCTACAGCTCAAGGTTTGACAGTAATTTGTTCTTTTAACACGTCGAACGTGAAGTGCTTCAAAACTAATGTGTGCATTATTAAAGTTGACCTTTTAATATTTAAAATAAATAAGTGTTCTCTGTAGACATCACCGCTGCTGATCTACATCCAACAAACTTCACCAAACTACCACAGATAGATAGAAGGCACACATATGAGTTCAGACAGTAAAGGTCGGACATGTCAAGTGAAAGACATTGAAGGATTGTAATGCATATGTATTAATCATCAGGCCAAGGCGATGTGTTGCTGGTAAAGCTGAAAAGACGATGCTTTGTGAAGCTTATCACCTGCACTGCAAAGAAAGATCATGTGTTTGTCTGCGTTTTTCTGTTTGTCTGATTGTGAGACAAGTCAAAAATTGAGGACAGATTTGAAAGGATTACTGCTTGAGTGTACTGATGCTTTGAGGAAACTAAGTAGCCTTGGCAGAGGTTTGTGCTCTCTGGGTGCTTTCTCTAGCTCTTTGTGATTTTGGGCTGGGTGCTGAAATCCCCATGTACAAAGCAGGGCTATTAGGAAAGCTATTAGAGTCACTTAAAAAAGGTTTGGTATGAAAATCCAGCTCCTCTGGTATTCTCTGCGTCACTCAAGAGGTGACTCATATATCCACTTACAATTCTGACTTCTGTCCAACCAATTTGACGACAAACCATTTAATGACGACAAGCCATTGTGACCCATTATTAATCACGACACGAGCAACGTTGTGCTTCATAAAACGTCTCTGACGGATTTCACTGCCATCTCTGTAACATGTGACATCAGTTGCAAGGGATCTATGCTTTAAAAATGCATCACAATGATAAAACTTCTGTGACTTCCTGATGCAACACGGCTGCTTTCATGTTGACCGTTCCCCTCTTATCACTAATGCACTGGAGCAGACAGAGCACTGCTGGTTCATTTACTTTACAGAGAGGAACCAATATTGGACATGAATTATGGACGAGGTTTATTAGATTACTGGGTGGATGTTGGCTGGTTGTTTGATGGATAAGTCAGATCGCACAGAAACACTCCCTTTTTAGAAACCATAAAACCCATCATTTAATATTATTTTACATTATAAAATACCTTTCTGGTGAAACTAACATTGTGCAGAGAATAGGAAAAATGAAACAAAACTCTTTCAGAGTGAAAAGCCTTGATCTGTAGAGAGAGAGAGAGAGAGAGAGAGAGAGAGAGAGAGGAGATATCCCAGGTACTTTCTCGTGTACTTGTGCAGACAAAACAATAGCATGCACATCATGCACAATGGTGAAAAGCAGAGCGAGCTACATTCACTGTGGGCAATACTTAAGGCTGACATTCGCTGTTAAAACAAAACCCAACAGGTGAAACCGGAAAGTTACTCGAATGAACAGGAACAGTGTGCAAAAACATAAAACTCCCCTTCCTGTGATTATACATCTGCTCCTCTAACAAAGGCAGAGGGCAAGGACGAGAGTCTGATGCTGATTAGTTGAAGCGCTCATCTGCTCTTTGTTAGTATCGCGTTGTGTATGCATGGGGGAGTGAAGGCAACGAGGTTTCCAGGTAACAGGAATATAAACAGGTTTCATGCACATTTGTTATGTTATAACAGCTCAGTCGGGGGAGTTTTAAGTTTATCGTCTAATAAACTCAGACAGGAGTATGTGTTATTGTCCATATTTTACAATATTGTATATCTACTGTGGTATTTTAAGTTTTATACTAACATGACATAATACCAACTGATCTGATACTGATTATATTGTTTTGTTATAGGTGGGGCTTTGCACATTTGTATATAAGAAGTTATTTGTAACCAGGATGTAAACAGGAAGTGATCATGAGTAATTAAATAGTGGAGAAGGCATAGGAATAAATAAGCTTGGGCATCTTCCTACACCTTTTTTTATCTCCTTACTTCACTTTCATTTTTTTGTGTTTGTTTTTTGTAATTTTGTGTGTTTAGTTCACATGTTTCAAATAAATCCTTTTTTCTGTAAAACAACCTTCTTATTGTGAAACCGGGAAATGCAACCAGATAAATGCATTTTTTTATACATATGTTTTATTCTTTCATTAGAAAAAAGTCTAACACAAATAAAAGAAAATACACAAAGCAATGTGCAGGATGCTGTGTATAATGTCGTCAAAGTTTGTACAAAGCCGAGTTGTATTGTCCGCCGTGAACTGTATATAATATAAAGCAACTGTACAGGAAGGCAGGAGCAAAATAAATTATGTGGTTTGTCTCTGCAGCGCATCACGGTTACACAACTCTGTAGCAGTGACTCACGCAGGATGTCAGTACACACAAAACCTAGCTGTGTTTTCAGAGGCGTAAGTTAAATAATGGCTGTACAATGTAAAAGTCAACCTGACACGGATGGAACAAAAACAACTCACTGTCGTTGATGCTTATATACACACACACTATATATACATATATATATAAATAGATATATATATATGTAGTATATTTACAGCCAGGTAACAACAACCAAAAACCCTTCCCACAAATAAATAGAGGAATCTTATACATATTTACATCTCGATTGAAATTTACAAATGTAGAAGGCAACTCCACCATTAACTCGAGTGCTTTACAACAGTATTTACAAAAAAAACTATTTTCAGGTATAGGTCATCATCAATCGTACAATCACTGTTCACGTTCTTCATTTAAAAAAAGAGCATTTTCTTCATTTTGCTTGATTCAGAAAACTTAGCAGCTTTTTTCACTTTACTCTTCATACTCAGATGTCTCATCTGGAGGGGAAAATAACATCGGGTCACTGATTCAAATGTGATTTTCATTTAAGGGACCAAAACGGAGGATAGTAGACAACAAACGGATGTCAACAAAATGTGCAAAGCTCTATCCAGGAGAGGAGAAGGCCACAATATTTCCCAGTGGAGGCCATCACTGCCTGGGGTTAAAGCACTAAAACATTGACTTACCACAGAAACTGGTTTGGAAGGTAGTGAGGTCAGTGAAGGCATTATCTACATCCAACAAACTTCACCAAACCACCAGAGAAGGCACACGTATGAGTTAAGACAGTAAAGGTCAGACTTTCCAAGTGAAAGACATTGAAGAAAGATTGTAATACACATGTATTAATCATCAAACCGAGGCGGTGTGTTGACGGTAAGCTGAAATCTCTTCTGCACCTCCTTAGAAAGAAGATGCTTCATGTAGCCTGTGACCAAAGAGATGATCTTGTAAAACTAGGCATTAGTCCTTCATTTTGAAGCCGTGTTTTGGTCTGAATTACCGGCTTTCTGTAGTTCTGCTCTATTATGTTGTAAAAAAAGTTTGAAAGATTTTTTTTTTCTTTAAAGTTGTTTCTTCCGACAGTGCTGAGGTTAGAAACATCCGCCACAGAATGAGGTCACTGGGGGAGGGAGGCAACAGTTGCGCAGCAGGAGCAGCAGAAGAAAAATGTCATGTGATGCTTCAAATCACATCCAATAAAACCCGTCTTCATCTTTCGATTATGCAATATCCATGTCCTCCATGCTCAGCATTTGCCTCTGGGGAAAAAAAAACAGTAACATAAAATAAGCAAAGCTGTAAAGAAGTACCACCGTTTCATTTAGTTATAAATGTCAAAATGGCGTCAAAGTGAAAATACCTGAGGATAAACATAGCCATCGGAGCTGTTCCTGCAGATGTGCACCTCGTCCTCTGTGGTTTTCTGGTACACCGGATTGTCAAAGTGGATGGTGTTGGTGTTCTTCAGACGCCAGCGTCTCCTCAGCAACATTGCTCCAACGACCAGCACTGTGATGAGCACTACACAGCAGGAGAAGAGTCAAAGAGTCATTTAGACTTTAGTGTGTGACAGGCAGACCACGTTTGACAGAGAGATGTGATGTGGAACTTACTTATAGGCAACACGGCATAGAGAGCAATAGGGTGGGAGGCAGGGGCCTCTTTGGGCATGGATGCTCTGTTACCTGAAAGAATTAAGAATTTGTTTATACATGTTATCCCGACAGGGACCTAAGTGTTGATTTGTAAGACTTCTTTGGACTGGGTGTTCCCGTTTCTTATATTGCAGTTACAACTATAGCTTGGAATTGATGGCACAGACATGAAATAGACATTGAATAACTGTATTCCTCCAAAATATTGATATATTCCTTTAAAAATCGTGTAAGTGACCAAGTCCAGAGTAGAGTTTCTGTACCTTGAGCGTCAGCAGATGACTGCTGTGTTCTCTGCGTGGTCTTAAAGGCTGAGATAGTTGAGAGTTTTTCTGTTGCTCTGATGTCGGTTGTCGTTGTCGTTGTAGTGGGGACAGGCTGTTTGGGTGTCGTGGGCTTGGTGGTGGTTGTAGCTGGGAGCGACGCATCACCAGGAGGGACGACTGCGCCTGCACAAGACGACGAATGCAAAGGTTACTGTAGTGATTCTGTTTCGTATTGAGGTGATTTGTAGTCCTGTGCGCCGGCGACATTTACCTGTCACGCACGTCCTCATGTCAGTTCCCAAGGTCATGTGATCGGGACAGGCGCAGGTGTACTTCGGAGAGCGCTGGTTGATCTGGGGAGCGGGGAGGCACAGGAACTCACACCCTCCATTCATTCTGTTACTTCCGCTGCACCAGTTCACACCTACATGACAGAAAATAGAGCACAATAAACATCAGACAACATTACGACATAAGAGCTTGCTGTTTGTTTAGGATAACTGTGAGATCCAGCGATGTTTCTGTACCGCTGGGCTGCATGAGGTTGTGGTAGAGGATGATGTCCTCTGGATGGTTCAGGTTCCCTGCCAGCTCAGTAATATCCTTTCCTGTCTGACGGTTGGCACTAAAGACAGCGTCATTGCTTGTGTCGGTCCAAAACACTTTCTCCTGTGGAAAATGAAAGACATACAGCTTCAGTAATTCTGTAATTACTTTAGTAAAGTTTAGTGAAACACTGAGACTAAATAAAATGCACACACAGAATGAATGAATGGATGAATATATCAAAAGGTAAAATAAAAAGGCAATGGCATGCAAAGTACTGGCTTTGCATGTACTATTATTAACTAGCTAGTCTGAAATTCAGCCATAACATTTTACTGAAATTGCATAAAAACAAAGTAGTTGACGATCCTTTGAAGCACACACACACACACACGCACACACGCAGGTTCCCATTTTATTTTTCTTTATGTTTCAAACCATATTCTGCGCTCTATTTCTGTAACAAGCAACTACATTTTCAAAACGGTGAATGAATTCCCTTCATCACTCACCTCAAACACAGCGAGGGAAAGAGGGTGGGAGAGTTTTTCCACGTCAAAAATGACAGTGTGTCTTGTGCCGCCGTTCACGTCAATGCTGGAGAGTGTGTGCAACTTGGAGTCCACCCAGTACAGACGCTGGTTGACCATATCTGTGGAGAGAGAGAGCAGAAGTGTTTCAGTGATTACACTTTTATCACAACTGTACAGTTTGAACGGACGTTCTTGTCTTCCTTCTTACCCAGGGTGATGCCATTGGGCCACACAATGTTATCTTTCACCAGAGTAACACGATCCGCTCCATTCAATCCGCTCTTCTCTATCTTAGCCTCCTCACCCCAGTCTGTCCAGTACATGAAGCTAAAAAGGACACGGAACAACACAAAACCATTGATAATCAGGAAAAACAAAGCACATTTTCTGATTCCGCAAAGTTGGGACATGTTTTTTGCATCTGTAACTTGTCTGAAACTGTCGCTCACTTATTTACTGGGTCCACGGTGATGGCTCTCGGCTTTTCCAGGTTTTCTGTAATGAGGGTCTTCCTCTTGCTGCCGTCTGTTGTTGCTACAGAGATGGTCTTCATAATGCTGTCAGTCCAGTAGATGTTGCCGTGGAGCCAGTCAACTGCAATGCCCTCTGGAGCCTTGATTTCACTCCCAATAACCACAGAGTGATAAGAGGAGTTACTCGCCAAGTCGATGCTGGAGCTGCAGGGAGATCAGAGTTCAGAATCACTTCAGAGAGTGTTGCAGATTCATGATTCCTGGTAAGATCTTAGATAAAGCAAAAGGACACTATAAAAAGATTGAAAAAGTGTCTTTCTAACCTGTAGATTTTCTTCAGCGATAAGTCAGACCAGAACATTATCTTGTTTGGCATGTCCATGTCCAGAGCAACTGCATTTTTCAGCTGTGGGATCACATGGACGTACTCCCTGCGGTCCACTGTCATCTTCCTCACCTCATGTCTGTTGGTGAAGTACAGGGTTGGCACAGTGCCTGGAGGACACAGGAGGAGAAGAGAGTAGTTTTCGGACAGGGTTATTATACGGTTTGTTAATTGTCTTTTAGCAGTAGGTATTGAGTGGGGACAAGGTTCCTTTCTAATGTTACCTGATTCAGCCTTGCATGTTTTGGTCGCGGGGTCGATTTCAAAGCCATCCTTGCAGTCGCACTTGTAGCTGCCTGGCAAGTTGATGCAAATCTGACTGCAAATGTCTGGCTGAGCACATTCATCAACGTCTGCGGGTGGAGAAATACAGAGTTCAGTAGGACAATCTAGAGTTACTGTAGCATTTGGCTGATTGGGACTCCACTTGTTTTAAGTTTCTGATGTTTGTTAAAGTACAAATCCGTGAACCAAAGGTGGCCTCAGGCGCCTTTCGCTCACCTTCACACGTTCTCTTGTCCACCTTCAGACTGAAACCAGAAGGGCACGAGCAGTTGTAGCCGACCTTCAGATCGCTACAAACATGGGAACAGCCACCGTTTTCTGTCAGACACTCGTTGTTGCCTATGGAGATGAAGATACACAGGGAATTGAAATAATAATATTTATTTTTTTATTTTGAGTAGTTTCCTAATGGTAGCTCTAACTGAAGACAAAACACACCGTCACACAAACCACAAACTATCTCGGTCGGCTTTTTTTGTGACCATATGTTCCACTCTTACCACACTCTTTGACAGGTTCATCAGAACCGTCCGCGCAGTCTCTCCGTTCGTCACACACCTTCTCCGCGCTGATGCACTCCCCACTGCTACATTTGAACTTAGTCGGACCTTCACATTCATTTTCTGTGAGGGAGAAAAGGGGAGTGTGAGTTCAAAGGCCTCTGAGCATCAGCTTCAGTATACAGACAGATGTGTGGGTGAAAACTGGCAGGATGTGTGTGTGTGTGTGTGTGTGTGTGTGTGTGTGTGTGTGTGTGAGAGAGTCACCTATGTTGCAGCCAATCTCATCACTGAGGTCCCTGCAGTTGGGCCGTTTGTCACATTGGAGGCTGCCATGGATACAGGTGCCGTCATTACACTGGAATTCATCTGGACGACAAGTAGCTCGACCTAGAAAAAGACACATGGGTGTGAAAAAAAAGACACACACTGAAAACAGAGACTAACGGAAACAATTGGACGACACGGGATAAGAACGTAAGTGCAGGTGGCCCAGAATGGACAGAAAAAGATAAACTTACTGCAGTTGATCTCGTCCGATCGATCCCGGCAGTCCGTGCCTCCGTCACACCTCCAACTGCCGTGGATACATTCCCCGTTGGCACACTGAAACTCGTGACTCTGGCAGAGCGGTTCCGTCTTCTTCGGCTGCTCTCCCACACAGTTCTCCGGCCACTCGTCGGACCCGTCCGCGCAGTCCTCGTCGCCATCGCAGCGCCACGTACTTGGCATGCACACCGAGTTGTGGCACTGGAAGGATCGCGAGTTGCACGTGGGCTTGACACAGGAGGCCTCGTCCGAGCCGTCCGAGCAGTCGTTCTCACTGTCGCAGACGAAGGATTTGGATATACACTGGCCGTTGGCACATCGGAACTCTTCAGCGCTACACTCTTTGGCCGCTGTGGTGAGTCAGGGGAGAAAGAGGAGAGGAGTCGATGTGATTTATTGCTCTCATAACCTTATGATAGATAGACCATGGTAGGACACACCACCGCTGACAAATGTTTAAAGAGGAGTTTACTGTATGAATGGTTTATAGGTCCAGTGTGTAACATTAAGGAGGGTGTACTGGCTAATACTGAATATACTACCCATAACTATATTTATATAAGTGTACTAAGGCCTTAAAATATCTAATTAGGGTTAGAAAGTATTTTGTCTCACCATTAGAGGTCAGTAATTCTTTTACACTGGACTTTTAAATCGTTATCTTTCTTAGTAACCCTGTCTTTTATGGACCAGGATGTTCACAGCATTTGTGATGTGTAGACAATCATTCCTTTGTTATTAGGACAGTAAATAAGACAATCTTCTTGCGGTGAATATTTAACGTACTGCAGTTCTTCTCGTCGGCCCCGTTGTCACAGTCGTTTGCTCCATCGCAGTGCCACTTTCCCGAGATACACTGGTTCGTGGGGAGGCCACAGTTGAACTCTGACTCCAGACAGGTTTTGGTCGCTGAGGACAGAAACAAGGTGTTTGACTCAAGTCGTTTCATGGCTTAACGGAGAGATAAGGCAGAATAATCATTTACACCTGGAAACTACAGTTTTATTACTGTCACGTGTTTTATGATAAACCGTTGTAGCTTCTGCTGATATTATCTTACAAGTGAGTCAGTAGGTCAAAAGAACATTTGATAACAGTTGTTTTTCTTGAATGAATCCTATTTTAGTTCAATATTGACTTTGATTATTATGACTTGTGTTATTAGTATAAGAACAGAGAGTTACTTTTTGCAATTTTTGCCATTTCAAAATGTGCAGATTGGATCTTTTTTCAAATACACTGCTTGAAAATTTAGGACCTAAATGATATACATTAGGTGTTCTCTCAATTTCTTAGTGTATATGAAATTAACACAGATATCTATGAAGAATTTATGATTAAAAAACATAATGTTTAATGAATAAAATAGATGTCAGTATAACATAACAATGATTAGCTTCCCTAATACCATATATTGCATCTTTATTTTAAAGAAAAAACAGAAATAACATACCACAGGTCTCAGGCAGTTCATCAGTTCCATCACCACAGTCGTCGGATCCATCACAGATCCACTTGCGTGTCACACACCTCCCATTTCCACACTTGAGCTGAGTGGAGCTGCACGTGAACGCTGCATCTGCGAGCCATAAAAACAACAAGAGTTCACTCAGTGTGACACACATGGACAAACTCCCACCATTGACATTTACGCTCGGACTCTATCAGCATTTACTGCCCCATTTACATTTCCCCACTCGTGAGCACCTCGTAATACTCGACTTTGTGTCGGACGCACATAAACAGACTTCCAGATTTTGAATGTCAGTTCATTTTCTTTTACTTTTAACGATGACTACTCTAAGTTGTTCGTTTACTTTGCCATTACACTGGAGATGATCATTATTTAGAACAGATAAGTTTTGCACTGTCACTTTAGCTGCACCGTAATGTAACTGGCTCTGTGCAATCACACATAGGCACTTCTGCTTTATTTATTATAGCTTCTCAAATGTGAATATTTTCTGATTTCATTGCTTCATTTCAAGGTTTTGGGAAACACCAATCTAGATCGTGTTTCTTCTGTCACTCAAGATACAGTTCTGTGTAGAAACTATCAAAACCAAATAATTGTGTGTCTTTATTTTTTTAAATGATGTCTATGTTTTACTTAGTATTTTACACATTGATCTCCTCTACAGCACAAAAAGAAAGCAAGTTAAACCAAAGTTGACACATTATAGGTACGTAACAGCACGTTCGCATATGCTTCTGTGAACAGCCTCACAACTTGGTTCGAGTTTGACGTTGTACAACCTCAAAGTGACCTTGGTTTATTTTGGGCTCTAAGGTCTCTCCGCTGACATAAACACCACAGTGCACCCTATAGTCAAAGCAAACAAGGGCAATGACATTAAGGAGTGTATGAAACTGACACAGGCCTTTGACACTAACACAGCGCTCCTCGTCCTCCATCACCTCTGCTCCACAAGTCCCTCCTGTGACCTGGAGGCTGGGCTGGTGACATGTCAGATTATGGCTTTAAGACAATATGACATGGGAGGAGCTGAACAATCACACCACCAGTTACTGATTGGTCCCAGAGTGACATTCCCCGTAACAGCATCACCACAGAGACCCGGGCTAAGTGAGGCGGAGACTCGAAACACAAGGAAGTCTGTCAGCTTCAGTGAGTCAGTGATAACAGAGGAAAGGGGACAGGGCGGTTGTGACACACTGATGTGTGTGAGGAGATTAAACATGTGAAAAGAAAAAGAGAAAAAGAGATGTTGACATTGTCTTTTCTTTCTTTGGTATTCTAGGGGCAAATGAGTCAATGTGGTGTTCCACGATTAGGAAAAATAATAAAAAACTTGCGCTGCGCTCTTCCTGTGCAACCCGCACACCCGTCCTTTTAAGGGAAACTGCTCACACACGGTGGGGATGCCAGGCTTGCAGCCAGCGGGGTTTCCAGGAACGGACTCTCAAAAGGACAGTCCAGCTATTGCTGGAGAGAAGTTTATGGGGACATTTAACAGTTTCTCAAAAGATCTCACTAATCTTTCTTTCTTTTTTACATTTGTGCATGTATTACACATAAAGGAAGCAAAAGTGGGTCACAAGCTTGCACTTCCTGACCCTCAAACTCACAGCCTCGTCTCTAAGGGTGGAAACTATAAACTGTGCGAGCAAATGTTTTCCACTGATTATCTTTCCCTTCTGCTTCCTCACATGGGTCACACAGCTACAGAGAACACTGTTCAGTAAAAAGAGACTAGTTTGTTTACTACTTTATTTTCAGGGTTTTTTTTGTGGAGGAAAGTGAGTTTATTTTAGTTTGGTCGTTGAAGAGGAGATCAGTTATTAATTGTTTGCCCTAAATATTTTTCATCTACTTCATTTTCACTGGAAACAGGCATAACCACATAGGTTACCAAGTGCCTGTTAATAAAATTCACTGATTGAATGGTGTCACCTAAGCCACAGCTACTTTATTTTCCAAATCTGGAAACATCCTGGTACAGATGAGAAAGTTAAAAAATGCTACTGCATTTCAGTCTAATCATTGTGAAAACTATACAATACAGATGCTTTCACTCCACAAACTGCAAGTAAAAATGATCTTTTTCCAGTGTCCCAGGCTAAGAGCGCCTCTGTAAAGAAACCAAATCTTTCAGATGCTATTTATACCGACAGCTGAACCTGACAACCAGAACCCTACTCAGTCATATAAGGCCATTTGAGTACTACCACAAACACACAAAGCAGCTAAGATTCTGTTCGTGTCTATTGTGGCAGCATGTGACTTTGTCCACTAACAATGCACCATGCACACCCTCATAACCCTCGACGGAAAGGTGTGTTTATTGACTCAAACCTAAACCCACCAGTTAATAAATAACCAGAATGTACAGTATGCGTCATCAGAACCATCAGTGATCACTTCTGCTGTGGATCTGGGACTATTTTAATGGCTCACACTGACCGAACCAAGTTAATTGTGGACTAAAACTGGAGCATGACTGCTGCACATTTCCCTACAGATCCAATATATGTTGACTAGCAACAGTAAAGACACTAAAACCAGCTGTTTCTAAGCATCTTCATGAGTGACCACAGTCTTTTTCCAGCGGTGCATTGCTCTGCCTCTGTTCAGACATATGCTAAATATAGACAAAATCAAACAAAGCAGCGTCTGACCTACAGAGAGAGGAAGCACACGTGGATATTTCTCTACAACTGGAATAAAAGGTTTAATCTGAAAATCTTGGGATTATTGGACGATGAGCATAGGGGAGCTGGCAGAATGGGACTGCTGTAGCTGAGTCTATTCTGAGCACATGTGTCTGTGTTTTTTAAGTGACTCATTTTGCGTTCAGCCATGGAGGCTAAACACCACAGTTTCATAGGAAAATAGGAACGAAAAGTCTTGGTTCTCAGTCCACTGATGGGTTTGTTGCGAGATAGGGGCGTGTACTGACACTGTGGGGAAACCTTGGTGCAGGTTTGCGTCCTCCTCTGAGAGCTTTTTCTTCAGTTTTTCCTTCCTTTAGGTTATTTTAATTATTTAGTAAGAAGTGTATTCTGTGAAACACAGCATCCTGTAAATCTGTGTAAGATCTGTGAACCTTTGTCCTTTGATGTGTGATCTAACCCTTCCCTTTAAATGCAAAAAAGTTCAATCCTAAATTATTCTTTTATTACTACAACTAATGACAATAATAATAATAATAATAATAATAAGAAGAAGAAGAATAAACCAACAGCTTCTAGATGTGCCAATGGTTGTTCCAAATGAGACAAGAACATAAAAAATATAATCTATGCAGAATATAATTGTACAAAAGCCCCTGGTAAGAACTAAAAAAGTAAATATATGGCACACCTGTACTGATGGAATGAAAACATTAAATAAGTCTAAACAGATCTTTAAAAAATAGACAAAGAAAGATGCTTTGGCACAGTGTAGTGATAATTCGTTATACAGAAATGTTGCTGTTTTGTTTTGTTCTTTTCTCATGAACAAGTAAAATAAAAAAAATAAAAAATATTAGAACATGACAGTGTCACACATTATCTATTAATGAATGTGTGGCAGCTACTGTTGTCCACACCCGCACGCACGCGCGCGTATTGTTAGACGCTCGAGTGAAAAAGTCTTGTGAAAAATGCGGATTTTCCTGCATCACTTCTGACTCCATGGTGCCGCAGGGAGGATGCCAGAAACTCTGACCGCACCCAGCGCACAGAAAGCCGCCCGTTTCGTCGATTCCTCTTCCTCTGATGTGAAACCTGAAACGCGGCCGGTTACGCGGCCGACGCGATTGGCTGCTCGGCTACATTCGCAAGACGAAACGAACCAATCAAATCGCGGTGCGTAAATTCCATTCATAGACGATGGAACTGTAAAGCACACTTTTTGTAGTCATCGATATCGGTCAATAATCGATTTCCCCACTAATAACCAGGTTCTAGTTTTACAGGATAATTCAAAGTCAGGTTTATTTTAGTTTGAATCCTAAATAACTCATTGAACTCCATTCACGGAAAACATGGAACTCTGAGACACTGGAGCATCTTCTTACCTGATGGAGTCGAACAGTGAATCAGCACCAGGACACACCAGCATGTGGACAGTCCTGCGAGTGTCCTCCACATCCCAAACATTTCCCGTCCTCCCTGTCTGTCCTTAATTACACAGCCAAAGTGAAGACAAATGTCAAACAGTCAGGTCTGAGAGCCCGTGCGTAAAAGGCTCTGGATGTGACAGACACGACAGGAGACACAGGAGACAACACACGAGACACGAGACACGAGACACGCAGCAAGCGACTGTGAGACAAAATATTCTGGAGCCCGAGTCACAACTGACCATTTCCTACGAGGCCGACAAGAGGGCGGAGCTACAGCGGTGGTGTGATGTTTGAAATTAGACGAGCATCGCTGGGGGGAGGAGCCACAGTGATGACAGCGTGGGTGTGCGTGTGTGTGTGTGTGTGTGTGTGTGTGTGTGTGGTACTACTTCCCTCACTACACCAGGTTTCTCTTCCTCCCAAACCTGTATGATCTCTTCCCCCCCCTCTGCCTGTCTGTCTCTCTCAATTTTTAATTCCATTCAATTGAAAAAGGGTCTTTATTGTTATGGGAAACATACGTTGACACTGTCAAAGCAAGTGTCAAAATAAAAGAAAAATTGTGTTGTGAAATATTATAAAGACATGTAGGGATAAAATGAAAACAAGTTTCACACTCTATTCATTTGTGTGTGAGTGTGCATGTTTGACCACACACTGATTGCCATTCATATGGACATGCCTAACCACAAAGGTGGAAAGAGTATTGAAATATTCCACTCAAGTAAAAGTACCTCTATTTTTATAAGATTTCCAAGTAAAAGTACTGGTTTTAATACGTACTCATGCCTTACCATGTATATCCTTTATTTGACCAGGTATGAAAAGTCTTTTTCCTGGTCAAGACAGCAGCATCAGTACACTCCAGTTACAAGTTACACCATAAGAGCAGACAGAAAACAACCACCGCAACACAAGCAAACAGGTCACTAATTAGATCTCATCCATCAAGAGAACGCTTTTCTCTGTCCTTTAACATTTAACCATAACCTAATAATCCCTAACTCTTGCTCTCTACATTTTTGACTAATTTGAAGTTGTGTCCTCACAGCCTGACAAAAGACACGAAGGACACACATAGGCCTACGTGGTTATTCTTGTTAGGAGACTCCACTTGACGAAGCCGAATCAAAAGATATTCCTTGACCTAACCATGACCAGTTGGTAACCCTAATAATGAGGACTACTGGTGATCGTGACAAGATCAGTGTTTACACTAGGAAACATCCTCCACACACACAAACAGGACAAATTGATGATTTAAACTCATCTTTGTGAGGACATTTTGACCAGTTCTCACAACTTCAAAGGGCTTTATGATGATCATTTTGGTTTTAGGGTTAGAACTGGATCCAGGTTAGGCTGAGTTGTGATGGTTAAGGTTAGGGTAAGGGGTTATTAGGAAATTAATTGTGTCTACGAGTGTCTTGAACAGCAATCTCACTGAGAATGCTGTCCAATAATATGTGTGTGACAAAGAGAGGGAGAGAGAGAGGAAAGAAGACCAAAGAGACACAAAAAGAAAGACAAAACAAAGACAGATCACATTCACAGTCACTCAAGAAACAAACGCCACAGTCACAGCACAGCATAGTGGTGACTGTGATGACATCACACTGTCTGTGTGCATGGGACCACACTAAAACATGTGCCGTCACATGCTCTCTCCTCTGGCTGTGGGTCAGAAGAGTGACATACTGTACACTGTAGCTTTGTTTTTCCCTCAGACATTTCCCCAACTGTGGCTAGACTCTCACGCACGAGTTAGAAGGGTTAGAAGAAAGGGCTGTAATATAAACGGGGTGAATGGGAGAAGGAAACTCTACGTGAGTGTGTGTGTGTGTGTGTGTGTGTGTGTGTGTGTGTGAGGCAGAGGACCTCAACTGCTCCCAGTCAAGTCAGGGAATGAGCCGTGGGAGGTATTCCTGGAATGTCGAAATAGCTGCTGGATTACATATTCTGCTACACCCTCCTTTAATGCACACACACACAGACACATGAGAGCACGTGTGCACACTACATTTCTACCAGCACTTGCTACAAGATTTAGTGAAACATCGACTTCAGAGATTTCTGTAGGAGACTGTGTCAAGAGAGGGAGGGAGGGAGTCATTCATTACATGGTTTACATGGGTGTGCATAATTAACCAGGCCGGTCAACGAAATGTGAAATAAAATGTGACAATGAGGGTATAGATTCTACTTTTATGGGGAATATCTGAAGTTTTTCATTATTTAGAGTTCAGACTGAATTGTTTCAAAACAGAACGCAGCTATTCAGCATGTTGTACAGCCTATCATGTTTTTTTTATATATATAGCTTTCTTAACTGCAGTTTAGATATTTCTTCATATCTGACACCTCTTATCTCTTTGATGTGGTCCTGATAACTGCCTTTTGTGATTACTCATTATTTACTTCAGTCTGGACGTATTCCAAAGGTTGATTCAGAGATGTAGTTCCAGGCAAAATGCTGTTCCTATTATCTTTTTTGTTTTGTTTTGTTTTGTTTTAAACATTCTGAATGTGACAGTCAGAAGTCACAGGCAGACCAGACTACGTTCAGTGTTAGCACTAATCATAACATTACACCAACAAGACATTCACAGCGTTCACACTGTGTAATAGTTTATCTCACACCAACTGTGTGCAGAGTATGTGTGTTCATGTCTTCTGCTCTTGTCAAAGTCATGTCCAGTTCTCAGGGCCGACAGATATAATAAACCCACGCACGCACGCACACACGCACAGTTATGCTTTGAAGGACTCTCATTGACTTCCATTCATTTGACAACCGTAACCATAAACCATTTAATGTCTGAGCCTGAATGCAACCTAACAACAATTCAAATCTCAACCCTAAACTTTAACCAGTTCCACAGAAATGAGGTTCTGCCTCTTTAGGACCAGGTGTTTGGTCCTTTCTGCTCACTGACTAAAAGAGGTGACAAATACAAGAACACACATGTTGTTGCATGGCTCGCTTCTTCAGGGGCTTTTTTATCTTTAAACTGGTGTTTTTCAGAGTCTTTAGCTCTAGTCTGACTGTTCATCATGGGATTTTTAGTAATTGTCCTCAAGTAAACATGTTTTTGTCTTTCTGTGAGAGGTTTTCTTTTCTCACAACACATAACGTGTGAATGTAACTGCAAAGGTACAACTCCAATTGTTACTGTTAGTGTGTAAATACATCTAACATCTAGTTTCGGTAAAAGCCTGTGAATGTGCTTGAAGTCTGTTATTTTTCAGCCATTTCCTTCCCCCCTCCCCCCACTGGCAGATGTGAACAGCTGGACTTGAAATGCTGAAGCAATCTAGTGGTTTCCTTGAAATCCAGAATCTGCTCCCCTTCCCGCTTTGACTCCACGAGCAGCAAACACACCAACCCCCAACAAAGTCCTCACTGTTGAGGTTCTGTTTAAAACACACACTCTCAAACATCCTGACATGTGCCAGGTTACAGCCTCTAAACAGACACTATACATACAACACACAGTATTTCTGAGCCATACAACTGCAAACTAAATCAAAGCTCAATTGTTTATATTGTCTGACCTGGCTTGATAATTTCCACCTATTTACCTAACAATGCTGAGTTTATGTTGCTTCATTGGGATTGAACAGAAAAATAAGGTCAAATTGAGCCAAAGTAACATGCACATGTTTACATTTTAGTGTCGTAACTATTGTTTTGTGTTTGTTTTTTTTTTTTTTATTAAAACTGAATGAAACTCGGCTGAAAACCATTTTTGAAACTTAATTTATACCAACATGACTTGAAAACGGCTTTGTATTTACCTGATGCTTCCTCTTAGTGGTCAAACAGAGGTATTACACCATCATCCTCATTAATAACCCGAGTGAGAGATTATGTTGGTTTTGTTTGGCCTCAGTATTTAAATGCAGTCTGCTTGATTTTTAAATGAAAGGTTTTTTGAAATGAAAGGACGGAAGACTTGTCTGATGGTAATGTTGGTAACACAGAGCATTTCTGGCTGCTTTTATCCATTACATTTTTATACAGAGGCTATAAGAATGTGCAATATAGAGTGTCTTGTATTTTGTGTCTTATATTGAATTGATATAATTCAATTAAATTTTTATTTTGAATTGAATTATATCAATTATATTGTTTTTATGAACAAAAATAAAGGAAAAACTGCAAAATTATTGCTACTTTATAACGCTACTAAAAATGCGATATGGAATGAATCATAACTTTGAATCAACAACATATAAGAAGACTACAAAAACGCATTTTTCAAAGCCTGAATATGTGACCTATAAACACACACCCCCCCCAGGATGTCCATATAAGGAGTTTTTATTTGCATTATTCCCACGGCAATTTACCAAGGGTGCACCTGCGGCACAGATCTGTGCCGCATGAGCACTAAGGGTTAATGACTTAAAAAAGTAACAGCGATCCAAGGTTTCGGGGAACTGGAGCAAATCCCAGCTGACATAGTTGGGGTAAACAGTATTCCAGTGACAACACACTGAGACAAACAATCATTCACACCGACAGTCAATTTACAGTGACCAGTTAACCTCTGCATGGTTTCAGACTGACAGAGGAAACCAGAGAACTGGGAGAAAGCTCATGCACACACGGGGAGAACATGCAAACTCTACACAGAAAGACCCTTCGTTGAGCTGGGCTTCAAACCCATGACCTTCTTGCTGTGAGGCAACAGTGCTAGCTACTATACCACTGTGTGGCTCTCATTTATGCATCACAAAAAAAACTAAGATGCATTTAGGAAGCCTCTTGTTTTGGTTGAACAACAAGCATTTCAGTTATCGTTAAATGTGTTTATGTTTCATTAGTCTACTGTTTTACTTCAGCACATCAAACAAACAGCTTCCACTTTTACTGTAGTTTATTGTTACATGTGAAGTTCCAGCGATAATGACACAACACAACAGACAAGTCAATAATTTAGTGGCAAAAATGGCGATACTTTGGTTGTACGTTCATTCTAGTAAACCGTAAACGTAAGGGGAAATAAAGTACAGTACTAAACTAGCGGGCTGTACACACGTGCATGGACTTCAAAAAAAGAAAACAGTATATCCAACACCGTACAGCCAACAGGCATTCACAAGCAGAGAAGAGCCACTGTCCCTCTGGTCCTTTGTCTTCAAATCGAAAAAATGATAGAATCCAAAAAGAAAAAAGTGCTGAAGTACATCAAACAATTCTGAAATCCTAAAATCACTACTCACACGATAACAGGAGGGGAAGCAAGTAAAGTTACAGTACTCGTCGATGAAATACAACCTCATGATTCTTTAAGTCTACAATCAACAGTTATAAGTGCTCATACTAGAAGTATAACAGGTACGCAGCAGCAGCAGCAGCAGCAGCAGCAAGGAGGAGAGAGTAGTGTGTTTTTTATGCCGTACCGTAATGTTCAAGAGCGAGCTGGACACGACTTAAACCTCAATCAAAAAACTGTGGTGAGTTCCTGAAGAGCTGCTGAGACGTCACTTTGTGCAAACACCGCTGCTTTCATTTCCACCGTAAACACTCAGTATGTGATGCGCGGAACACATCTGTAATCCGGCGGTTGTTACATCGCCACAGAGGCGAAACATCAGGTCACCTCTGATTATATTCAACGCTGTTTACTTCACTTACTGGTTCATTTTCATCAGGTTCACTACAGACACATTTTGGTAGTTTGTGCATAAAAGAAAAAAAGAAAAGTAATTGTATTGGTGTCCTAGGAAATGAAATATCTACGTAAAAACATGTAGTATTTGTAACATCTAGCTTTTTCAACAGAATACAAACATGTGTGTTTTTAGACAGACTATAATGCGGTAAGTGAACTGATATAAAGTGTCAACTAGAGCTGTAATTCATTGATTATCATCATCAAGGATCAATCTGTGGAAAATGCGTACAGTAACTTCCTCAAGTGTCTTGTTTTCTGCACAAAAGTTGGTGTTTCATGATTTGTCATGACACTGTATTTGTTATATTGAATATTGCAAAAACACTGGATTTTTCATGATCTGTAAATGTGTTAAAGCAATTTAATGCAGTGATGTATTCACTGCTTTATAAACTAGTCTTTTATATGATGATATTGTTTAGTTTATCGTACCAGGAACCTTGTATTTTACTCCTCTGGAATTTGAATTTAAGGGGGGATGGAGTTGACGGAGGCATGTTTTTGTATTTACTGTATACATGGTGCTCGGTGAATTAGTGGAATGTCCCTTTATCCCTCTTGTCTTCCATGTCACAGCACAGTTTAAGACTCTTCATCAGTAGCACTGGGGGATCGCTCCTAGAAAAAGGGCAAGAAGATAAATGTCTAGAAAAGGGAAGCTTGACATATGAAGTATTATTATTCCTCATTTCTGACACAGTCACCACATTTAAAAGAAAACATCTCCAGCTGGGATGGTAAAGAATGAAAATTCAAGTTTCAATTCAAAGTCTATCTTCATTTTAAGGATGTACGTGGCTGCAATACATATGAAAAGAACACACCAGTATAAACTAAGAAAAAACTCACTCCATGTCACTATGGTGGGTGAAGAACTTGTACCGATTTCTTAATGTTATCTTTAGTTTGAAAACCACACTTTTGTTGTAGCACATGCAGCAATGATCTACCTCTTCCTGCTCGTCCTCAGAGTCGTCGTCACTGACGACAGGCTTGGCTCTGGTGCGTCCCGTCCGTCTGCTGCGTCCCTTCCCCCGATCTGCACCTTTATCCTTCCTCCCCAGACGGATCTTCACTTTCACTGAGCGAGCTGGACACAGACACAGTTTCTTACAGTCCAAACAAAATGAGATGCAGACACTGGCTGACGACTACAAACTAAAGCGTTTAAAAATGACACTGTTCTCCTGTGGCGCTGACACGAATAGGAGTGATAAATAAATAGATGCTTTAACACAAAGTGTTTGAGTGGTCACAGAGACAGGGAAAGTGCTTCACAAACGCAGCCCACTCACTTTCAGACTCCGATCCTTCATCCTGCTCCTCCTCTTCATCTTCGCTCTCCTCCCCCTCACTTTCCTCCTCCTTCTCGATCTTCTGCCTTAAACTGGTGAACACCGACTGGAGGACGATGGAGTCTTCATAAATCTGCTCACATCAGAGGAACATGGGAGAAAACAGCTGCTTAGAATCATTGTCACCATGTACGTACATACAGGTAACACCAGTAACACCAGCAACTGCCCGGCAATTCAAACACAGAATATAAAAGAAGTGGTATTGTATCAGGTCTACATACTATACATCTGGTACCTATCCAATAAACCTCCGAGTTTCCCAAATAAAGGGGCAGAAATGAATGAATGGATGTATGAATGAATTAACGAATGAATGAATGAATGAGCAGGTGTGTCTCACCAGCGATCCTTCCAGGTTGAAGGTCTGAGCGTTCTGGAAGAGCAGCATGACGTCTCTCTCCAGGTCACCCAGACTCCGGTAACGATGACTCCTAATCCTCTCCTGTTGTTGGATTAAAGTCATGTATAATAATTTATAGATCATCAAAAAATAAAGAAACACTTTTTGCCTTTTTGAGGGATTCGGATTTAGGATCTTGTTGGTATGGCCTGTATACTTCTGCACTTTAATATATGTGAAACTGTTTGTACTATTTTTTGCTGTTTTCTTGACCAGGACTCCCTGGATGAAGAGATTGTGTATTGTGTAATGGGACTTTTCTGACTAAATTAAGAATGAATACAATGTTTTTAATACCTGTAAATGTATTAGCAACAGAGTTCTTTCATCTGTTTGGAATGATCCTCACCTTGATCTTCCTGAAGTCCACAGGCTTGCGGATCAGCTCGTAGTACTCGGGCAGCTCTTTCCGTGACGGCAACTGGATGAACACTTCACTCAGGTGACGCCCACTGGTGCTGCAGGGAATCATGAAATCAGCAGGAGTAAAAAAAAAACACATTTATTAACATCTCAGTCTAATCTTATCATAATCTAATTGTATCTAAATCCATGAACAGATCCTTCTTAAGTCTTTGGATTCAGTTCCGGTCTGAACTGGTCACCGATTTTCAGCAAACTGGCTCGTTATACTTTGTATAATTTTGCAACCTTACAAAAGTATGAGTTAGTAGTTAGTTAGTTTTGCTTCTTCCACTTCTGCCACAGAAAAAGGTCAGCAACATGCAGTGGAACAGGTTAAAAAAAGGCAGATTTGTACAAGTAAACTTGTAAACAAATCTAATAGCTAAATCCTATATTAATAATGGCAATAAACTATCATTATTTAAACCCCAGTGTTTTAGTGAGAGGAAAACAGGTTGATGGGTTTAATTTTGTGTTTACAGTTTAAGGGGAAAAAACAACAACAACAAAAGGTCATGTTTTAGGTAATCTGGAAGTTTTTTCAGTTTCTTATAAATCATTAACTACGTTCACTTCTCTTCCTTTAACTGACCTGAAAAAATAGGGAAGTAACATTTTCACAACAGAAAGTTCAAAATTTTAATAAATGGTGCAGAGATTTAACAGAAAGAGGAATCACACTGATGCCAAATGCAGTCATTATCATTATTATTATTTACCATGTACCATTTGCCTGGTACATGGTAAAGGCCATAATTGTTGAACAGATGCAAATTTTAAGTCTGAAAAAGAAATAAAAACTGTGCGGATCAAGTCAGTGAGTTGTGAAATCAACGCAGTGGTGTGTGTCAAGAATCTTGCTCCACACTTAATATCAGTAAAAGAAACACCCACAGAGAGGGAAGTGACGATGTGCCTATTGCATGTTCATATCGTCACAGACCACAACCAAAGCTCACTGCTGCTACCTGTCTTTGTATTTGATGACGGCGTCCACAATCTTCCTCATCTTCTTTGAGAGTGCAGGTGGATTTGGGGAAAGTTTCTCAGCAGGAGGTCGCCCCCTCTTCCTCTGTCTCTTCCCGTCATCGTCTTTGTCCCCTCGTCCTCGTCCCCCCGACGAGGAGGAGGGACCGGGAAGATCTATGTCACGATCTCTCTTCCTCTTGCGGGTCGTCTTTTTGTGTCGCACCTCTTCCTCCATCTCCTCCAGTGTACCCTCCTCTATTGCCTGCTCGGGGTAATAAAAGTGATAAAAGTAAATTTTAGTACAGAAAGAAAGAAAGATTTGTCTTCTTGGCTTTTGGATTTAGTTAATATTCCGTCATCTGTCTCCCAAACTTCACCCATATGGCTAACAACCTTGAGCCACTGCTTCTCGGTCAGAGAGTCGCTGTAGTCCACTTCTTTTCGCTGCCGAGAACCTCGACCAAACATTTTCTCCTCCTCCTCCTCGCAGGTCAGCCGCTCCACCTCGGCGTCATCTTTCATGATCCAAGTGGGCAGCTCATCCTCCTCCATCAGACGAGGTTTTCTCCGCGGATTTCGAGCCTCCTCTCGCCGCCGGTCTAGGTCCATACGCTTCGGGATGAAGATGATGAAGAGAAAGAAAATCTAATCAATCAAAGATTTAATTACACTCAGTTCAGGCTGGAAGCCTGAGCGATCACCTCTTTACCATGAACTGGTCAAACTCGTCCTCACTCCTCGCGATCATCTGGTTGACCGTCTCATCATCTGGAACCTCATCCTCCTCCTGAATACAATTGGCACATATTGGCAAGCAAAGCATAAGAAAGCACAATCTTTGAAATTGGGTGTCGCTGGTGCACGCACGCACACACATTTATGCGTAGACACACGTCTTGTCCCCAGACCTCGTCTTGCTCCTCATGCTCCAGGATGGCCTGTAGAAAGGCCCTACGCTCGTGGCTGGAAGACTTCTGATCAAACATGCCTGCCTGGATGACTTTCTGGTCCACATTCAATTTGTACTTGGCAGCGGCCAAGATTTTCTCCTCCACGCTGTTGACAGTACAGAGACGGAGCACACGCACCTCATTCTGTTGACCAATACGGTGAGCTCTGTCCTGAGCCTGCAGATCCTGCAAACACAATAGTACGCTCGTATATCAGATTACTCAGAGTAGTATTCTGTAGTAGTGTAATGTCATCCCGCACTCACTTTAAAGAGAATGTCTTACATTTATTTTAATCAAAAGAGCTGTTTTCTTTGTTTCATATTTTGCATATTACATACAATACTGTGCGGAGCTCTGACATAATCATTTGCTGTACTTACTACAATTTATTACTTTAGACTTTAAAACAGGCAGCCTTATTGAGATTAAGATCTCTTTTTCAAGAGAGGCCAGAGAACCAGAAACACAATCCACAGAAACAGTTACCAGAATCATGCAACAATGTTCAGAGAGCTTTAAAATCACCAGGGGAAATGAACACCTCGAGGTTGAAGGTCACAGTATCTCAAAACCAGCTGTGTGATGCATGAGAAATATTTCAGGTGATAAGTAGTGACAGGAGAGTTGACTGCAGAGCTGGAAGAAGCTTCCCATTCTTCTCTTTAACTCTGGTTTTAAATGAGGCTTGTGGGCATGCATCCCCAAATACCACATTCAAGTCTTTCATTAGTTGTACAGTAAGTGTTGGGCAGAAACGAGCCTCCAGGTGCTCAATACATCAGCTTGGTTTTCTTAAATGGTGCCTTGGGTAATCAAAAAAAAAATGCATGTTGAACGTGCATCTCACCTGATGTGGGTTCCAGTCGGAGTCGAAGATGACCACGGTGTCAGCAGACTGCAGGTTGAGGCCGAGACCTCCAGCTCTTGTACTCAGGAGGAAGATAAAGTACTCCGACTCTGGATCATTGAACGTCTTTAGTAACATCCCTCTGTCTTCAGCCTTTGTGGTGCCTGCGGTGTCAGGGAGGAGGAAATACAGATGGGATGATGAGAAAAATGGCACTGACTGACACACAAGCGCTGCTCTGCGACAGCAAGACACGGTAACGAACACCGTCTAACCATCCAGACGCAGGTACTTGAAGCTGCGGTAGGCAAAGTAGTCCTCCATAATGGTCATGAGTGAAGTCATCTGACAGAAGAGCAGAACTTTGTGGTTTGTCGCTCTCAGTTTGGGCAGGATACGATCCAACACCTCAAACTTTCCCGATGCCCGATACAGGTCAGCTCTGGAAATGAGAGGATTACAAGTCCAGTGTGTGTTTGTGTGTGTGTGCAAGAGAGAGAGAGAGAGAGAGAGGGGAAATGGTGCTTGGCCTAAAGAATAATTCATACTCACCCCTGGACTATCCCACCAGAGAACCCTAAATGTTCAGAAAAGGATTCCTGCAAAAACAGAGTCAGATTTGGTGAAACAAACAACCAGAGGCAAAGTATTCCTGCCCTGTGCCCCTCAGTGGTACCTCTATCTGCTGGAACATGTAAGGGTGGTTGCAGATCTTCCTCAGCTGCATGATGGTGTTCATCAGCGTCTTTGTGCCTCCTTTACCCTAATAAACAGAGTAAGATGAAATGTACAACATTAAAAGCACAGGTAACCAATACTCAGTTTAAAGCATCATCAAAACAATACTCTCTATATATCTATATACTCGCTGATCAACGGCAGCCAAACCAAAGCAAATAAAAACGGTTGCTTTAATTTCAGACTCTATATATATAGTGTGACACATGTTGCTATACGTTTGAAAAACCATGGTGCAAAAACTGTGGCCTAAACCCAGACAAGCTAAACCAAAATTAGACTTCTCACCTTCTTATCTTTCTCTGATCCGTCAGTAAGAAGAACACCCTTGGCCTGCATGTGTCTGTACAACACTCTCTGAAGAGAGGACATGTCACACTTGATCACATACTCCACCTGCCAGAGAGGAGAGATACATTCAACTTTTAAAAGACACATAAGAGGTCAGACAAGGACATGACGCATCATTATGAACTCCTCTGGACACATGCTTGTGTGTGAACATGTATCTATGCTCGTCCATCTACTGTGCCGTGCCTTCTCTGGAAGCTGCGCCTCCACTTCCTTCTTTAACCTGCGCAGCAAGAAGGGGCGAAGCACTTTGTGGAGACGACGGATGATCAAGATGGTCTCCTCTTCGTTAAGATCCACCTGAAGAGAAAGAGAAAGATTTGGCATCTGTAAAACACAAAGAGACAAATCACAAGCAGCACATGCAGACTGCATTGTTAAACAGGCATGTAGCGATGTCTGAGTCCAGCACACCTTCTCTCCAGTCATGGCAAAGGGAGCGTTGAACCACTGCTCGAACGTGCTACAACTCTTGAAGATGGTAGGCAGGAGGAAGTTGAGTAGTGCCCAGAGCTCGGGCAACTTGTTCTGCAATGGCGTCCCTGTCAAAAGGACTCGCCGTGGGGCAAGGTAGTGAGTGTTCAGAACCTGGGTCAGTTTACAGTGGTGGTTCTTCATACGGTGGCCCTCATCGACGATCATGTACTTCCAACGTATCTGACGGGGAAGACATAAGGAGAGGAGAACATTTGGATGAAGCGGTCAGTCTAACGCCTCACTGACACTGCCCAGTCTTCCGGTTGAAAAACAAACTGTTGTTTTGAAGCCACAAGAGTGACAATTTGACAGGCACTATGACAGTTTTTAATCAATGGTGTGTGTGATGCATCTATTTTATCATCTATTTTCCTCTAAATGGGAACATCATTTCCAAACTTGGCATCATGTGCTTTTAGAGAAGACCTAAATTCTAGTCATTAACTCCTCAGGAAAACATTTGCTGATGTTATCAGTATCTCATTTTCCCATAGACTGTCATTGACACTCAGTTCTTTTGGAAACAGGTGGCTAACTGCTTCTCCATTCTTCTTCCTGGGCTTTACTTTTCAAACTGGAAGACTAGGTACATTTTTTTATAGAGAATGATTCTGCCCATTCAATTAAAAAATAAAAAATAAATAGGAAAGTGCTCAAATGGAGAATATCTTCTCCATTTTGTCCTCATGTCCCAAACGGGCTCGGTCCACCATGTGGGGAAACCCTTGCCTGAACTACAATACCCACCTGGCAGCACAGTCAGGAAGCCTATATGACTACATGAGTGCATGGCAGCAACATGGCCACAGATGACAGAGGAAGACGTGGTTTACAGGTGGTGTCAGAATGTGGCAGGACCTAGGAGAGAGGACTGAGATGCAGCACAGAAGGAGGTCAGATAGGCCAGGATGAAACACTTTTGGAGCACTTTGGGAATTGGAGTAATGATAATGAAAAAAACACTAACAAAGAAAGAAAAGTCAAGCAAAGGCAAATAATTAGCAAAATAACAGCAACACGATCTCAGTGCAAGCATGTGTACACGGGAACAGAGAAAGGTTTACATGATGTTTGACTTGTGTTGTTACGTGTTCTTCTGCTTGTGTTTGTTTGTTCACCTCATCTCACCTTGGCTAGTACTTGTTTATCCTTGATGATGTACTCGTAGGTGGTGAGCAAAACGTTAAATTTTCCACTACGTAGCTGGGGAACGAAGGCTCTTCTGGCAGCAGGAGATCCCTGACAGCCAAAAACAGAAATCACAGATTACAAAAGGGAAAAACAACAAAAACAAAAACAGTATCTCCATCAACACAACAAAATAAGCAGGCCACAAGATTCTTTATCATGAACTGCAAAAACTAACCTTGTAGGACACTTTGACAACTGTTGGTGCCCATTTGTCAAACTCGTACACCCAGTTAGAAAGAGTTCTGTCAATGAGACACGGCTCAGATGTCATTCAGCAGTTCATGCTCTACCTATTTAATGTGACTTCATGGTGGAGAACAAAAACAGACACGAATAGATTTAGCTCACGAGAGGGGTACAATGATGAGGTAGGGTCCATTGAGACGCTTGTGCTCCATGAGGTAAGTGATGAGAGCGATGGTCTGGATGGTCTTTCCCAAACCCATCTCGTCTGCCAGGATCCCATTCAGGTTGTTGTTGTAGAGGGAAACGAGCCACTCCAGACCTTTAACCTGAAAGTGAAAATTCATGTGTACTGACTGACTGCAGCTAATCAAACATTTCTTTCTACATGGTGTGTTTTTTTTTTTTACCTGATACTGTTTAAGTTGTCCATTTATTAACAAACTGGACTGTTTCTCCACCTTCTCTGTCACAGCATGAGCCACTGAGTAATAAGACTGTAGCCCTCGAGCAAAGGCTGCGCCACTATACTCATCATCCACATCCTGCTTCGCATTTCTGAAGAGGAAACATAAAAAACACTGGGTTATAGTAAGTATTGTTCCTTGGGTTTACAGAAGAACACAAATCATTCAGTTTTATCCTTCAATCTTTGCACTCACTCAATGATGTGTCGAACATCTACTTCCGACACGTCCTCACAGTCGGGGTCCGTTATTTTCTTCTTCTCCTCCACTGCAGTTGATGAAGGCTGCGGCTCTTCTTCCTCCTCCTGAAAGATGGTGGAAACAACAGTTTGTCATGAGAAACTGAGCAGCGGCTGTGAGAGGTGATTCAAACACATCGAACAAAGTAACTCGCCTCTTCCTCTTCCTCCTCTTCGCTGTCTTCACTGTCCGAACGGGGAGCCACCTCATAGCTGGTCACAACACAAACACAGTGAGAGTTAGTAAATCTGCATAAACGGCCATATTGTATGTTTACACTGACGTTAGTCATATTTAACTTAAATTTAGCTAACTAAACATGTGTAACATCTGATCGTCATCACAGTATGTATCATTAAAGGTAGGACTTTTAACCTTTTAGTATAATATAAATCTAGTGACCTTAAAGAGAGTGACACTTCAGTGCCTATTATTGGATTTTTTTTACAGCCTCATAACTAAATCTGAATGGAACTGGGAACTGACCTGCAATCCCCGTTCTGCAGCACTGATAAAAACTTCCTATACTGCAAAGAAACCTTAAAAACGGAAAGAGTCTAAAACAGAGTGAAAAATACTGATAAGAGCAATAAATCCAGTGAATCTGTCTATGTTCAGGACAGAGAGCTGTTATGCCAAATCGTATTTTAAAATGTGCAAATGAAACTCCACATTTGACCTTTCTCTCAATGATGCTACCTACTGTAGCTTCGGCTTATTATTACAACAATTCCAACTAAGACTCAAACCAGCTGATGACACTTCAATGCAGAGATGCAGGAATTCAGCCAAACACCTTCTTTTTCCAACATGGCAACCACTTCATATTCACAAGTCATTCTCTCTCTCTCAAGCCTCACCCAGGGTTCATCTCCAGCCAAGTGTCCAACTGTCCAGCTTTAGGTGCGTCCAACCCTGTCAGGATGTTTCCACTGTCCACATGGATGACCTTCACAGGCAAGTCACTCATCTGACTCGTTTCATCCAGAGGCTGCAGGGGGAGGATGCCAGTTAACGTCTGGACTTTTATCTTTTGATTCAAATTACATCAAGCAAACATACAGTAGCTTTAATACAGTGGATGAATTAGTATTTTTGCAACACAGTTAGTTATTCAGACTTTCTTTAACAAATGAATGAAACAGGTGACGGTGACTCAAGGCCACATTAAGCTGAGACTTTTAAATGGTTTATGTGCCCAATGAAATTCAATTGATCAAAAATTGCACAGCAACAGTAAACAAAAATCATTGTGGGAGCACAGAACAAAGTGGCGGTGTCTACTTTTTTTGCCATGACAACAGTGAAAAAAAAAGGAACACTACCCCCTGAATGCTATGTGTGAAATTTGATCTGCGCTGTGTTTACGGGAACTCACTTTGGAGACCACAGAAAGCAACAAAGCAATCAATCAGTTTTGCTATGGGAACCATGCATATTCAAAAGAGCGGCTGTGAACAGACCGTATACTTTAACTATTTATGTGTACAGAGTTAACAATTCTCAGTCTATAAAGCTTTGCCATCACTACAGTTTCTGCAGCAGCTCACCTCTCCATCAGGGCCCAAGGCAGGAGTCTGACCTTCAGCGTTCTCCAACTACAGTACAGATCACAACTGAGTCAGAAATAACATGTACAGTGCAACTCATTGTGGGACAATAAATCATAAACGTCTGATAAACGTCTCAGTTTTCTTTACCTTCTTCTTTTTCTTCTTCTTCTTCTTCTTTTCTTTGAGAGCCTGTGCCGCCTTGTGAGCTCGCACCAGCTCAGTGAGGTTGGCGACATACTCGTCAGTTTGCTGCAGCAGATAGGCCAGACGTTTGTCCTTCTTCTGGTCAATCAGTTTACGGTAGCCCTCCTCATCCTCGGCCTGGGGAGAAACACACACATACCAATGTGTACAGTATTTGGAGGGAGTATCTGCTGTTAAGTGTGTGCACGCTTGTGTAACTGTGTCTGCATGGTTTCCTTCTTACCATGAGCCTCCTCATCCTCTCTTTCTCGATACGCTCATTCTCCTTCTTCTGCTCTCGTTCAGTGTTGGCGTGGTAGGTGGCCACGGCTTTGGTCAGTTTCTGAATTTTGCCTGTTATCGAGCGGTGGTACTCTTTGAAGTCTTTGGCGTGCTGGAGGATGCTGTTGAGGTATTCCTGGAGTTCAAGTAGGAAATTGGGAGGAGGACACAAACGAGAAAGCAATAAGAACAACTTTTAACACTGCCATGAGCAAAGGTCACAGCTGCCTTTAGTCCTCTACCTGATGCTTCTGCCTGCGTTTGCGCTCTTGCTCAATCTTCTGCTGTTTCTCCAGTTTTTCTGTGATGCGGGCCTCTCGCAGAGACTGACGCTTGCTACGCTTGTAGGCCTTGGGATCGAGGGCCGTCTCCAGAGCTGTGTCACGGCGCATGCACACCACCACCTCTTGACGCAGCTGTGGAATGCAAGAGTCTTTGATTCATGGTGGACGAGCGGTCATGCCATTAAAGTTAAAGGTGAAGGTATAGATCATATTATATGCACAGTACCTGTCTCTGGAAGTTAAGCAGTCGAAGAGCTTTAAGCTCAATTGTTGCTTTGGTACGTAAATCACCGGCAAGAGAACCAGGCAGGTTCTCCAGTTCAGCGATACGATGAGTGATACGAGCCTGTAACCTGAGGAAGTAAAGATAGACTCAGATATTATGATTTCTTCTTCATTAATCTGCTAATAGCACTAGCATGCTCCACATCAGTCAAAATAATAAAGTGTACAGCAGCAAAGCAATGCTAATATTCTGGTGATAATAAAGTTTGAGCTTGCAATTGGTTTCAGTAAAACCTTCCTTTTTTGATAGCCATTAATAAAGTTGTCAAAAAAGAAAGAAATAGGGTGTCTTTAAAAGGTTGCGACAGCAAGATACATCGCAACCAATACCCTCCACTCCTCCTCCCTTCTGCTCACTCTGTCTGAAAACAGACGTTTGGAAACACCAAAAGTCCATTGAGAAAATCAGTGTTTTACCTTGCAAGGACACAATAGCTGCTGCTCTACTTCTGCCTCCTTTGTTGAGTTTGTGTCACTTGTGTAATTTCAAGGGTTTCAAACAATGAAGTCACAAAATATCACATTCAAGAAAAAATCTTGTGACAGAAGGGTTGCTGATTCAAGTCAAAGGCTGGGTTACACCTGAGCAATGTACCCTTATTGTTAATTGACCCAAGCCACAGGGAGGCTAGTGCCAAGCCTGGATAAATGCATCAGGAAGGGCATCCGGCATAAACATCTCTGTCAAATCAAATGTGAGGATGCACTGGGCACTGCACCTCTAGAGAGGGAGCAAACGAAAGACAAAAAAAGTCACAAGATATCACATTTGACCTTACTGATGAAGGCAGTAAAACCACTGATTTTCTCTAGGGACTTTGGTGAGCAGTAAGCAGTTTACAGACTCTAGTTTCCAGCAGGAAAAGATATTATAGACTAAGGCAGGTGTAGATTTCATCAACTGAGCCTTTTGTTTGGTAGCTAGAATCAGTTTTTCCTTGCTTTCCCGGTGGCAGCCATGTTATCATATCAATTCCTCCTAGACCCACACTTCAAAAAAACCTGATCTATCACTTTAAGAGTTTATTATAGTGTAACTAAAATAATCAGCTGTCAACAGCTAAATCCACATTGTGTCATAATGGAAACAATCAAAGCAGAAAAGCTAAACGAGAAGAAAGCTGCATCCCCAAAGGCCATCACATACCTGTACTCCCTCTCCTGCAGTATCTCCACTGGGTCGAGGCCGCAGGGTTTTTGAATGGGGGTAATGCGATTCTGCTTGGCATGGTAAGGCATCATGGGAGTAGGTTGTACTGGCTGACCAGGGGACTGTGTCTGCGGAGGCATTACTGGGGAGGCAGCAGGGGGAACGGAAGGGGGCGCAGGAGAGGGTCGGCCAGTGGGTTGTGGGGGGATCAGCTTTTGTGGTGTGTTTGAAGGGGCTGCTGCATTTACCAAAGGACCTGGAAGGCCAGGAAGTAAGCAGAAATCATACTGCTGTAAATACCACTGCAGTCTACAGTATATGACAGAGTTTCATATATGGGATGGATGGATACCAGTACACCTATCCTCAAAGCAATCATAACAAACTTGAAACTGCAACAGCAAACTATAACCTTTGGCTTATCTGCCTTTATTTTATACAGGCAGGAGACAACATGGACACATGCAGTGAGCTGTAACCACTGCCACCAGAGTATTCCACTGATGCAGCCTTTAATTTAGAGAATAAATCCTGGAAGGTGATATAGATGTAACACGCTAGGGTCTGTAGGACTGAATCATTAACTATGATTTAAAAAGTTATATCACAAATCAAATTGCATTTGAAACCTACTGTATGTCAGAAAATTTCGCAATCAGATGTGAGAAATGGTTCAGCCCGAGTGGTTACTGAGTTTCTAATTCATTCTGTTCTACTCTATTCTACTAAATTTGACTTAGTTTACGAGGAGAGCACCACACAAAGAGCAGGAAAGGAGATTATGATCTGTTACTCTGCCAAAACTTGCCAAAAAATGGCCAATGAATGTACAATATCATCTCCACTGACTTATCTTTTACCATAATTATTATAATAATAAGTGCAAGTTAGATGGAAAAATCAGCTCTCTTTCTCTACTACCATATTAAATGTTCTACAAAGGTACACAGCAGGTTTTTAACATGGTCTTACAGTCATGTCACACACCTTCAGGCCAGGACTTGGGTGGTCCATTTGGGTTTTGTCCCTGTATTCCAGTTGGGGTCCCTGATGGGCCTGGTGGAGGCATGTTAGGACCCATCATACCTGACAAAATAAGGTACAAACAGTACATTTATTACACAGGTCTTTTATAATTTGAAAACAGAGTTCAATTATTAACCATCAGACCACAGGATATTTGATAGTAGTCTCAGTTTTTTGGACCCAGTCGTAGCCTGGTATTACAGATTTCCTCCATGCATACTCACCATGTGCTCGACTGTAGCCTGAGCCCATTGGGACAGGCCCTGGTCCTGGTCCTGCAGGACCACCTCCAGGCCCAGGAGCCAGACTAGGCATGGGCTGTTGCTGCTGCATCCCAGGCATCGGCCTCTTCCCTTGGACAGCCATCTGTAGGTGGTCTGGTAGGGGCTGCCCCCGAGCCAGCATCTTATAAGCCATGATTTGGGCTCTGAGTTGGTGGAGTTGGTTCTGGTTGAAGGGAGTTGGTCCACCAGGACCTCCAGGGCCAGTAGGACCCCCAGGTTCAAGGCCAGATCCAAGGGTGGAGATGCTGGGTCCAAGACTGGGTCCAGGGCTCGGTCCTGGGCCAGAGCCACCTGGTGGACCAGGACGATTACTGGAACCAAGTGTGTGCTGATCTCCACTTGGAACATCTAAAGGTGTAGAGGCAGAGCCAGGGCCACCAGAGGAGGAGGAAGAGGAGGATGATGGCATTAGAGGACCAGAAGGAGGACCATTAGATGGGACAGGACTGGAATGGTCAGAGCCACCTAATGGAGAGTGGTAGCCTAAAGACCCAGACAGGCAAAGAACAATCTTTTCAAGTTCTGTACGGTATTTATTGTGCTTAGTGTTTTATGGCAGTTGGCTTCTGTAAAGTTCTCACTATCTTCTTCTCGCTCCTTTGCCTTTTTTGTCCTTGTGAATCCATTCAGCTTTCATTATTTCAGTTATATGTACGTATGGTATGGGATTTCTGGTGAGTTGTTCTCAGTGTGCGTTTTGTGCATTACCAAACACTGAGCTGATTATTCCCTCTGTTTATCATTGCAGGAACTGCTGTTGTATATTACTTATTATATACAAAAGTATAAATATACCTACTCAGAAATTATCATTCTGCTTTTTAATCACATTAAAAGAGCTGGTATTATCCTATAAACAACCCAGACAGTGTTTCAAAATAGCAGAATTATAATACAGCACATACAGTTATGGGCCACTGTATTACGCACACCTGATCATGCCTGTTAATTCTAATGAGCCAATCACGTGGCAGCAACCAATAGCCGAATTTCAAATCAAGCATCAGAATGGAGAAGAAAGGTAGTGACTTTAAATGTGCTGTGGTTGTTGGTGTTCTGAGCATTTCAAAAACTGTTGATCTACCGGGACATTTCTTCATCTAATAAACTTAACTATTTAGTCAGATATCTCGTTATTGTGAGAGAAATACAGATGAGATTTCAAACATTTTCAAGCACCTTTCAAACCTTGAAAACACTGCATTACAATTCAAGCACTTGTATTAACCGTCTGTCCTGCACTCTGGGTTTTCAGGTAACAGAAAAGAGTTAGGTCCTCCACGTGTTGTCACAGGTGTGATTCTTATTCATACCCTCCTGCCTGTTATTTCATCATGATTCATCTTTTAAACTCCATTTCACAATGCTTAACTTGTCTGACTGTCTTGTTTTACAGCAGACAGCTGAGTCCAAGCCAACACCTTACTGTAAACACTGTCGTTGTTTTTCCAGATTTGCATGATTTACCGTTTCACAAGACAGACAGTTTGAAAATCAGCACATGATTCATTCATGACAGAGCTCGTCACAGTAAAAACACAGGCCCTCGTGACTACACCGCGACAGTAAATCACACTCACTGTAAAACACAGGCTTACATAACGCTATGAAGGATGATATTGCTCAAGACAAATCTGTGTGCTGTTCCTACCTTGTGAGTGTTGGTCCAGAGGACTGGGTGGGGGGCCCATCCCACTGTGCCCGCCTTGTCTCATAGACAGTCCCTTCATCTGACTGAAGCGGCTTTCCTCACTCATGCTCTTCTCATGCAGGCTTTCCATTGGCTGTGGAGCAATCCAACAGTGTTAATAGGAAACGTGTGGGAAAACACCACTAACATGATATAATGGGGCTGCACGGTATTGGACTTTTTTGGCAATATCAAATATGCCGATATATTGACAATTCGTGGGCCGATAACTGATACAATACCAATATATATATGTAAGTTTTTCCCTGTGCCCAAATGCAGAGGTCATTCACTCTTTTATGTAGTGAAATTAACATAATATTTTGCATACTCATGTCACAGCAGATGTAGATATAAATGTATTTAATTGAGCAAAACAAATACACTCTCAGTTCAGAGCTGTAATTTCCCAAAATGTCAATAGTGCGATCAGCTGGTCCCAAGCACATTGCTTGACACCTGCCTTGTCTCATTCCTTATTTTTCTTACAGATGTTGTCTCTTTCTGCTGTCATGAGCACCCTCCACCTCCCCGTCACCACCAAGTCTTCGTCACCTCATCTGATTTATGATTTTTCATTCTTCATTAGTCTCACCAGATCACCAACCACCATCACCACCAGTGTATGGACTTGGAAAGATTTTGCTGGTTGCTGCTCAGAAGCAGAAGCTCCCAGGTTTGATATCCTCCCCCCATCGTGTCCAAGCATCAAAGACTCTTTAAAGACTATCAACACATTACTCTGTTGTTTAATAACTGGTTATTGAAATAAAGCATTGTATGTTGTCATTACACATTTATATTTTATCAGACGGGGGAAAAAAAGAAAATCGGGATAATATATGGGTCAACCGGCAAATTAGCATCTGCATCAGCCATAGAAAATCCCACAATGGTCGAATTCTAATTGTGTCAAATAAGAGTCAAAACCTCTTAACTGTGTTTGCAGCTACAGCCAGTTAGAAGGTGATATGATTAAGATGGATCGTTTGATTTCAGTAAAAAAATCAACTAATGGAATAAATGTGCATATATGCTCTTTACAACATATATAAATATTTTATATAAACACGGCAACTTTGCCCTGTAAATCCAAAGATGATTTATGTAATGTTGTGGAATCAATCTTCACATCATTGTTTGAAGAATGCTGGTGTGTCTCAGTGGGACAGTTAAGCATTGCCGGTGTCCTCACTTTGTGCAGAGAGTGCATGCTGTCCTGGCCATATCCAGAGGGTCCTGCCTGGGAGTGTCCAGAGGATGGAGGACCCGGGCTGGGGCCCATCATACTATGAGAGGAGCCTGGGGAGGGTCCAGGGCTGGGGCCCAGCATTGCCCCAGGGGAGGGACCTGGACCAGGGGAAGGACCTGGGCGTGGGGTGCCTCCAATGGGGGGAGGATCTGGTGTGGACATCGCCCTGGATCTCCTGCTCCTGGCTGAGCAGCAGAGACCTGAGAGAAAAGACAAAAGCAGGGAGTGATCTTTGCAAAACTCACAGGGATGACATCACTTAAGAGTTCCTCATTTAAATAACAGGGATGGGCATTTAAAGCAAAAACAAACTATTCAAATATTAATCTGGGTTATCTGTGAAATATTCAATATCCCCAACACCTTTTCCACTACGCAGTGGCTCAGCAGGGCACGGCTCTCCTCTACACGGTTTGGTTGGTTTTCTAGTACCTCCTCAACGTGGGCGGAGTCATCACTGCACGGCTGCATGAAACTGCAGTGACTTTGCGTTATACACAACTCACACACACAAACGAGTGACTAGTGACTTATAAAGCAGTTGTTTTTGGTGTACTGAATCATTAGTTAATTCAATAGATTTGTTCACACAGGACCGGAGCACACACTGCGTCTGACACAGTCACAGAACTGAAATACGGAGGAAGGGGGGCTCGCCGAGTTCACAGGGGAGTAGCTAATGAGATGCATTCAAGAAACCTTTAAAATTCCATTACTACTGCAAACATGCATGCAGTCCACTAACTATATGTTTGCTGCTTCCACTGTGGCAATAGATGCTCCACATATGTGGTAGATATTGAAGCAGGAATGGGACTCGGTATGAGTCAGTATCGGTCCGATACTGGTCAAAATCACTTGACAATCAGACAAAAATGTCAAATCTGATAGAATCCAAAAAGCCTTTATTATGCATGCTTCACTATGCACAGAGTGCAAAACTGTAAATAAATCACTAGCAAATGCATTTTATCTGAGTGATGTTCATTTTTTTTTCATTGTTTGAAAGAACAATATTTGATACACAGCTGGAGAATTACATCTTTGAAATGACTCAGCAATGTGTTGTTAACAGCTTAATGATTCATAAATGGTCTAAAATGACTGTATCGCACTAATATCGGTAGATATCAAACACAAAAAAGTGGTAGAGTCCCATCTCTATATTAGAAGAGAGCTTCTTTTTTTAAGCAATCCAATTGTCAAATGAGGTTTGTATCATTTTAATATAGTTCCACATAGTCACATTAGCTGATCAAACAAATCATTTATAATCAAATATTCATGTCTATCCTAGTCAATAATCATTAATATGGTGGTTTGATTAGAATAAATGACAATAAAAAAAAAAGAATGATAAATAAAATGGATGCATGACATAAAATTCCACTAATAAAACAAAAGTGGGTGCATAGTCTTTGCAGAATATGCTTGATTTGTGTCTGTTATTAACCGGCTACGCTGCACCAAAGCTCGCTGCGCGCACATCCAGCTGTAGGGTCGAGGGCTGGAGTTGAACTGAACGCCGGGTAAAACAGTCAAATATACATATGGACATGAACCATACTGAGATCAATCTCCTCTGTCACACAATGAAAACGTGCTTCGTTTAATAAAAAAAAGGGGGGAATGGCGGACTGTGCTTGTGTGACTGACCTACCCGCGTCAGCAGGATGTACAGTCCTGCGTGAATGTCTGCGCTCCCGGGTCTGATGTTTGCGGGAAATGAAAGAAAACGCAGCAACTGTCGCAATTAGTGCACTCACCCTCTTTGTAATCTGCCTCGGAGCGTTGATTTGTTTCACCGACGTGGCTCGAGCGCCCCCCTCCACTGCTCCTATGACCGAATGTCTAGTCACGGCCGGTCACCCCTGCGCATGCGTGAGCAGCGACGGCAACTTTACACTTAAAGGCTCATGCTGCAACCTGTATGTACTGTACACAGTGTTGGTAAATCACGCAGAACAGTCACTAACAAAGGTGCTCGAATGTTGGTGAGGGTCAGTTAATTTGTTCATGCTTTAATCAAGACTTTAAAATCATTTTCTTGTAGAAAATCTGTGTAGATTAAAGTGGTTTATAAAATGGCATGACTGCTTCTTAAATTGCCAAAGATAATGTTGTGCCAGTTAAATGTTTGTAAGTGTTCATGTGCCCACTTATTTAGCCATAATAGCAAACCTCTGCCAAGGCACCTCTATTTCCATCTGTCAATACTTCCATTTAACCTCTGAACCCGTTCAACACACTGCTCCCTTCTGGCTGTAGATACAAAACAATGCTATACAAATGAAGGACAATAAACTATCAATAACTTAATTTTTTAAGTTCAGATACCTTTTAAGTAGCCATGGTATTCCCAATCCTTAGATGTAGAGTATGTCAGCAGGAAAGTGTTGAGGATGATGCTGGTAGGCACCTGAAAAAGAAAGCCAAAGAGAAGCTACATGCATCAGCAGAGCGAGGACATGAAAGTGTCAGGTGTGCAAAGGAAAGAGGTTGAGTTTACAGTGACGTCGTATTTGTTGAGTCAAGTCTGTTTTGTCCAGTGCCATTTACTACAAGAGTGGTCCTCACTCAAGTCTGTGAGGAAAATATATTTTCACCATCTGGTCTGTGAATTTACATGGTTTGGGTTACAACACAACATTCCTTACTCTTCCAAAACTGAACATTCCAAGTAAGACATACAAGTGATATATGTGATTCCAGTGTGTTTGAAGTTTAATCAGGACAACAATCCAACAGCAGTAGTGCAACTTGCAGAAGTAGCCTTCATGTTTGTCTGTTTTGTTCTTTTAAAAAGAAGAAGAAAAAAAAGGGAGAACTTAAACACAAATTAATTAAATTAGATCAGGAGCTAAATATTCCAGTAAAATTCAGCTTGGACAGGACTTAATGACTTTGCCAACTAAAATCCAGAACCAGTACTTCACAAGTTAAACAAAAGACTGCCTAGGTTATACCTTACAAATAGCCAAATTCATGAGATATGCCAAAATTCAATGACTAAAGATGACTTAAAATATCATTTCTATTTATTCCCACTAAGCAACCGGAGCATTTCAACTGCAGACTTGCATGAGAGTGTTCCATAAATCTCATTGATGAATACTGGAGTGCGGAACAACAGTTGTACAAGATGCTCTTGGAAGAATCCGAAACTTCGGTGGTTGCAGTGTGACTCATAAATACATCAGTACAATTAATAAAGACAAATAAACTACATGAACCCCACACTCACTAACTTACTCACTCAATCACACTCAGGAACCTGATAGAGGAAATAAAGAGATGTACAGCAGTTGGTATCTGGTATGAGTCAAGAACATTGGACAGTGCTACACCTGACCAGTGAGCTCAATAAATATTACTGTATGTAGAACAGACCACACAGTGTCTCCTATATGCCCAGTTCAAATGAGGAGGCTAAACAGTAGTTGAGAGGAACTGAGTTGTGTACTGTAAAGCACTTGAGTTTGCACACATGCCCGACTTTGAAGCTTTTTTTCAAGACGTTAGATCAAGAGAATTAAGAATACTTCATGAGCTTGAAATATTTCATTGCCCAGAAAATGTCTGCTCCAGTCAGGACCCAACTCAAATAGCTTATAATACCCATCTATACAGACGGGGCGACAGGCTCCCCACTGTTTATTTTGTTGTCCACCAGTGAGGATGATGGAGGACAAAGGCATCATGTCCATCTCACAGCTGCAAAGGTAACAGGAGTCCTTCCCTTTGAAATGGAATTTTCTGTCTCTTTCCTGCCACCTACAGGTAAGAGCTGCGAGAGCATCCTCCTCAGGACCTTACAGGAAGACAAACTCATCACTGTTTCTTCTGTTGTTACTCAGGCTTAGATTGCCCGGGGGCAGGATGTGGGCTGTGGGTCCACTGTTATTGCTGCTGTGACCCTCAAGTCCATAGTCCTGACAGTGGCCCTCTACAAAGGTAAAGACGGGGTACTTCTCCTTGGATGATGACAAGGCCTGTAAGGGCAACAAAGCTCAGTCAAATAGACATATCAAAAAGATCACATTTAGAATCAGTCATTAGGAGGAACATGTGAACTCACCATATTTACAGCAGAACACAAAGACTCAAAGTCCTTCTTGTTCTTGGCGTAAAAGCCAATCGTGCAGCTGGGATCCATGCGGTTGAAAGGCATCTTTTTAGGAGAGCTACAGTGGAAGGACTAGAGAGTAATAGCGGATGAGTAAAGTTAAAAACAAAAAAGAGATTGAACATATATTATTGCATTACAAAGACAAGATAGACAGGAATGAGACAGGTAGACAAAGCAACTAACCTCTAGTGAGAAGTTAACTTGTGTTACATCCACCACAGGTTGGCAGTAATGAGGGTCCAGATACAGCAGATGTTCATCTGAAATGGAGAGAAAAAGAAGTTGTGAAGACGAATCAAAACACAGTATCGGAGTACAATATCTTCATCTACCAAGAGCCAGTTACTTACTTACTGTTCTATTATCTCTGCCAATTAAAAAAAAAACTAATAATACATTAAGTCCATGTTTTGAATAATTCATATTTTAAGTTCATTCCTACATTTTAAGATAGATCATGTAGAAATGTGTCTCATTTTTAATAACAAACTGAAGCTTAACAGACTTAAAATGCAGTATCTCAGAAGAATTGCGACTAACTTTCTTTCTTATTTACAACATGGAAAAGGAGGAAAAGCCCACATGTAAATAAATATAATAATGATGATTCCATTTAACTTTTTTCTTAGTTTCAGGGAGCATGCTGGTTTCAAAGTCAAAGATCCCCGTTAATGTGATCATTAACACACATGCTTTTCCTGCTAAAACATGTCAACATGTCTGCTGTGCAAAGGATTTTAAAAAGACAGAGCTGGACTGTGTGTCACTATTATTGTAACCATACTAAAAAGGAACTGTTACCAGAAAATGCAGGAGTAATGAGTAAACAGAAGAGTCCTGATGTACAGAAAATACACACTTTCACAGCAGTTTTTAAAAAATAATCCAGTATCATCATCAGCAAGTATAACATGTGTGGACTTGTGCACAGAAGCAGGATGTGGATCCTGTAAACTAAAACTGATCACATTTTGACCTGTTAATATAATGGTGAAACACCTGTTTAATGATTTAACTTCACAGCTCAGAGTAAACGTGGAACACGGATAGCAACAGTCTGGTTGTTCCACCTCAGCTGTACTCAAGTCTGCTGCCTCCTGTTTATCACATTGTCTTAAGCAAAGCAGTGTTTCTATGCTCAAGTTTAAACAGGAAAGACAAGATTAAAAACACACAGTATTACAATAAAGCATGTTGAGTGCAAATATACCACATCTGGAATCCTACAGCCAGTTACCTTTCTAATGCAAGTATTGCCAGAAATATGCAGATAACTACAAACACCAGTTGCTTCCTCTAAGTACGAATATTGTTATTTATTCCCCTTCTGCCTTACTTTCACTATTTCAAATAGAACACAAAGAATGTTCCTTACCTTGGAAGCCAATGAAGTAGAGAGAATGCTTTGGCTTTCCTCCGATAATTCCAATACAACACTCCAGCTTCAGGATGTTCTAGAAATGTTTTATTTATTTTTTTTAAATTATTCTTCAGGAAACATTACTCCAGACCAAGAATACAGACATATTGATTGTTTGGATATCTGAGGCATAAAACAGACCTTGACACATTCGATGTAAGTTGGGTTGAGGGCCTCCCCTCCCAGTCGTACTGGCACCAGTATAATAACTGATTTCCAGGCTTCACTGGACGGATCAGGAGGAGTCTGACTTAGTGACAAATCACACAGACGAGCCACATCCTCTTTGTACACTAGGAAACACAGGCATGTGGTGAAGAGAAAATGTTAAGAACATGGATTTCTTTGCTCTCATAATCAGACATTACTTCATGCAACAAATATCCAAGTCTTTTGAGTTCACCTGTACAGTCCTGAGCAACATATACAGTCAAGTTGTGGATCACAGAAGTTTTGGATACTGCTTTTCTGAAAAAAAGAGAAACGAATGCTTAATATTTCTGTCAGCAATGTGAAAAAAAAAAAATAGAGTTGTGTCTAAAAACAATACTGCTTACCGAAGTATGTGTGCGACTATCGAAGGGCCGTACCAGTCGCCAGCCTTTTTCCCAGAACTTTTACCAATGTCCACCAGCTGGTGAACCCCAAAAGGTGCTGGAGGCTGATCCCCGAACCAGTTAACCAACCTGTGGTGGATGGCCTCCGCACGACTGTCCCTGAAACCTTCAGGTCTCTTCTTCTGGCTGCATTTGGGGAGCTGATCACTTGGTAAGGTCTTTTCAGGGGTGCTAGACCCTCGTTGCAAACCGAAAGAAGGAATGGGGACACCACCAGCCCGAGCTGGGGAACGTGGTCTGAACACCTCAAAGTCCACATCAGTCAGCTGGTGAGCGTCAGGCCAAGCCCAATCTGTGGAGCACAAAAATACTTGTTCTTGCATGTTCTAGCATAACCCTGATCGTCAGTTTGATGATGAACATAGAGTAGGCATCTTTTCAAAGCCCAACTAATAAACAGGGACATAAAATAATTTCAAACTGAGCAGTAAGAGTAAGCATAGTGAATCATGCAAGGGGTCAAACAATGTCAGTAGTAAAAGAAACAAACAACAGAATACATCAGCAGAAGTGAGGCAGAAAATAAGTGAATAGAATATGGATAAGGGTTAAAAAGTAAAAACTGGCAGCAGATAAAAAAAAACCTGAAAATCAACAAACACAAAGTCATTTGCTTTTCTGTATCGCAGAATTTAACTGTTTGGAAAGCACAAATTCAAGAAAGTTTGAAGTGCTGATTGTTAAGGCAGCAACAATTAACTAGTTAAAGTGAAAGCCACTGTCAGACAAAGACACAAACCTCTTGGCATCAAGTGGACCAGGAGTCCCTGAGCCAGCAGCATCTGGCCACTGCGCAGCATGCAGCCCCAGCCACAGTCTGTGGTCCAGGTGGAGCCCTCCAGCTGAGGGAACTCCCGTCTGTACGTGAGCCAGATCCTGGACACAAAAGCCAAACGAAACCGCTCCACCTCATCTAAGATGAAGATTAAAGGGACGGGTGAGACAACAAAACAAAGTATCCTCTATGACAATCATCCAGTATGAGAGCAATTATATTAAATGCATTACTGAACTAAAATATGGAGGTTTTCCTGCTTCTGTTTGGTGTGAACCCATAATCTTTTTTACTGTGGTTAACCAAAGGCACACTTCACTCGTGGTCTGCACTTTCGTAAGTTTCCCATTATAGAGATTAAATAAACATCTACTCAGCATCAAAGGGATTACGTATCATAATCATTTAAGATTAGTTTGTGTTTAGAACTCACCCTCACTGTTAAGCAAATAGGAGTGTCCCAGGATAGTGATTGGTGACATCTTGTTGAAGGATGTTTTAGACTTAACAGTCCAGCCTACATGAGCAGAGATAATGGAAATGGGTGAGGTGATTCTCAAACATGTAAACCACATAGCATAGAAAATCTAAATACTGTACATATGTAAAATGCATTTCCACATAGTGGGACAACAAACCATATTTCACGTTGTTCCATGCCGACATGAGTTTGGCTTTTAGTTTGTCCATCTCGTCAGGCTCTCCAGCTGCTTCTCCGCTTGGATCTGGAGATTGAGGCTGTCTGAGACCAAAGCTGCCCTGCTGCTCCATGGACTGCTGCCTCCGATTTTCCACCAGCTCATCCTGCATCACTCCCCCGATGTACTGTGCTGAGCTAGGGGAAACGGAATTCATGCCTGTAGAGTGCTCAGCATTGGACACTAGCAGTGGTCATTGCAGATTTGAGCAGAAGAACAAAAGGACGGACATTAGGTGAATTATTGACTGCAGAGAAATGTTCACATTCTTCACTCCAAACACAACTCTTTAACTTTTAAAAAATTAATATGTACACCCCTGTAAAATTTAACCCAGTGTTGTCGACTAACTGTGTTTCACCATTCTTATTTTGGTTCACTAAGAAAATATTAAATCTCTTGTTCTTAAAGAGGGATACTACTCTGTATGTGTAGGTGTTTTGTTATTTTCCCTATTAATCCCCTTTTGTTGAGTTTTTCCTTATCTGCCCATAAGTTGTACACTAGGGCTGTGCGTCGATTTGATTTGATGCCATGATGCTTCACATCCTCAAATTGATTACTTCTGCAGTTGTGCTGCAGCTTCTAGCAACTGGAAAATTGTCTGTCTGCACTGAAATGTATCTTAGAAAGTATTGTTTTCAACACAAGTTGTACGTACTGTGAGAAACCGTTGAGATAAATTTGAGATTTGTGACACTGACCTATATACTAGAGATAAATGTAATTTGACTTGACCCATTATGATCAGATTGCTCCTTTATCTTTGCTGCTTCAGTAGACAGTCTTGGCTTGTACATGCTGTGAAGATTACAATGAAACAACTTTAAATGAAAGAAATTGTAGTGTTTATTTGATTTACCTCATCTTTGTTTGTGTCTCTTTTAGTAAGCTTTTGCTGAGAAGGCGATTGAAAAAGCCAAAATCTGATTAACTTGTTGAGAGGTTTCTCAGCTGTGTTACACATTCAAAAAAAAGAAAAAGAAACAATCCACATTAAGAGTGATCAAACTCATCCAACACACTATACACTCACAAAGACTACCGACTGAAATAGAGCACAGCTAAAACAAAGTGTTTTGTGACATTATGATGCATTACTATCAAACATTTATCAGACACAATTTTGATAATCTCAAATTATTTCAGCTCCTCAATCAAAAATATAAAGATCAACGAGTGGGTCATTTCATTAAAATATTCGTTAGAAAAGTTATTTTTGACATGAATGTGAAACATAATAGTCATTTGCCAAATCTAATTTAACAAAGTTATGGTTTCACCTCAAATAAAATGTATTTGGGAAAACTGAGTGCTCTCACCATGTGTGTATGTTTCTCCGTGTATTTCTCTACATTCAGTAAGGTGAACTCATGCCATTGCCTTTGATCTGTGTGTCATCTTCCTTACCTGTGTTTGATCTGCCCTCTCAATTCATCATTTCCAATCAAATTTAGTTATTCACTACGCTATAGCACTCATGAGTCTCTCATCCAAAAAAATAATCTCACTTCCTGAAAGTCATAAATAAATGCGTGTAAAAGCAAGTCGTCATTATGCGTATTTCACAATGCAGAAAATACTTGAGGAAAGTACCAGTGACATTTCCAACCTGTCTGCCTTGAAATTGATGAGTAGCAGTTTTAACAAGGAACAATAGTGTGTGTGTGTGTGTGTGTGTGTGGTCACTGATTACACTGATGGGAACACTTCCCATCAGAATGGAACCCCATCATGTGATTGACATTTGACAACTACCGTTTCAAGCTTTTTACACAGCGTCTGTGAAAGTCACCTGTCTTTGGTGGCTGTCAGCATTAATCACTGCAGATTAAGCAGTTGAACTACTCATGCAAATACACTGATGACTGAGTCGAACACGAAGGAATGGGACATTTTCCTTAGGCATTGCGACAAAAGGTGCTCAAAATAAGATGATGGACTGTGGTTGAATACATTTCTATTGTTGGGATAATCTTGAATGGAGGAACATTGCCAATATTTCACATATGTCTGTCATACACAATTTCAAATGGCTAATGCGACTAGTTTAAAGTTCACTAGCTGGCATCTATGCAGCTACAATAAAGGCCTGTTAAACTGGTCTGTACCTTGTAGCAGTTTGACTCATGCCGGTGTCGTCCTGTGTCTCTGTCCTCGGGTCCACTGCCGTTGTCTCCTCGGGTAAATTCTCTCCACAGTTAGCTTAGCTTCACTTTAGCCGCTTCTGAGCGCTAGCCCCGGCGTCCGCTAGCTAGCTAGTTAGCGTGCTGCCATTCAAGCAGCATCAAGAGCAAACGTCTTAATGAGTTAAATGGTCGCCGAACACAACTGTCATGGATGCGCTAAAGATTTCCTGCATCTGGCAGACGAGTTACTTCGTCGGCATGGGTCTGTGTGTTTCAGTATGATTCTCTTGTTCCGCCGCTTTAGCATCTCCCTCCTCGCACTTCCTGTTGTCCTTTCCTGATACGACGACATTGGCTGGAGTAATTGCTTAGAGTGTAAAGTGATTGGATCGTTCTAGTATATGACCATGAGCTTTCTTTCTCTGTCTGGTTGTTGCCCTCACTGTTATGTAATGTGTAACCCAGGCAACAAATAATAATATGAACAACATAATAATAATAATCATTATTATTCTTATTATTATAATAAGAATAATAATGATAATTATTACAACAATAAGCATTATTATTATTGTTGTTATAATTATTTTTATTATTAGTATTATTATTATTATTATTATTATTGTTATTGTTATTATTATTATCATTATCGTTATCTTTATTATTATTATTACCATTAGGCGCCAAGGTCACCTTACAAATCCACCAACCAAAAAATACAAATAGCAACAAATCAAACAAGTACTGTACTGTAATCTTCATTTTGATGTCCAAGTAAATGCTGCTAAATGGATTCAGGTGTTTCAGAGGAGCACTCTTTGTTTGAACGATAACATCATGATAAAAGCTTAATTAATTCATATGCTGAGTTGACACATGAACATATCTACTCTGAAACAGGTCTATTCAATGTAGTTTTCCCCCAGTTTAGAAAAATGCACAGCAGAACTTGAAAGCCTATATTATATTTAAATGGGGCCATAAAGAGTATTACATCTATTAAGACATTTTTATTTTATTTTATTTTAGTTATCCTATTTATCCTTTATTTAGCCATTGTGATACAAGATCTCTTTTCCCATCAAAATATATGCTGTGAAAAAGCTCTATGGTTACAGTGTGCAGTCTGTATACAGTGGTTTACTGAGATTATATCAAGACTGCTTCAGGATCATTATCCCAGATTATATTCAGATAATTATAGTCAGAGAGGTGGAAAGTTTTGGAACAAATGTCAGAATTTTATTCCACATACTGCACTTCAGGTGTCTGCATTGGAATCACATCTATCACACACACACAAAAAAAAACCTTTTTCAGTGAACAGAGAAACGTGGAATGTTTTTATACTTGGACGTTTGTGTTCATTTGTAACATCAGTATTTTCTATTTCTATACAATATATTTACTCATTCAAAGTAACTTACAACCAATATCAGCAAATTAAGGTTTTTTTTAATTGAATAAAGTGCATTTACACAACTCTCTCTGTCAAATACATTAAATAAATTATCAAACATAAAACACTAGTATAGACACCATTGACTGGGAGAAGGCCTGAAAGTGGGTAATAGCTGTATAAGAGTACATTACAGTTAAGTTTTGTTCATCAGGTCATCAGAGCTGACCAGATGACACATTTGTTACATCCAGTTATAAAAGAACTCCTTCCTATCAGTAGAATATATAAGACAGCATATTGAAAAATGTAAATCCCTATTCCAGAAGATATAGTTAACAGGCACATGAAAAACACAACAACAAAAATGAGCAAATTCATGTTTCAAGTGTTTTCTGATAATTACTGCAAATACTCTGATACATTAATGCATATTCAGTAACCTCATATGGCTAATAACAACCGATCTTCAGTAAACCTATGGTCACGGCTTCATTACAGGAAAAACTCATGAACAGTGAACATTGTAATCCACTGGATGGCAGCAGAGTACCACGCCAAATTAAAAGAAAACTCACTGGCTAATTTATGTACTGCATGGGACATTTGACTTTGTGTTGTGTAAAATTAGTAGTACATCATGAAACAATAGTAGATAGAATTAGATTCATGGATATAAATGGATTCAAGTTTGTTCATATTGCATCAAAAACACATTGAGCTAAGGTGTTCACATTAATGACTTGATGTAAAAATGCCGAAACTGCCTATAGCCATATTCAATTCATTTTTAACATTTTTCAGACGAATAAAACCAAGACATCGCTGCCAGTAACACTGAGCAAGAGCTTCCAGCTTAAACTGAGCACAAATGACCCAGTCCAAAAACAGATGAGAGTAAAAAGTGGATACCCAACAAGTTGAGCCTGTTTATGCGTGTCATTGCTGGATGGATCAGTTTACGTTGGTAGAGCCAGGAAGAATCCAAATAAATTCAATGAAATCAGAGACAAGAGAGTGAAATTCAAAAAGCACATCAAAGCTGTGCGGGGACAGCAGTCCTGCCACACAGCTGCAAATGAGTTGCATAAGATTATGTACAGTGGATAGCTACTGAGACATGAGCTATATAGAGATGAATGAGTCCAACAGGAGAAGTTTAATATCCTGTGAAGATTTGTATCCGTTTAACCCCTGCTACAGCTGAAAGTGATTCAAACACAATTATCATTATGTCATATACCAAAAGAAATGACCAATACATTAATAAAAAACAACTTGATTACCTAGCTAACAGTCATTCTGAATATACTGAAGATGACCTTGTCTGTACAATAACGGGTGCTTTGTGATACACCACATCCACAAACCCTATCTCAGCTATAGAGCCCTTTAACAAATATATTACGGTATGCTACATCCATGACTGCCTGCTTCTCCTGTTCTTGTATGGGTTCAGTGTATATGTGCTTACAATATTTTCTAAAGCCTTTTATGTGATGCGTTATGACAACAAATCTTCCCTTTGCCAGTAGGATTTGTTAAAAATCCTGAGACTGTTACTGGAATCCTAATTGCTTCCCATTTATGTCCAACACAGTTTTGGTCATGACCCTTGGCGAGTCAACCGTGCCGAGTTATATTATCCCCAGAAAAGACATATATGTTCACACACACCTCTCAGCTCGCTCGCTCTCTAACACATTCGCGCGTCCCAGTTTGTAGAGCTCAAGGGAATGGATTTAAATGCATGAAAATCAGCTGCTGACGTTGCTGCCTCTTGGCTGGTGATGTGTGGATGCGTTTGTGCACCTGTGTATGTGTTTGTGTGGCCAGTCGGCCTGATAGTCAGAAGCAGAGGGAGAAAAGAGCTGTGGCAGCTCTCCTGCACAAGAGAGATAAGCGCTGAGCCTGGGCTCTGTCAAGCCTGCTTTCTTGTGCAGCAGGATACAGCCTCCGAGAACCACCAGGAATAGACCCAATGTCGCTTCACATACACACACACCAACGCGCGTGCACACACACTACACAATCCCCTGACTGAGAAGTAGACAGTGCTTCTTGATGTGACAACCGCTAACAGAATGTCAGAGTGCAACTCAGAGAAAGCAAACTGCTGGATGATGGAGAAATTAGCTTAATCATCTTGTTGCTTTCGTGCCGTAACCACTCACGCTGCGTGTCATTCGTGTCGTTTGATAACAACATCATTTGACTGTGCCTCAGTTCCCCCACCCTGTTCCATTGCCTTGTATAAGCAGTAGAAGAGCTGGTTGACAGACAAAACAGAGTGACAGGATTTGGTATTCACAGTATTCAGCATGTTTTGATCAGTAAAGCACTTTTTGACCTCTTGTACCTATGAAACATGTACAGTACATACCATACGACATGCATTCACTGAGACCCACACACATGTACATCGGATAAAGTGTTCCACATTACATTAAGAGTCTTATTAAATAATTTATTATAGAAAAGCAATAGTTAATGCACATTTACAGATGTTTTTTACTCCTGGTTTACTCCTGGAATCAGTCAATGATTAGAATCAATAAATTACATTTTATATAATCTAAAATTGGAATGTACAGTGTTTTTAAGTGCTTCACTTCTGTCGCATTGTTAAAAAAAAGGCATCTTTTTTTGTGTGTGAGAGACCATGAGGTCACATTTTCGGTGGGCTGTTGCCTGTTGCAGCCTTTTCTAGTGGGGATCCAGCAGGGCTTTGGGTGACCACTGCAGCTCCTGCAACCACTCGACCTCCAGTGGGAGTGTCGGACTTCCCAGCAGTTCCTCCTTGCTTTTCCTCTGCTGCCTTAGTCTGCTGGTCTTTGAACTTGACCCCCTCCAGGGAGCCAAGCTTGATTGGCCCGAGGACATTTTTGGCCACAGTGGTCAGCTGGCTGACGAAGCTTGTCTTGTCGCCAGGGGAGGCAGGACGCGACTTACAAAGGGAAGGGCCACAGAGCGAGGGGGCGACAGCAGTAGGTGAGGGAGAGGGGGAAGGTGAATGCTCTTCTACCACCTCCAGGCGACATTTGTCATCCCAATCAAGGGTTCCCCTGTAGCAGTTGACTCCTCCTAGTCCCTGCCTCACCTTACCCAGAGAGAGCGACTGCCCATGTGAGGGAACAACAGGAGCGAGGATCCGAGCTGGAAGCTTGGGGCTTTTAGAGCCAAGGTCTGGAGTCCTTGAGTCACTGCTCTCAGCTCCAGCCTTCCTCAGACTGTCCCCCATACTTGGTTTAAAGGTTTTGTTTATACTCGGAGGACCTGCTGTCATTGTCAAGTTGATGCCCATGGATTTATCTGGAGAGGAAGAAGAGCTCTTAGTGAAGGCAGCACCAAGTAAACCCGGCCTAGTGTGAACACTCTTGTTGCTTCCATCCTGCTTTGGTCCACTTGTAGCTCCTAGCTGCTGCTCCTGGGGATTTTTACTATAAGATAGACTTTTACTAGCCTTTGGGTCCAATTGCTTTTGACTAAAGTCTACCTGACCCTGATGGATTTTTTCAGGTGCTTTCTGTGCACTTAGACCTGCTTTTATTTTGGTAGGGGTGCTAGTAGTGGTTTCGACTCCAAGTCTGGAGCTTTGAGAGTTCAAGGGCAGCTCACTTGTATGAGGTTTTCTTGTTAATGACGACTGGGGTGCTGTTGCAACAACTCGACTTGACCCAGTCTCTGTCTCTCTCTCTCTCTCCCTCTCCCTTCCTCTCTCCCTCTCTTCCCTCTCCCTCCCTGCCAACAGTGTTTCTCTGCTAAGTGGGGATTCCTGCCTCCCAAGTCTCCTCACAGGCTTCAGCACACCTGTCTCTGGTGTCGTCAAGGATGAGGGCAGGGGCGGAGGACGAGGAGGCAAATTTTCCCCTTCTGTCTCTAACAGACTCTGGAGCCCGAGTTCACAGAGGAAAGCATCCTTGCGGTACTCAGAGTGCTGCACCTCCAGGCTGTGTTTCCTCAGTGGACCACCCAGTCCTCCTGTAGAGCTGGGTTGGCTCAAAGGTGAGCCCAGCTTTTCTGCTGACTGTACCCGTTTGAGAAGCGGTGAACGAGGAGGCTCCGCACTCTTGGGTCTGGGACGCACCACCGGTGGCGAGGAGTGGAGCTTGACAGGGAAAGACTGGGTGGTGTTGGAGCTTCCTATGGTGTGACCTGGTAAAGGTGGTGGAGAAGCCTGGGTAGGGGAAGGTGTGTGAGCAAGCGGGGACAGAGGGATATTACCAGCTGATTTACAACGGGCAGAGCGGTACTGTCGGTGGAGTTTAGGTGAGAGGCCATGCAGGGAGCTGGGCCTCATGTGCTGTGAGGGAGCAGGGGAGTTTGGAGTGCTGGAGGCTGGAGAGCTGTTCTGGGAGGAAGCACCTAAAGGATCACAGGGTGAAGAAAAGATAGATTAATATAGAGTTCTTTAGGAAAATCTAAACATGTAAAAACAATGTAAAAGTCTATATTGTCCAGCACATAAACACTGGCTAGAAAGCAAATTTGGATAAGTCCCCAAATCCATGTTCTAAAAGTATATATTTCAAGCACTTTTTAAACAGTGTTTTAAACATAAAGTGTCAGTGCCCTACCCAAGTATGACGGCTCAGGGGTGGAGCGGTAGCCCTGAGTGGGAGACCTTGCAGACAGACTGTGAGTTGGGGAGCAAGGAAGACTCTCACTGGAGGACAGAGAGCGATTCAAAGAGGACAGGCTGCGGCTGGTGTGTAACAGGTTGGACTGTTTTGTGATCTTACGGAACAAGGAGCTACGCTTCTTACTACAGGATAAAGAGAGAATGAAAAGAGTGAGTGGCAAAGGAAGATTTTTCGTACACAAACAATAAACTTTAACCTATTAACTTGACTTTCAAAATCATTTTTAGCGGAGCAACTCTGGGACAGAATGGACACTGTGAAAAGGGACTTTTTTTTTTACTAAACCAAAATCAACAGAAACCAATCATCACTGTACATGTAAATATGAACAAAGGGTAAAGACATGCAAAACTACTGGCTCTTGAATTGGTATAATCAACTCGTATAATCAATGAAAAAATGCAAAGGTTACTGTGCATTACAGTAAGGTACTGATTGGTGATAACATGTCCCTACAGTGGTGACACCATATAAGGTCCTACCTGTCCTGGCTGTCTTTGGCCATGGTCCTTTTGTTTCGTCGAGCCATCTTGCACTTGTAACTGGCCTTCCTTGCAGGTCCCACTTTAATGGAGGTGTTCTCGAAAGGTGTAGTTGTCACTGTCACCTTGTTACCACTCTGCACAGAACAGTGACATTAAATGAAAACTCCACTTATTTATATTTATTAGAATCAACAATTTATGATCTCACATAACACAAAGTAGGAGAAAAAAATATTCCCAGTGCAAGTGTTAAAATTGAAAAAATAAAAAATTGGTTAAAAGCTGGTTCTTACCTTGAGGATAAGCTCCACCACTTCAGTGTGAACCAGACCATGGACAGGCTCTCCATTAACATGAGTGATGAGGTCACCAGCACAAAGACCAGCTTCCTGGGCAGGACCGCCATCTTCCACATGCTGCCAGCACACAAAACATCTGGAGTGAGGAAACGTGACTTACACGTATCAAAGGATTTCTTCTTTTGAACTGAACTAGAATTCACTGTTTGCTACGTTAAAAAATGCACCCACAGATGCATGTAGCATACACAATCTGTGTAGTCAGTGACTTCAGCTCACCATCACCACACCACCACTACCACAGAGACATATGCTATGACAAAGTTCCTACCCAAACAATATGATGCACGCTGTAGATGTCACTGTCTCCAATGTAGACCCTGATGGCCCTAAGGGTGAAACCATACTTCTTTCCAGAGCGATGGATAGTGATGGGGGGGCGCAGCACGCTGACTGCCGGGCAGAAGTCTCTGTTTGGTGACGAGTCACGAGACGAAGGGTTGGATGAAAAAGAGTGAGGAGACATGGGGCTGGCCAGCGGAGAGAAGCCACCATGCTGCTCCACTAGTTGCAAAAACAGTGGCGGGAGAGAAATCAGATACCATATAAGTGAATGACAAATTACTGTTTCCTAAGGGGCCGTTCACATGCAGCATCTTTTGCTGGCACAAACACATTATTTTTTTTACAGAAGATGCACGTCAGTCATGTGTACAAAGGCATTAATGCATGAATGAATTCAGTGAAGCTGCAGCAACATCAGTCATCTCAGAAGCTCGTGCTATAGCTGGAAATATCTATGGTTTCTTCCATACATAAAAGTGTTTTCAGATGCTGCATGTGAACGGCCCCTGAAAGATCTAAGTTTAATCTCTCCTTGTGCATCTTACCTGACGGTATAATGACAGACAGGGCCGTTGCAGAGGCTGACTTTATGACCTTGTTGCCACCTCTGGAGTTGCGTTTCTCTCCTTCACCAGACATTTGTTGGTGGCGTGCCCTGCGGAGCACCAGGTCATTGGTGGCCCGCGGCCCCAGTGGGTCATACAGAGGGGTCATCACATCACGGCCGGTTACTACAGGACCTGAGGATGATGTGGGGACTGCCGTGCTAATGCCTGGTGTCTCTCCAGGCCTGGGGGGCTTGTCTGTGAAGATGTACAGTCATATGTAAATTACAGTTATTTAAGCTTTAAACAGCACTTGAGAGGTGAAAATAGCATGTGATAACAATAGTCCAGCGGTGCACTGGCACAGCACTAACCTTTTAATTAGGTATCACATGCTGCTATTTCACCTCCTATGCTCCTACCATTAATACTTTATCACTTTCACTAGTGTTGACTCTTATTTCTTTCCTTTCCTCTGCCCTCGCTACCTGGGAGACCACTAACAGCAACTCACCTGCTCCATTTATCTCTTTCAGACTGGCCTTCTGTTCCAGGAGACCCGGTGTTGGGACACTGGTCCCGTCCAGCGAGGTTCCGCGGACCTTGATGGGGGCCTGACGTGACAGGAAGTCTGACTCACCCTCTAGGGGTGAGGCAAAGCGATGTGTATCCATCAGTGCTGAGAAGCGTCGCCGAGCACCAAGGGGAGGGCTCGAATCGCCCTCCATGCAGAGGGACTCTGAGTAGGACAGGCGTTTCCTGCAGGAGGAAGACATGGAAACAGTCACAACATGTCCACTCTATATGATTCCTTTATCTGACAAGTCTGCAGCCATGCTGGCGGCTCATTGGGCACAGCAGTGCTTTGAGATAAGAGTTAACGTCAGCATTTTGAATAATTATTACGTGCGGCATCTTAACATATCTGCATGTTCATGTATGACAAGATGATGAGTCATGGAAATACTGTCAATTTTGTAATGAGCAGCAGCAGCAAATTAATCATTTCTGGAGAGATGATACAGATAATTCTTACTTGACATGGAAGAAGGGAAATTCTGATATGTAAGGTAATAAATTGCTTCCACCTTATCAAAAGATTCAATCCATGATGAACGCAGAGAGTATGAACGAATAATTTTACCTTATATAGGAACATACAGGGACTGACATATGTTTCCTAAAGGCTGACGTAAAACTGAGTTATGAGAAGTGATGGCAATCTGATTTTGCTCTATGCTCTCAATCAGAAAAATGAATTTGTGAATAATGTGTGGTCTGACCTCAACAGGCTGCCCCCTGTCTAAGCTGCTGCATGATATGAGTAACAATAGAGCAGAATTGTGTTTACTGAATGTAGATCACGGATCAAAGCGTTCATTTTCATTCCCTGAGCTGAAACTAAATCCAAAGAAATCCCCCCTCTAATTTTCAACCTAATATGAAGTAGAATTTATCCACTGAAAAAAACACAGCACGACAGAGACAACATACGGCTCACAATATATAATCCACATACGACAAATGCAACAGAATACTTGACCAAGGTTATTACAGTTAATAAAAACTAACAAAATAACAACAACTAAAATTGAAAAAAACATTAGAGTCTAACTGAAACTGAATTGTGCTAAAACTAAAATCGTAGTGAAAATCTGCTTAGTTGTCGTCTTTGTAAATTCATTTCACACATAATCCTTTTGGGTTCATATTCAATGTTTTCCTCTGCCGGCAGTTTTGAAAAGTTGTATTTGAGACACAAAACTTATTATTATCACCTTTTTGAACCTTGCACCTGGCAAATACTCCATATTATAAAAAACTAACACTCAAACTAAACTAATACTATAAATACAAACTAATAAAAACTAGAAAACCCGCTCTAAAAACGAATTAAAATGAAGCAATTTTAAAAACAAAAAGTCAAAACTAAAACTAAGGAACAATCCAAAACTATTATAACGTTGTACTGGACCTGCTCTACAACACATGAGTAGGTAAAGAAATGTCATTAACACATAGGCAGGACCTGACAGTGAGGCATAAGGTGACAGCAAACCTTCAGCCCTATTTTATACAAACATATTGACAACAACTGGCGCCAGTCCTGCAAATATGTGGTAAAATCATGACTGTCTCTATTATTCCTCACTCACATCTCAGGTGATCCAGTCCTCCAGCCCTTGTCCCTCATGCTGAAGCTGCCCAGGCTCTCTCTCTTGGTCACCTTGTCATCCCGTGGGCCCTTGTGCTCCCGACGGGGCACCGAGGTCGTAGCTTTCTGCTCCAGCTGAGACAGATGCTCCATGCTGCTGTAAACCTGCAGAGGGACACGGTCCGATTAATAATAATCACTTGATCAGTTAGCTGCTATTAATAGCTTGGGAAATAGTTACTGGGGAGAGTGTGTGTTATAGCCATTTGTTTATCATGATTTCTTTTTACTGGTGTGTATTTTGGATATATGAAAATATGCATCGATCGGTTGTCATGTGCCACAGAAGAGACATAAAAAAAAATGCAATAAAAGTTGCTATTCACAATAAAAGGTTCATGTGATAAAAAAGGAAAGCAATGGGAACAAAAATGCAGTCCATGGTGTAGAACAAGAGTGTTTATGGCTGAAATAATAATAATATTAATACTAATAATGATGATAAAAAACGCTCATTAAATCACTTTTTTGAAACCCGGAATTCTGAGCCATGTGGAGGCATGTGATTTGGCGTATCAGTGACGGGTGTTTTTTTTTAAAACTTCAGAGGGAGTTCAGTAAAATCTGACAAATTGACTTAAGTGATTTAGGAGATTTAAAATAATAAATGCAAAAAAATAATGCAAAAAAAAAAAAGGTGCTAAATGATTAAAAAAAGCATAGAGCTCTTTTGCAAAGGATAATGGTCTGTGGGTGAGTTTAACTTTCAATGTGATTTCCTTGCTAAAGAAAATGTTGCTGGCAGTGATTTTAATCTCCACTTTAACAATAATGACAAGCTTACAATTCTACTGGTGTACAATATTTTACAAATGTATACCACAACAAGTAGAATGTTCGACTGCCAATTAATTTTTAACCTTTTGTCATGAAAACGGTCCAAATTGAAATATTGGCACAATATATTGCTACCGGCAGCTTGCATCTAAAAATAAAAAAATCCACATTGGCTTTCACAGCCCACATCATTCATTAGCCTTTGTCAATATTATGTAATATCAATAGCAGTGTCTAATATCGGGTATTTATCAAGCACCAGTTGTAAATAGGATGCCAGATTGTTAAAAATATCTAGCATAACACTGAATGAGGTTTGTTTAATGTAAAAAAGACAGTAAAGAAGGAATGCTAAGGATAACAAACTACAGTATTGCAAGTTTATTTATAGTAGTTGTTTTGGTAATGTAAAGGTGTTGCTCTCTTCCCCACCACAGTTTCTTTAGGCTACACACAAGTCTCAGCTGCATATTGATCAAACCTCTCTTGCTATCATGATTACATGATAAGTAACAGGGAGCGCACACAGACCAAAGAGGACACAAGCACTGTGACCTACTCTATTGGAAAAATAACATCCATGCTTCTATGTCATTACTAAGCATGCATGTGAGCACTGACACGTCTACAAAGAAGAAGATGCACACATTGGATCTGAAAAATACTCATTATGTGCAGAGTAACAAAGGAAAGCTAAGCTGTGGGGGAGGACAACAAGACGAGTTCTGCTGAAGGAAGACTACAGAATATTCAGCAGTGCACCATGGAAACAGGGGAAGATCCAGCTGTCTTCACAGCAGGAAAATCCAAAATAATGTTAACAGTCAGACCCTGAAACTAAGTAATATATCATGTTTGTTTTGTGTCTTTCATCGTCTTGAAAATGTTATTTGCTCTCATTTTAAATGTTGAATTGTACTTTTTCCGACACTATAAAATGTCATATTATAAGTTAGGTTAAACATTATCATCTTATTTTATCTGAACAGCAAATATCTGTAACTACGAGCGGTAGAAGACCCTCACACTGAACCTGAGACAAGCTAGTTTTTTCATTATCAAGGTAATTGGTGATCATTTTTATATGATATGGGTTGTAAATGGGTCAAATAATCATTGCAGTTCCACAGGAATACCTTACGTGACAAGGATGGAATAGACAGAGTGAGGAGAGTCAAGGGAGGGAACTCAAAGATAGTGTGAGGTGAGGAAAATCTCACTGGGTAAAGTGTGACAGAAGGAACATAATGGTGAGATGTGGCACTACAGGGCGGATGAACATAGAGTTGAAAGATTGTCTGAGTTGTTAAACACAAAGAAGTGTTAAGTGAAAGGCAGTAAGACCTCATTTTACCCATCAAAGAGACTTCCCTTCTTCGTCTATTCCTGTCACACATCACATGTTCACGTGTGCCAAGTGTGATTCTATGTGACAATTATTTCAACAGTGAGACAGAGGGACCAAAAAGATATTTAAATGAAAAAGAGAGAGAGAGCAAAAGAGTCACCAAAAAGGAAAGGATGCACAAAAGAAAGAAAGAGGCAGACCTTGCTGAAGCGAGGAGAACAGGAGGAAAACTGTCTGATCTCCACCGGCTCGTCGTCATTGGTGTCATCCTCGTCGTATGTATTGATGTGGTGATAACGATCCGAACGGGCTGGCGGAGGACAGAGTGAGGCCATGAAATATAAGAGCTGTCACTTCAAAGAGAAATGTGCATTTCTGAGTAGAATGTCGGTGTCAGAATGTTATTGTACACCCCATAAACCTAATATTGATGTAGCTGCTGCACTTTACAGAAACATAAATCCAGACCCACGTACTGTCAAAGTAGCTGGTGTCCTCCTCTGACTCCAGATGAGGGATGAATTCCGCCTTCTGTCTCAGCAAACTGTTCCAGTCCAGCTCAGTGAAGAATGGGTGCTATTCTCTCAGTCTAGACACATGCAGCACAGTCTGATTTCATTGTTTTCCCACTCTGCAGCCACAAAACTGTATTACTGTACATATGAGAGACAAAAGAAAAGTTGTGTCACAAAATGGATTTCAAATTCAAACATTAGAGGTTGATATACATACAAATGTTATATGAATGAATGAGTGAATATTTGGAGAACCAAACACAGACAGTCATCTTGAGGTCTGGTCCCATACTGATGAGACTGGAGGAGAGATGTTCTGTAAAGCCATTACACGAGCTGACCACCAACTGAAGTACCACTCAATTATGCAGGATTTAATATAAACAAAGGAAGTGACTGTGGAACAACAACAACAACTGAATCTTGGGATAGTTATTCCACCAAAATTCAAGCAGCGCCGTGTAATAAACTCTACAATCACATTTTTGGAGATTTTTTTAAAAGTAGCAGCCCACGCTGACATGCTGCCAAAATTTTAAAGGGGATGAGTCATGAGGTTCATCCCAAAGTTGAATTGAATTGATTTACTGATTACGCGGAGACACTTAGAGACAGGTGACTCGTGTGATCGTCGGAGTTGATGAAGTTCTGCTCGCGGTCAGAAATGTGGCGTGACCCCTGCAGCTTCACTTGACTTTTGTCCTGACTTAAATGTCCAGTTTTGTTCGAAACTGTTGAGCTGACTGCTCGCCCCTGGTGGAGGATTACATCATATGCAGCAGAGCTGAATGCCGGGCCAAGCTTTTTTCCCTCTCTTGACTGGCTTTGTCTCCTTTTCTCCTTCTCTTAACTACACATATCCTGCCACGCACAGCTCCATCCTGTGCTGCATTATCTTCACGTCCGGCCCCTCGTTTCTTACCTGATTTCTCGCAGCATTGGCAATTATTTCTGCATCTGCAGCTTTGCAGGTACAGTATTTAGTCCTTCACTTCACCTCATGTTATGTCATCTCTTTAGGAGTAAAAGAGGGGGATTCATAGTAAAAGAAACACTGAACACATCACACTATATACACAGTCCTGCTTGAACTCTCCTGGACGGACCAAACCTGCATGTATAGACACACACACACACACACACACACACACATGCTCACATGTCTGCATGCATGCATGTACAGCCTCCCAAACACTGATGAGGGAAGTCTTATTGACAGATGTGAATGTGATTAAATGTCTCTCTCTCTCTCCTGTGACAGACAGACACTGACCTGTTTCCTTAGCCCGTCTTTGGTTTCCAGGAAGTCCTCCACTCTTTCCTCTGCATCACACGGTGTTCACCAGCAGCGGCCAAACATCCCCATGTGTCGTGATGATGCAGTGAGCACTGCCATGATGCCTGCTCTCTCTCTCTCTCTCTCTCTCTCTCTCCCCCTCTCTCCCCCTCTCTCTCGCTCTCTCTCCAGCAGCCTCAGGCACTATTGTGCAGCACTGAGCTTCTCCTGCCTCTGTCTATCTTATGCATTCTCCCTTTGCACCCTCATCCTCTTGCTCATGCTGTCAGCTCTCTCACTGTCTGCTCATCTCCTGCTCCTCTGCACCCCCCCCTTTCTCTTTCTCTTTCTCTCGCCCTCCCTCCCTCCCTATTTTCTCTCTCTCTCTCTCTCTCCTCACAAAGACTTTTTAGCTGGATGCTGCTGCCGGCTGGAGCGCTGGAGCTTGACTGAGGTGAAGCAAGCCCTTTGAGATCAGAGAGAGAAGAGAGAGAGAGAGGGAGAGTAAGAGAGAGAGAGGATGGGGTGTACATGAGGGGTGGATGTGATGAGGTTGGTGGGGGTGGTGTAGATTTTCCACAATCTTTAGGAGAATTATGGACATTTTGTTGTTAAAACTGTGTGTTTCCCACCAATATGATCTTATTCCTCACACTCATATATGAGGGACAGTGTAACATGGCCCCTTGCTTTTATGAAACTCCTTTTTATATATATACATGTATACAGCTAATTTGAAATTTAAATTGAGAGCAGAGCAAAAACAGATCACAGGAAAAAAAAGAGTGTATGATGGGGGGAAAAAAAATCATTTTCACTCTGCCTTTGCACAGAACTATACGAGGCAAAAAAAGAGCATAGATGTGAGAGCAGATGTAATTTTCAGACAGTGTTGGTTTGTGAAGTTTTGCGGGGGTTTTGTACAGCAAAACACTTTTCTATAGGACAAAATCACATTTTTGAAAAGTCTGACATAAATAGAGCCCATCCAAACTGAATTAAATAGTGTAGAGTGGCAAATTGAAAGTTAATTCTTATCCGTGAACAAGCAGAAACACATATAATTGCCTATTACTAATACTAATAATACCGCAGGAGCACAGTATATTGTGTCATTGATATCGTTAGAGGGCCGGTCAACGTGCCTTCTTCACAGCAGCCATTTTAATATGTTTAAGCAGGAAAGGCACAGGTGTTAGTGACTACTCTCAACGACGGCTCAGACCAGTTTTCACGTATGTGGGAACAGTGTGACAGGGAACCAGCATGCAGCCTGAAACTGAGCGCGCTCAATGGCGCGTATTTAATTATTTACACCTGAGATTTCCAAAATGGCTGCCGCGCAAGTGCTCATTTTGCGCTTATTAAAAAGTTGATCATTCAAAGCTAAGGTGTGCGGTGTTGAGTTACCTGTGTTACAACAACAGCTGTAATATCTGTGTGAACTGAGAGCTGCGTTGGAGCAGTTTCCAGGCATCTTGTCCTGTCTGTGTGTACTTCGGACTCGATTGATTGTGTGTTGGGGCAAAAAAAAGCTTCTGAGTCGTGGTGATTTTCAAAGCAGTGACGTTCATAACTGTTTACACTTGTCCTCTCCAAAGGCACGATGGAGAAAATGTCAGCGAAGCTGAGCAGACGATCCGTCGGTCTGTGCAGCGTCACTCCAAACACCTTAAAGGAATAGTTCAGTTACAGTACAGTGTGGTTGGATGAGCTGGTGACGCATGTTCAGCATACAGCTGAAGGAACCCCATTACTCATTTGACAAACCTACATTCACACTGCATTCACATTGTAATTGAAATTTGAAATTAAATGCATTTTTATCAACTGCTTTTCACATTAGGTGGCTTTTCATTTTGGTGTGGTACAAAGTCAGGATAAAAAATAGACTGACAGTAAAATCATGACAACATTTTAATAGATAAATTGGTTTGTGTTGGCTGCAGAAGTCAATTTGGCAACTTCTCCTCCTCGGTCGAGCTTCGTTTTTGAGTTTTTACTATGTGTTTTGTGGCTTTTGTCACATTTCTGGTGTTAATAATGTGCATTAAAAACAAGTGCATGCTGTTGTAAAGGGACCGCAGTTTTGCCACACATTCAGTAACTATAAAAATGAGGTGAACAGAAACATACACAACCATTTCTGTCTCAAAATATGTGATAAAACCACCAAACCCCTGCCCACAAATACCCATTAACACTGTTGCTATAGCAATGCTGGACCCTGAATGTTCAGTCTTCCCATTATAGTAGTGCTGGGTTGAAAAGTAACAAAAATAAATCTATGAAGAGCCTTAGCCTTGAGTTATGTGTGCGTGTGTGTGTGTGTGAAGACATTATATTTTAGTCTTTATTTGTCAGTTTTGTGCAGCACAGAGGAACTAGGGAACAGTGTCAGTAATTATGGAAGTATTTATGTTGGATTATGCCGTAATATACATATTTAAGATGAATAGATGAACTTATTTGACTTATTTGGAAGGTGAGCGCAGTGAGATCTGCAGTGGAAAAATCCTCCCTCTTTCTGCAGTGAGCACCAGCCTCAGTGTCAGTTTAGAGGGGAATTAAAAAGTGCTGGAGCTTGTGTTCTGTCAGGGAGGTGTTTGCTGAAATGGAACTATCTATGTGTGTGTGTGTGTGTGTGTGTGTTTGTGTGTGTGTTGAATGTCCTTGACTGTGACACAAAAAGGGCAAAAAACCCATCGGGACATAAATCACAAGTGCTTGGTATGAAAATATGTGTTCAGGTGTTGCACCAGAGAACTGAACGCCAGAGAAATGAACACAGTATGATTATTTTTTATGTAAGTTCTTATACTGGCTGTTTCAGGGGGACTTTTTTTTGTTTTTTTGTAAATTTCAGTTCAGCTGTGCTTCCAAAGGCTTTGTTTTCTCCTGGCAAGGATGGAGTGTGCAATGTGCAGGAGAGATGGAGCGATCCTTCCAATCAGCTTCCATGGCAACAGGCCACAAGAGGAGAGGAGAGGAGGGGAGGGGAGAGGAGAGGAGAGGGAGGTGGGGTGTGGGGTACTCATTTAGAAAGAGGAAGAGGAGGAGGAGGAGGGGGGAGCTGGGCTGAGGCAGCTCCTGATGCTAAAGCGTGACGGGAGAGGCTGGAAGAGGTCTGCTTTTTCACAATAACAGAAAGAACACTGTGCGTGTCTGTGTGTGTACTTGTGTTTGTTACTTCATTAGAACCAGTAGAACCTGGTCCTAATGAGGCAGATCCTCATTTGTGAGGAGCTGCTTAAGTTTAAAGATTTGAATTGTGATTAGGTTATAGTTAGGGTCATTAACAGGTTATGGTTACAGGATACAGCTTTGTTTAGGCAGTCCAAATAAATGGAAACGAACGGAGAAACCTAAAAAGAATAGCCGCGCAAACCTGTGTGTTTATTGTGCTTGTAAATCAGAACAAAAGGTTTGATTGGGGAACAGCAGACATCCGAATAACAAACAGGACACACATAATTATGGCTCGGGTCTGTCAGGTTTCTGTTTATTGCATCAAACGTCATCGTTATGATGAAGTGAATTATGTGAGGTGTAAATGACACTCTAATGGGGATTCGGTCCTGTGCAGCTCCTCCCTCAGTCTGAGCTGATGTGTCTCATAAGGTCAGGAGAGGACACTGCCACCATCTGTACACACAGTATCCTGATAATGAACACAAAAACACAGAATGATACCTGTCTCCATGTCAATGCCTGTTATTTTATTTTATATATTCATGATTTTCAACAATCTCTTACGTTTCATTCCACAGTCCAAGATCCATGGTGTACCCATGGATGTGGAGGATAAAGCAATAGAAGATGGATGTATGGATAAGGTTATATTTATCACATTATTGAATTCCACATTTAATTATTATATATATAACAGGGACCTCTAAGCCAAAATGACCTGGGGGCCAGAGGACTTCTGGTCAGGAGGAGAAAAATTTAATATTTAGTGATTAGAAATAAAAAAATATATCTTGATAATCCATCATGATGTTGCAATGAAAGATATTTAGGATGGTATTGCACCCCACCTGTTTGTGTTGACATATAGTTTGCACAAAAGAATACATACACTATGTATGATTCAAAATGAATCTGTAAATAACAAAAACAGACAATAGAATTAGATAAAATAGTAATTAATAGAGGCCACAGGACATCGACTGGGGGTCTTCATGCGGCTGAGCCTTTGGGTCCCCTGAATGTACATGCATTTCAAGTCAACAGTATCAAAATAAGCCCACTGGTGGGCCTTGAGGGTATTGCAGATTTTGCTCTAAAAATGATTTTCCTCCATTTCCATTTGCCACATTCAGTATTTTATTTGTTTTGGGCAAAATGAATCTAAATTAAAAAAAAATCTGTGTCTATTTTCTGTGCAAAATCACCTAAACCAACTGCTGTTTTTGGTTCTTACCACGGTGATTTGTTACAAGGCTGTCTTCACGGTACAGTTCATAAACATGTCAGAATGGTGCCTTTTTTAAATTTACTGCAGACACTGCCACGTTGTATCTCTGGCTCTAAAGGGGGGATTGTGGTTTTATATCTGAAGGCCACAGTAGATTCTCATAGGGCGGTCAGTTTGTTGCAATCTGCAGCTTCACCATTAGATGCCACTACAATTCAACATATTGAAACTTTCAAGATAGAAAATGAGTAAATCTTACACAAAGCACTTAGATTTAAACTGTTTATTCTATTCAAAGAAATCCTCCAGAAAGACGTTAAAGACGAGTCAGGATTTATAGACAGCTCAGATGAACTTGACTGAAGACATCATTAGAGTTCTATGAGCTGAGATTAAATCATCCACTGTCTGCACCGGGGTGTCAGCTTCCAGCAGAGGGAGTCGCTGTACAGTGACAGCATCCTTTCACTGTGCGGTTTTCACTCCATGTCTGAGTCATGAGCAAATGGGAACCAGTCAAGAGCCCATCGTTAATTCCCAGCCCCAGTCTGGCTCTGCTGCCAGGTCAGGGGTAATTGTTTCCCAAGGGACTCAGACGAATGGCTCAGCTGTCGAGTTGCACTGCAACCTGCAAACCTCTCTCTGTCTGTGTGTGTGTGTGTGTGTGTACAAGAGGCTGTGAGATCACAATTTATATATCAATAAAAGGCCTTTTGTGGGTTAAAAGTGGATATTAGGGTTAGAATTAAAATTGGGTTTGGATTAAGATTAGAGTAAGAGTAAACATTTAGTTGTGAGGGTTGAGGTTAAGGAAGGCATTGTGTCTTCCCCAAGAATGCTGTACAAGAATGTCTGTCTTTGTGTTGCTGACGGGAACTTGACAATAAACTTAACTTTATGTATTAAATGTATTGTATTAAATTAAATTAAATAACATCCATTTTTAAACATATATGTATATGTGTATATATATATATACATATATGTATATAGATATACATATATTATTATCTTTGTTGTTTTTCTAAATTATTATTAGTAATATAATAAGTATTGAAGAAGCCACTACATGCTTCAAATCACAGTAGATTGTGGGTCTTAAAACCATAATTAGGATGTGGTGATTACATTCCAGTGCTTATGTTGTTTTTCCTGCCAATCAGCTGCCAGTCACAGAGGAAACACATGGCTACTTAACTCACTGGCATTTGACTGCTATAGACGTCAATTCGGCCACTGCTCTATGCCAATGATAATATGCAGCTGAAGCTGTGTCTACACCGTTGAATGAAGATGGACAAGCTAAGAAGCACTGCAGAATAACTAAATCGTGGCTGTACTTGCCGACACTTTATCGCACACGTTTTAGCATTTAAGCTAGCGACGTCGTCGCTAACATGTTAGCATTTAAGCTAGCGACGTCATCGCTAACATGTTAGCATTTAAGCTAGCGACGTCATCGCTAACATGTTAGCATTTAAGCTAGCGACGTCATCGCTAACATGTTAGCATTTGGGCTAACATGTTCATTTAACTTAACTTAATTTAAGCACTTTCTTCAGAGCCTTTCAACAACAAACAGATGGATTGGCGGAAAAAAAGTGACGGGTTATGAGAATAAGTGGTTACTTCTGAGGTGACGACATCCACCAAGAAACCCAAAGCACCCTGAACCTCTTATCTGATCGGAGAGTCTGCAGGAATACCTTTCAATTTCTTCTGGGGTAAGTTTTCATCTACCTTATGATAGTGTTCTTTCAAAGTCACATACAGGGATCGAAAAATGCTCTTTTAATAATCCACTGTGCTTTTTATAATGTTATTTGGCTACACTGTTATTAGCTAGCTCAGCAGTGTTGTTTTAAAATGCAAATGATATGCACATCGAAACTTCAGTTGTATTATAAGCTGAAGCGCAACCTTTCTCAAAGTGTGTCCACATAGTGACAAGCTTTTAAAACATTTAAAATGTCAGTGTTTTCATTTCAGTGTTTCTCAAACTGCCGGCAACATATATATCTGTTGTTTTCAATATCAAATCAACTAGTAGCCTATGTAAAATCACAAAAATCTTTATTTTTATTATATATTATAATATTGTGTATATATATTAATATAATATATATTATAATGTTTGTTTTGTGGCATTGTCTGACTTGAGTGGTTTGCAACGCCGCTGACTGCAACTGTTTTGGGGCTATTTTGTGTTAGGTGGTCCTAGAGTGTTTTTTATGGGTTAAGACCGTTAAGTGTTCCTTGGTCTGAACAAGTTTGAGAAACACTGCTGTAACGGGAGCATGTGAGCATCTGCTGGCCTTGAATAATGTGTAATTGCCACACCTAACAGCTTTAGAGTTGGAGGAAGAGAGAGAGAAAGAGAGAGAATAAATGACACATTACAATATTTCTGTCTGTAGTTGCTTTTAGAAAAGACAAAAGAGACATCATTTTAGCTCTTTGAGCCATATAAGTTGTACACAAAAATGTCATATTTACTCATGTCACTGAGAGAAATATAAGTGCGTTTGATATGACATAAATACTGTAAATATGTCGATATTATGCTGGTACAGAGATGGATGGTACCATACTACTGGTTTTAGTTTACAACACCCAATTTTAGCCACTGTAGTCACCAACCTGAGGCCTTTAGTAACGGCTTTAACTGAACCTTGGACTGAGGCTGGATTAAATATCCTAATCCAGCAGTTAATTAATCTGCTCTTGATATTGCAAACAAATATTTTCACTGCTGCTGCTCAGAAGTGACTTTATGATTCCGCACCCTCATAATCAATAGAACAACACACATGAGGTCTAATCCATCCAAGTGAACTTGCATGTGTATGATGGTTTGGCTTTACTGTCACACACAGTATTTATTTACTAGCCTATATTTCTTATAATACACACACACACACACACACACACACACACACATGCTGTTGACTTACACTGTAAAGCTTTAACACCTTTAGCAAAAGGTTTTTTTCTGAAATGATGACATCATCTGTATTTGAAAAAACCCCAAAACATCATGTGTTTGTTGGTATTGAACAGCAGATGGCAGACTTTGTTAAGAGAAGAGGTGACAGTTATGAGCTGAGGATTCAGCATGGACAGCCTCATATGACATCATTTTAAATATTATTTCAGAGTGACTCTACTTAAGCAATTATTAATATAACATTGGGTTTATTTACTATTTATATTAAGACAACCATAAGCACTTTGAGAGATTGTTGAACTTAGCAGGGCTCTACGAAACTGCAGGTAATGAGATTTAATTAAGATAAATACATAAATAGATAGATAGATAGATAGAAATAGAATGGTTAGTAAGTCACATTCAATGATGACAAATGTAGGTTGTATAGCAATAGTTAAACTTATATATTACCCATTTAAAGCATGTCAGTCGTTCAGCTCTGCAGTTTCTAAGCAGAGGAACCTTTCGCAGCATGGTTTTCGGCGATTCTTCACTTCAAGCTTTTATTTTAGTACGTTGTTCCTCATAAACCACGGCTCAATGCTGCGGCCAGCTGTGATGGGTGTGAAACAGGAGAAGACGGTGAGTGCAGTGTCTTTGCAGGAGATTGCTGTGGCTAAGAAGCAGTCAGGAGAGCAGATGGTCTCTCCGTCTGTCTGGTCTGTTAAAAAGAACACCGCAGGCAAATCCCCAAGTCAAACAAGCCAACTACATGGCCCTGGATGATCTCAGAGCTTCCACTCCAGCTTTCCACTCGTAAGCCTCTCTTCTCCTCAATAAAGAGTTTAATCCACCCAAACGTACTAGTCTGTAATTAATAGAGTTATAAAAGAGATACTTAGAGTCTCACAAAATGGAGCATAATGGTTATTACTCAGTATACGAACATAGCCACATTAGCCTTTGCTTATTAAGATTAATACCATAATAAATACAAAATAAACCTTTAAATTAAACATCTTAGCTGGTACTGTACACTGGACTTTATGAATACAGTGCTTTTTCACAACAACTCAAAAAGTTTTTCACAATCACCCATTCACTCAGTGCAACTGCTGCAAATGTCTTGTATCATTTATACAGTTTGGCAGTGGAGGAGCTAAAAATCATAACAAACTGCCTGTAATGCCTGTAACGGAGTCATATGATGGTCAAATTTTGTGTCTTTTCCGTAGCTTTTAATCATCAAGGTTCCATCAACCATAGGATGAACTGCCAATGCTGCAGCTGATAAAAAAACAGTAACTTTACTGTAACCATCACAATTCTAAAGTTGCGATAACTTTTTATTGTATTAATTATTTTGACATATTTTAAATAAAATAACACAAACTCTGTTTTGCCGTCCATTGTTTTACCCAACGGGCATGTGAAACTTTTATTTCAGTCCGTTTTATGTGGGAGGCCCTTTTATGTTTTGTGCTGCAGCTTCCTTATTTATGTATTTATGTGCTTTCTTCTATGAATTTATTTTTGTCATTTCATTTGTTTACATGCTCCATTTGTTTGCTCTGGAAGTTTGGTCTTTGATTTATTCACATTCTTTCAGAAATTTTAAAAAAGCACAAGTGGTGTTTCCAAAGTACAGGTTGAAATTCACTTTGCTTTCATTTAAAAATAAAATAAATGTGTATTGTTTTTTTTTACATATAGCAGGTATTTTAGTTCCAGCAGCTTTCAAAGTAGCCCAGACAAGAAAACAGAATCCTTCATCCAACACAAAGAGAATCTGTCTCCTCCAGGACTGCATCCAGATAAGGTGTTTGAATAACACACAGGAAGTCAATAAGTGGTGAAATACAAGGAGAGTAAAATTCTGCACACAGGAGACGGACGAGGGACACAATTAATATGTAACAGTGCTACTCGACGATCACCTCAAATCATAATTCAAACGGCAAAATAAAGAGATAAGGTTTCTGTGACGTGAAACTACTCATTTCTATCCATATAAAACATCTTCACCTTAAAAGACCCACTCGTGTGTGTGCAGCACAGTGATACCACTTTACATCCCTGTCCTCTGACTCCATCAGATGACCTGTCATAATGAAGGTGAAGTAAAGCCTCAGTAACTGGAGCAGTAGCTGTAATTTGATCTGGACTGACTGCTGTCTCTGTATGAGTGCCTAGAAAGTGAGCAGGAAGTATCACTCTGTGCGTGTGTGTGTGTGTGTGTATGGGAAGCACAGTGAGTGGGAAATTCCAGGAATCTGTCCGGAGGTACGTACATAACCACTCCACTACTCTTATTACATGACAGTAAGACTTGATTCAGCACTTTCCACTGACATACTAAACTATGACATTTTGGTGACTTTTTGGACCACATACTAAACTATGACATTTTTGTCACATTTTGGACCACATACTAAACTATGACATTTTGGTGACTTTTTGGACCACATACTAAACTATGACATTTTGGTGACTTTTTGGACCACATGCTAAACTTTTACATTTTTGTGTCTTTTTTGACGACATACTAAACTCTGCCAAATTCACTTTTCCCATGATTTTCATTTGAAGAACACTCTTTTAAAGAATTTACATGAGGAAAAGAGTTGAGAAAAAGGACGAGGTGGCCGAGTGGTTAAGGCGATGGACTGCTAATCCATTGTGCTCTGCACGCGTGGGTTCGAATCCCATCCTCGTCGACAAACTTTGTGTTACACAACGCAAATTAAGTACACACTTGATGTAGAACTTCGGTTTGTCCTTGAAAACAATATGTTTACGTGAGAAATCAACAATCAGACATTGAAACAAGGCAATCAGCGATGGAAGACGTCAACCCCATTGGACCACATACTAAACTATGACTTCTTGGACCACATACTAAATTATGACATTTTGATGACTTTTTGGACCACATACTAAACTATGACATTTTGGTGACTTTACTACAACTATGACATTTTGGTGACTTTTTGGACCACATACTAAACTATGACATTTTGGTGACTTTTTGGACCACATGCTAAACTATGACATTTTGCATTTTGACATACTAAACTATGACATTTTTGTTTTTGGACATACTAAACTATGACATTTTTGTGACTTTTTGGACAACATACTAAACTATGACATTTTGGTGACCTTTTGGACCACATACTAAACTACGACATTTTTGTCACATTTTGGACCACATACTAAACTGACATTTTTGTCACTTTTGACACATACTAAACTATGACATTTTGGTGAGTTTTTGGACCACATACTAAACTATGACATTTTGGTGACTTTTTTGGACCACATACTAAACTATGACATTTTGATGACTTTTTGGACCACATACTAAACTGACATTTTGGTGACTTTTTGGACCACATAGAAAACTATGACATTTTGGTGACTTTTTGGACCACATACTAAACTATGACATTTTTGTGACATTTTGGTGACTTTTTGGATCACATGCTAAACTATGACATTTTGGCGACTTTTTGGACAACATACTAAACTATGACATTTTTGTCACATTTTGGACCACACACTAAACTATGACATTTTGGTGACTTTTTGGACCACATACTAAACTATGACATTTTTGTGTCTTTTTTGACGACATACTAAACTCTGCCAAATTCACTTTTCCCATGATTTTCGTTTGAAGATCACTCTTTTACAGAATTTACATGAGGAAAACATTTGAGAAAAAGGACGAGGTGGCCGAGTGGTTAAGGCGATGGACTGCTAATCCATTGTGCTCTGCATGCGTGGGTTCGAATCCCATCCTCGTCGACAAACTTTGTGTTACACAACGCAAATAAAGTACACACTTGATGTAAAACTTCGGTTTGTCCTTGAAAACAATATGTTTACGTGAGAAATCAACAATCAGCGATGGAAGACGTCAACCCATTCACACAACAAACCTCTGTTGTCCTCTCTTGCTCATATTGGCAAGTGGGAGTGAAGTTACTATGACTTTTTGGACCACATACTAAACTATGACATTTTGGTCACATTTTGGACCACACACTAAACTATGACATTTTGGTGACTTTTTGGACGACATACTAAACTATGACATTTTGGTGACTTTTTGGACCACATACTAAACTATGACATTTTTGTGTCTTTTTTGACGACATACTAAACTATGGCATTTTGGTGACTTTTTGGACCATATACTAAACTATGATATTTATGTGACTTTTTGGACCACATACTAAACTATGACATTTTTGTGAGTGTAGTGTGTACCTTTGCTGCAGATTTCATAGGCCAATCTTGAACTGGACGAGACAGGAACTCGGGACCCTTCTGCCACTTGGAGTTTTCATCTAGTCGCTCGTGATGAGATCGGCGATGTTGACTTCACCTGGGATCCACCACCAATCAGTTACGGGTCCAGCCTTCCTGATCATTTGTAAGTTTGCAAATTACTCTCCCAATCAGCCTTCCTGTTCCCGGACATCTTAGGCAAGCTTATCGTTATGATCTTTGCTTTGGGTCGGGCTCACTGAGAGCTGTCTTCTCCCCCTGTGACTGTACCAAAGTTGCTGGTGGGCACAATGCCCCTTTGTTCCATGCTGGTGTTGGTGGGAGCAGTGTGAAACCTCAGTGGCTGTGGTGTACTGGTGAGGGTTAGAGGCTGAGTAAAGCTGACAGTGGGTCCATAATTAGGTTGGTGAGGCTGTTGAGGGGGACTGGTGCCAGTTATGGTGCCCTGCCTGATAGCTGAGTGGGTTTGAACAGGTGGGGTGGTACTAGCACGAGTTACTGGTCGGGTATGCCCATCTTCCCGTTTGTTATCCTGGCAGCATGACCACTCATCCATCAGTTCCTCCTTTTTAATTTCCAATGTTAAAAGGAGTCTCCATTTTTCCTTACCGTATGGCCGATAGTCTTTCCAACCATACACAGCGTCTCTGAGTTTGTGGAGTTCTTGATCCAGTCCCTTCCTTCTGGCCTCTTGCTGACTCCACTGTAGTGCACTTTTCCTCCTGAGTACCTCAGCCTAATGGAAAGCTGAATTCAACCGTGTTACGAGTGCGCTTATTTCAGGCTCAGCGTCCTTGAACCACAGCATTTCCATAGTCTCACGGTACCTTTGCACAATGGTGTCCCTCTTTGTCAGAGTGTCACTAAACTCACAGTTGTCGTCCGTTGAGTCTATCTGTCCCAGTTCTTCGATATATTTATTGCAGGCCTCGACGAATATATCATAGTCGCGTTCCAACAATTTTCCTGTACCTAGACGACCAGCGTTGACATTAAGGTGGTTAGTATGCGTTGTTAGGCTCTGCTGCGCATTTGATCGCTTCCGTTGTAGGTCTTCCAGATCTGGCTTGTCGTCTGCCATTTTTCTTCTTTGAACTCCTGACTCTCTCCAGAATTGGAATTGTTCAAAGGATTTCACTCTTTCAAAAAGTGTGGTTTGTTGCCAATGACTTGTTCAAAGGATTCAGTTCTTTGCAAACAACTCGTCTATGAATGGCACACGAATGACCACGCCCCAGCTGTCGGTGTCACAACGTCACAGTCTGTGAGGCTCTTTCGTAGCACTGTTAGTGGCTTAACGGTTTAGCTCTTTGCCCAGGAGAGCTCTGTGTTTCTTGTGCAATCTTCACAGCCTTCCTCACGGCTGCGGCACTTCCTTTAATCCTTCAACGGCTCTGTTAGCTCCTTGCTCCGGCTCCTCGGCAACTCGACTGTCTTTCTGAAGGTTTATTCCACATACACAGTTAAACAGCAGTTAGACAGCAGTCCGTTAGACAGTTAGTAGTAAGTTAGCAGTTCGTTAGGTTGTAAAACCGACAAGTCGTACAGATTCTGATGATAGATAGATTTACAAAGGCACATACAAAGGTTAATATATAACAAATTGGCTTTGACAATGCACCTTAAAGGCACTTTAAAGGCAACGGTGCTTTGATACCAATTACAACAATGAACAGATAAATAGAATGAAAGATAAATAGCTTTGCCTGCTAGAAAGTTCTACAATACGTTCATGTGAGAAATCAACAATCAGACATTGAAACAAGGCAATCAGAGATGGAAGACGTCAACCCTTTCACGCAACAAGCCTCTGTTGTCCTCATCATCATCATCCTCCGCTTGCCTCTGTTGTCCTCTCTTGCTCATATTGGCAAATGGGAGTGAAGTTACTATGACTTTTTGGACCACATACTAAACTATGACATTTTGGTCACATTTTGGACCACATACTAAACTATGACATTTTGTCACATTTTTACTAAACTGGACCACATACTAAACAGTGTCTTGCTGACATGCACTTTTGGCTCCGACATGGATAGACAAGGAGAGATTGAATTTAGTAAAAAGTTCAAGCAGGGTTGTTGATCTTGTGGTTGTTGAAACTGTAACATCTTGTTGCAGGTGAAGTCTGTGTACAGATAAAGCACTGATTGTGGTGATGGTTGAAAGAAAGCTGACACTGGGTCCTAATTAGTTGGTGAGGCTCAAAGGTTCCTGCCTGATAGCTGAGTGGGGTGGGGTGGTACTATAACACAATCTTCCCGTTTGTTATCCTGGCAGCATGACCACTCATCCATCAGTTCCTCCTTTTTAATTTCCAATGTTAAAAGGAGTCTCCATTTTTCCTTACTAAAAAGACCATAAAAGCGTCTCTGAGAGTGTGGAGTTCTCATCCCCCTCTCCCTCTGGCCTCTTGCTGACTCTGCCTTACTTTTCCTCCTGAGTACCTCACATTGTCAACCCATGGCATATAGATTCGATATATTTACACTCAAACCAACTGCGTTGACAACATATGCGCTGCTGTTCCAGGTTCATAAAAAACCCTCAAAGGATTCAGTTCTTTGCAAACAACCCAGTCTTGCTTCCTGTACAGACAATTTGGCCTTGAGACAGAGTGCCTCTGTTGTCCTCATCATCATCATCCTCCGCTTGCCTCTGTTGTCCTCTCTTGGTCATATTGGCAAATGGGAGTGAAGTTACTATGACCTTTCGGAACACATACTAACCCATGATTTTTTGTCAAATTATGGACGACATAACGCACGGTATGACTTTTTTGCCAAATTTTGGATGAGACACTAACCCCAAGATTTTTGACCACATACTAAACTACGACATTTCTGTCACATTTTGGACCACATACTAAACTACGACATTTCTGTCACATTTTGGACCACGTACTAAACTACGACATTTCTGTCACATTTTGGACTACATACTAAACTATGAAATTGTTGTGTTTTTTTAAATAAAAAAAATTGGATAGTGTCTTGTAACTGTTTTTATAACTTTTATAACTTGGTGAATGCAGAACTTTTGGCTCATGTTTATTTTGAAAAGCAAATGAGAGAAATGATAAGACATGGATGAAACACAGACTAAGGCAAGGAGAGATGGAAACATGAATGTTACAAAGAAATACAAACATGTGACATGAAGTCAATTTTCCCCTGAAATTCAAAGAAAGGGTATTTTTTTTTCAGACATTTCATAAAACTCAACCTGATCTTTGTGGTAATTTTGTTGAAGTCACTGTAACATCTGAGATGCATCAGGGAACGGCATTAATATCTGTGTACAGTAATGTGCTGCTAAACTGACTTAATTTAGATCTTAATTTTTGAGAATGGTTTGAAAGAATCAACAAACATTTTTTACACTGTAATTCTAACAGAGAATCATAGCATTCATTCAGATTTGGTTCTGTGCCGAATGTTCTACATAAACAAAAACATTCAGGCTCATTATTCCTACATTATTATAAGTGGCGGATAAAAAAAAAATACAATCTGTCTGTTCTCTTTGAGTGTTCCTTAGGAATGAGACTCACACAGGCTGTAGCAAGACGCTGTGCCACACAAGAGTTCCTATAGCAAGAGCATGTGGGATTGGGCTAAAAGAAAGTAAACACAGACTGAGCCCTTAGGCTGCCGCAGGCTGACAAGCTTTCTTTTATAGCAGCAATGGTTTTCCCTTTTACATAAGAAATATATTTAAAAACACACAGACATAAGAGAAAATTTTTTACCATATTATTGCAACTACGGTGCTTTCTAAACAGTTTGGCCATTTTTCCTCACAAATTAAAACTTCAGCATTACATAAATAAATGTGCTCATTAGTGACACCATTATCACCAGTAGAGACAAAATAAAACTTAATTTGTGATACATGCTAACTCTTATATTTAAGGGAGAATCACCCCAGAAGCATTCACGTGTATTGGTGCAGACTATCTGTCTCGTGTCTGTTAACTCTTGTAATGGAAAATCAGTCACAAGAATGTCTCCATATAGCCTGTCTCCACATACTAATATCTGCCTTAACTTTTCCTCCTAAACTTCCATTGTCCTTCCCTGTGCCTGATATTAGCAAGTTCCAACACTCTCCAACCAACTGTTGTCCATAGTGTTGTGGGGGGGCTGTTCCAGGTTATAAAAACCGAAATGATAACTACTTTCCCTTGAACTACTGTACAGACGGCCTTGAAGCGCTGTGCTGTTTGTTCCTCTTGCAAGAATAACACAACTCACAAAGACGGCTGCTGCTCTTATGTCCTCATTTCTACGCTCAACATGGTCTTATTACAAGAATTTGCCTTTAGAATCCTGCATGTGTAGGTCCTTGTCTCGGAGAATGTGCTGGTGGTATGGATTTTATAAAGGGGTAGATGTTGGAGGAATTTGTTTTTTTCAGTGATAAAATTCCACTTTCGTAAACCCAGTTGACCTAATGTCCAGTGACTGAAAAACAGGAAACACATCCTAAGTATTTCAGGAAGTAAAGCTGTGATATCAATTTGGTGATCATTTAACGAATGGAATTTATTCTGTGAGAAACACTGTTTGATTGTTACACAGGGTTGATTAAAGAAATCTTTGAGAGCGCTCCCCCTAGCGGCCAACCGTGGCATTGACCACATTCCACATTTGTCTTAACTCTGCTTTCGAATAAAGATTGTGTGTGAGCAGAAAACCTCTGTCTCTGTCTTTACATCACCCACCCCTATGAGAGCAACTGCAAAAATCATCATCATCAAATGATAAACATGCAAACACTGAAACACACCAATATTCCCATAAAAAAAGCATGAATATGATCTATCACACACTTTATCTACCCATCACTACCGTCATCGTTATGGCACATGCATTTCAATTGTGATATTTAGTAACGTCACTTTTTATTATTCATCCTTTGTTTAAATGAACTCATGACAAAAACAACAAACGAGACTCTTTCCTGAAGCCTTCAGCAGTGGATCGACTCCCGTGTACTTGTTAGGTTAAAGGTAGACTTTAAAGTAAAACTTGTATAAAAGTGGCAAAGTAGCTAGATTGGACCTTTTTTTAAGTGGCTTTGATTGTGTTCCTGTGTGCAGCCGTGTTTTCAGTCAAAGTGATCTCAGGCTGGTTCAAGGAAATGTTGGCACACTCAGCACAGTGAGTGTGGACAATGTGTCAGTGCCTCATAACCACACTTCATAAAAACTGATCCCTTTCATGAGTTAACATGCTGTACCATGGTCTAGCTTTACCAGAGGTTTTTATTCTTTTCCTGCAAACTGTATAGTTGGATAATTAAAGAACATCAAGATGGATAAATAAACTATTCAAGTACATGGTACATGGTTCTTTGGATCTTCGTATCTTGGTTTAATGTTAGTGTTAATGTTGATTTGAATTCACAAACAAATTATACAGGCAGTGAGTCTAGAGAGTGTGGAGAGATTTTTATATTGTAATTTTTGTAATCATCTTTTTTTGTATTTTGGGTTCACAGAGTGAAAGAGTGGCTGTAAGCAAACTAAGCTCTTGGAAAAGAACTAAGTGGAGATGAAATGTTCGCTGTTATACAAATCGCACTTAGACTCCATACATCGAGTGGCCATTTGCAGAGAAAACCCAGTGTCAGGGCTCATGGGGGAGCCGAGGTCGCAGACCTGAGCAGCAGCAAGCCTATTAACTGAACAAGATGAATGACACCTGAGTCACTTCCGTTAATATTGAATGTTGTTTCTTAGAAGTAAGCGAACACTGAGCAGAGGAGCTTCGTGGTGAACCTAATGTCCTCTTGGTAAAATGTGACACTGAAATATTTACCCACTCCATCAAACCATGAGGAGTCAATGTACAGAGTCTCTTCAGTTTTGAGTCTAAAGACTGAGATCGTTGATGGCACCTTCTCCGTTGTGTTTCCTTTTGTGTTAGTTTTATGTGTGGTAGGGGTGGGCGATGACTGATGAGTGGGGTGAGGTGCTTTGTTTTAAAAGTGCTAAGTCTGATTGATCATTGACTGATCGATAAAGACATTGTGCTTGTTGCGTCACTGCTGTAAATAATAACCGGTTCTACACAACTCTCTATTACAGCATTTTAAAGTAGCACATGACCAAGAGGAAAGGAATTGGGCTTGTAAACAGAAGGTTGCTGGTTCAAATCCTGGAAAGGTTTAAAGGCTGGGGTGTCCCTAAGCAAGGCATTAGCAAAATGCAGTCGTCAAATATACTGTCACTGTCAAGTCCCTCACTATGGCAAGGCTTTAGTGTGCAAAACTCCCCACTTGAAAAGGCTGCTAATTTTTTCAGGAAGACTTTACAGGAATCCACTCGTTACACTTGCTCTCTTTTTCTTCTTTCTTTTATTTAGAAGATTGATGCAGTGTTTACAGCCAGGTGAAAAACCTTTAAACACAAACAAAATACCATTTTAATAAATGGAACCAAGATAAACCCACTCAGTGAAACACCTGAGAATTAAGTTCTCAATATCCAGAAATAAACCTTATAAATAAGTAGTAAATAATCTAGCACTATCTTAATAAACAAATTAAATACAGAAATAACATGCAATATGGCAGTATGGAATTAGACTTGACCTCATGATTTTAACTATGAAATGAATGAATCATCTTTTAATACATAACATTTTGAATTGCATTCAGCTCACATGATTTTAAGAGGCATTAGTTTTAACTGTATTTAACTACCATTAAATCATTTTTTAACTATGTTTTCCAACATGATTTTACCCACTAACATGTATATTTTACAATCAGATCATTAAAATGACTTGCAAACAATGGACTTCGACGATGCAACAAGCTCAAGCTCACCGGCTGTTTCTTCCTTGAAAGCTTTGTTTTGCACAGTTTTGGTGTTTCAGTCCAATCCACTTTCTCATTCCTCCTCTCATGCTGCTTGTTTCCACTGCTGCTGTGTAGTGATTTTGTTTGTGTGTGTGTGTGTGACTCCAAACTCACTTGATTAGGGAATCACCTTCACCTGGTGCACAGCCTGGTGCATTCAGGCTGGAGGGGCGTGGCCCACAGCTCAACTCAACAGTCACTAATTGGTGTGTGTGTGCAAAAAAAAATACAAATTCTACAATACCTGAGAAAAGTCATATTGTTCCAAAAACCACTGACTTTTGTTCAATAATTGATGATTTCTTCAGTGGAATCACTACATTATTGGGTTGTGTCTTCACAGAAATAACACTAGATGGAGCTGTTGTTCAAAGACACTGGGTGCATGTATCTGAGCTCTGAGCAGCTATATGTTTATGCACAAATAGAGAAGAATGTGTTCATTTGGTGAAAGTTGTATTAATAATATCATGATATAATTAATGACATAGTGGAATAGGAAAGAGTCTAACAACAAAATGTCTATTTGCAACATCACATTTAGTTTTGCTTTTGGGGGGAAATCAGTTTAGGAATATGTCAAATCATTATGTCAGTGGATGAAAATGATGTTTGTGGGCACATTGGTTCATTATGTTTTCTCCAGCTGATACTTTTAAACTCACTCAGAGATGCATGACCACCACAGCACCTGCCACGGGACACACAATTATGTTTAAAAAAAAAAAAGGTTTTCAATCAATCCAAACACCTTTAATATTAACAATTATTAACAGCAATTATTAAAATACTTTATAATAGAAAATGTGCAAATGTTCTGAGCAAACCTGCTATAAAGTGCAACTTGATATTGAAGAGTCTCATGCAAGTAATAATGTGCAAAATATTAAAAATGCAATAAAATCACAACCCAAATATTGCATAAGTCACCAGTAATGAAGTCCTAAAATACAACTAGGGACATAAACTCTATTGAACAGCAAATCAGTTGCTTAATTTGTATTGGGAATATGTTAACTGTGTCCCTATTTAAATAAAAATATATTCTATTCTGCAGACATTTCAGGGGAGATGAGCAGTGACTGAGATCACAACCGTGCTGTTTATCAAATCCCATCAAACTTTATTTTTTTGCGTTGACTCATCTCGCTGCACATTGAACATCATGAAAATGACTGATTGTAAAAAACACTATGGCAGTGACACCACCTGAACACGTGTACGTCGATGTAGGCGTGTCATTATTCCAAAAAGATCACATACTCAGACGTGATGCGTGAGGCGACGCAGCCGTCACATGTACAGTAAAACTGCAGAGGAGCCTACGCAACAACACAACAACCGTATTTTACATGGACTGCCATCTATACAAAAGAAAACGTGTGTATATATACGTTGGACGTTTGTATTTACACTGTGTGAGAATAGTGACACTCATGGTTGCACTTTAGTTCTTGATCCATGTTTTGCTTTGTGGAAAACCACGATCCAGTGATGAAATGTTGCATGCCATTAATAATATGTCTAGTTCACATCATGCAACATTAAATACTGACAGTAAATATAATCTGAGTAATATATCAAGTCATCATAAAGTTATTGCACAAGACAAAATTCTTCCATGTAATAATGTTTTACTCACACATACAGTAATGTCACTAGATATTCAGTACTTTGCACCTGAACCTGGTTAAAACATGTTTCATTGGCACATGTAGCATCATAGCAGATTTAGACTAAATTAGAAAAATATCGATGTATAATTTGGGATCTTATATCTTTATAGGAGAGGTATTTATTCTTATTTAGCAGTGTTTCCATCAGTATACCCAACATTCAACGGCTTTGTATCAAAATAGTCTTCCGTGACACTTCCGTTCACATTCCCCCTCAAAATACAATCTTCTCCAGCGTCTACCCTTTGGCCTTTTTACCTTATTTAAACATATAGCATTGTAATACTGGGATGTGATAAATGCAGTCAAGTATAATTGTCTCTTTGCTGCTTGAGTTCTTTTTTTTTTACTTTAGGCTCAACACACTTTTTTCTGTGTTTGTTGATTAGTTCATCAGCTGAGACGACCAGTGGGTAGAGGAATCATGCGTTCACCTGAAAACATAAAAGCATTATTTACACCCGCACTGTTGTTTAACAATCCTCTATTCATATGAATGGATGGAAGCAACAAAAAAAAGTTCAGATTTATATCATGTTTAAACAAAATGCATTTCATATACATGTCTTTAGAGGAGCAGCCTATAATACAAAGATTTATGTTGTCACTTAAGATGAAGAAGAACAAATACTACAAAGGAGATCAAATATCATCTGTTATAAACCTAATTCTCCAATCATGTAATCCCAGACAAACTGATGTGATATACAGTATATATATATATATATATATATATATAAATACATATATATGTATATATATGTACAATATACGTAGTTTAAATTAAGTGATCTATTTGAATGGTTGATTTAATTCACAATAATCATGTGTATCATTACATCGTAATGATGCCAGTTGTTGTCGTCTAGCTCCTTACTTGGCACAAACATGTCCGAGTATATTCCAACAGTACGCACAAATTCTGCACAAAATGCAGTGTGCTTCATTAAAATAGTGAACATACTGTGGCTTAGGATGTTACTCTGCTCTAAACTGACATGTTTACACTCCAACAACTGGGGCTTCAGCAATTAAATTCAAAGTCTGCAGTTTGACCAACTTACTTATCTAACTGAGGAAAAACCATCGTCAGCAAGTTTCCCTTCACACCACGGAGATTTTACGGCTTAGTCCCCGTGTTCTAAATAAAAGAACACAATGTAGTGATTATTTTGTGCAAATTCATTGCAGCTCTCTTCTCATAATAACTCTAATACCCTTTTTTTTTGGATTGTGTGCACATGTTAAAACACATCATCCTGGCAAATAGCTATAAGAATAGTGGCACTACTACTCACTGCATGATGAAGTTACAAAATGTTCTCCTCTCTGAAACCTTCCTTGTTTGTTCAGCAGTTACCCATCACTAAAAAAATACCAGCTCTCACTGGATCAAGACCATTTATCTGAGAATAAAGTGAAGTGGCTAAACCCCCGGCTTCAGTTTAACTCTTCTCAGAATGAAAGGTGTAACCAAAAAGCATTCGGAGAAACGGGTCGTCGTCAGAATCGAATGATTCAAGCGGATTAAAATCAAATAACTGAACGATTTTCAGGCAGATCAAAGTGACACCTAATGTGCTTAAACAACCACTTGTGCTCTGCTTCAGCAAGGCGAGGAGGACATTTGTTCATACTCTGGACACTTGAGGAGAGCAGGGTAGTTGGAGGAGTTCATCTGGAGCGAGGCCTCGGAAGAGATGGAGGAGGGACTGCGGCCTCTACCAGCCCAAGCGTCAGGGTGGAGGAACTGGCCCGAGTAATCAGAGCAGTTGCTGAGGCGAGGCCGGTAGAAGCCCTGGTGTGGCCGGTACATTTCCTCTGCTGTGTAACGCTTCATGAACAGATACACGGACATGACGCCCGCTGTCTGGGGAATATGGAAGCAAACGGACATAAAGTTTACTCTTGTCTCTGTGTGTGTGCATAAATATGTGCAAGCCTTTTTTTACACTAAATACTGCAGAACACTTTGAACACATATCAGCCACTTTGTGTACAGTAGATGTTTCAACCTTCTGAAGTTCAAACCAATCATCAGAATGTGGGAGAAAGGAAGTTTAAGTGGCTTTTTAATTTGGCATGTTTGTTGGTGCCATACATGTCCGTCTAATTATTTCAGACAGTGCCAAACTGGGTAAATATACCCTCAGATCAGAGTAGAATGACAAGGAAGACGATAGAAAGGCAACAGTAACTCTAACCAAGGTGTTGCAGAAGACCATTCGTTACCTTTGTCTAACCATGAAATCAAATTCTTCTATTAAGTGTACCTAATAACGTTGCTGATTACATATATATATATACATACATACCTTTAATAAATATTATGGTATATAATAATTAATTATTGTAAAAAAAATTATAAATGATGATAATGCAGTGAACACTTGACTTAGAGTTCAAGCATATGTTATTTAAATAATATTATGACCATAATTAGTTAAAACAAATTTAGAGGTCATTTAGAGATAGTGGATTACAGCCTTTCACCCGAAAAGATATTTAATGTTTGATGAAAAACATCTCTCACATATTTGTTGTTTTTGGATAAGCGATAATGGTGTCTTCTGAAAAACTAGCTGTGAGTTATTATTGTTTGTTATCCAGATTTGTTGTGGTAAAGTTACCTCAGTGAGCAGGAAGGAGATGGCAGCAAAGGCGAACGACCAGCCGTACTTGTAGCTGAAGTAGGCCTCGTTCGTTTTGGTCCTGTTCAACATTTCGTCATTGATGTTTGAGATGTACAAGACCAGACCAACAACCAGAGACAGACCTGGAAAAATGCATTTCGCCCTTTAGTTTTTACATCTCCTTAAAATGTCTGGTATCATTCTGGAAATGTTGAGTGAAAGTGAAACCGAGTACCTGACAGGATAAAGAAGATTCCGGAAACAAAGGCCAGGATGGTGCGATGTGGTCGGATGTGGCCAATGTTACTGAGCACAAAACCAATGAACATGAAGAAGAGGCTGACCAGAGGGAAAGGCGTGGCAGAACGGATCATTTCTGAAAAGAGAAAAAAGGAATCCAGGACAAAAACAGAGAGGAAGTCATTAGTCTGTTGCACTGAAAGAGGAAAAATGTTCTTAATAGCGTTTGTTTTTTGCATCTGTAAAATGTTGTAAAATGGAAGTTTCCACTGACGTTTGATTGGTTCTTCATAGATTTAACATTTTGAGGGTTTAGGTCATGGTTCCATGTGAAGCTCGACTTCCCTACTGTGAATAAATGCTGCAGTTGTTCATAGATGTAATGGGAGCCTGTGGTATTTGTTTCCAGACTCCGACTGTGACACACACTACACAAAATGTCACTCCTCCGGCTAAGTCGACCTGACGTCTAAGGTCATAACCCTAATAGAACTGCCTTTTCCACTTGTGGGCTTGACTTCTGATTGGGAGGTAAACTTGCCTGTTACACTCTACAGCAGCTGTGGTGTCATTATAGTATAACATCTGGACTACTGTACTAACAATATCAACAAAATTTGCACTATTTCTGTAATCCATGTAAATCCTTATTGTCTTTCTTTTTTCTTATTTCAGGAAGTCTTACTCCTTTATTTTATTGTATTATTTTACTTTCCAGATATATTGTCCCACAGCTCTCTCTTACTGTATTCAAAGCACTGCGACACAGATAAGTTTGAAATGTAATGAAAGGACTGGAAGGGCTATGAATAAGTTTGACTCAATTTACATGATTCTCAGGTCAGAATGACATTAACAAAGTAAAATAAAGTAATCATCTATGCACTGAGACTATCACAGGCCAGGAGAAGGGCTGACGGCAGACGAGTGCTCTCTCAGTGACGCCTGGTTTTGACAGATGATTCTTACACCAGTCAGCAGTGAGGTTCATTTGGAGGGTGTCATTTTGCCCCGAAGACCCACACTGTCTCCTCATGCTGCACTGTGCAGGTTCCCTGTCACAGCGACACCATGAACTCCCATCCTTGTACACTTTATTGCGTTGTTTTCTCTGCGATTCTTCTATTATTGGACATAAATCAAAGAAAGACTTGAGCCACATTCATTTATGTCACCAGTCAAACGAAGAACATTTGTTTCACAAAAAACCACGAAGTCTGTTGCTGAGCAACAAAATAAAGCTAACCTTTATATTTTAACCCTCCGCCAAGAAGGTTATGTTGACTGACATTTGTGAGCAAGGTTATATAAAAGGTTAAGGGCAGATTTTGATGACATTTTCTAGGAGCTCACGGCTGCTTTGCTGCCGCTTGATAACGAAACTTTTAGTTGAATGAGCCCAAAGTTTCTAACTCTACAATTTGAGTTTCTGTGCACATTCAACAATAAAGTTTCACCAAAGCGAAAACAGTGGAGTGTGAACAGTTACTTACTGAGGACGCTAACAGTGGACTCAGACGTCATCTGGACATGAGTGGGCATCACATACTCGATGGTGAAACACCGTCCTTTCTCCTCCCCTTGAAATAAAAAGAAAAAAGAAATACATTTTAAATTCAGAGTCAAAGAAAAGTCAAACACAGGAGCATTCACCTGTCCATCATGGAAGCAGAAGCCATAGATAGACATAGTCTGGTAAGATGTGTTGTCAAAATACAGGATTTATTTTGTTAACCTGTGACGGCCGTGAGACAATTTTAAAAGAGGGTGAGACAAAGAGCACGTTTGATATTGTACACTCCATCTGCTGTTGGTGTTCGCAAGACAAACGCCCTGCACTGCAGTTTGGCACCTTGCTCTTCATCACTGAAACCATAACACAAGTACACTGTCTCTCTCTCTCAACGCATAAGCAACCTCACAATCAATGAGGTGTTGGAGTAGGTGATATATCTCATGTTTCTGCAGGTGTAATCAGTTTTCATAATGCATGTTACAGTATGTGTTGATGATGAACACTGGAGCAACGCAAACCGAGAATTCAGGTTCAAATTGAAATATTCTTTAATACTCACCTGTCCATAAAGAATTCTAACATCAATTTCAGTCCTTACACCATATCATATAGTCCTATCATTATGTTCTATCCTTACATTATTCTGTTCCTTTGTTTGTTCTTATTTTTCCAAAGCATTTTCTAAATTATTATTATCATTATTGTTCATTAATTGTCTCCCGTTTTAGGCAGACTTATATATCGACAAACCGCACAATGCTGTTGTCCTACATTTTGACTATGATTTATCCAGCATTAGTATTTTTGCGCCCTCGATGCATCATCATGTTGTTGAAGGAGAAATGAGAGTAAAAACCAAAAAAACATCAGGGAGTGTGTTGTGTTTTTTTCTTTCTCTCTGTTTTGCTTTTCACATTAAATTTGTACCTAATGGAAAACGCTCACTGAAAAACATCCTCACACTCACTATCAACCTGCATGTAGTGTGAGGGAATGTCTCCCATGTTCCCAGGGGTTTCACTCCCATAGGTTATTAAAATGTTAATTATGAAGCATAGGATTGTGGCAGGCAGTGTTGTTGCTGTTGTGTTTTAAATGATCTCTGCAGAGGGCCATGCTTTTCAGGCCGTTACATGTGCTTTCAACAGATGAAGATAATGACTATCATTGAAACATTTGATTATGCTTCAGTCTTGGAGGACACGTCTATTACAGTGCGGTGATGGGTCATTTGTAGCAGAATAGATTAAAAGTACTAAATAACATCCAAGTTGCAAATGTGATTTTAATGACGCCGATGTTTACCCACTTTCACACCTTTGCCCTTTTTTAAGACGTGCACCTGTCAACTTTAATGTATTAGAGGCCAGAAACACATTGACTTACACTCTGAGCCTTGACCAAACACATTTGAACAGTTAATGTGCGAGTCTAAGCAAATACTTTACTTGAGGTGTTTTTAGGATAAAACATTCCCACAGCAAAAAAGGTCAAGGTCACACTGGCTTTGGCATTTTGCCTTTGACCACCAAATTCCAGCTCATATTATAACATATTTGTAACATATGGCATATCACATGTAAATTCCACAGATTCATATTTGCATCCATGTGTGTTCTTGAGATATTAGATATTATGATCACAAATATGGGATGGATGGACAAACTGAGAACATTTTATACTACTGGTAACAGCTGAAACAGGAAAGCAAGCAGAATTTTGTTTATTTCGTTTATTTTCTGCCATTACATTCATATAGCTAGTGCTGGTTTTGTAGGTAAAGGTCTTCTACATAAAAAACACTCTAACATCACACACTCGATGAACTCGAACGAACATCAATAACAACCAAAAAACAACACACACACACACACACACACAGAGAAACCACGTTCATGTCCTGCGGCGTAACAACATACTGCGAGAGTGTGCAGTAATTGTTTCTGGGTCAAACACTATGCACCAGTTAAATGGGCAATAAGGCCACTCAATTGCCCCCCTAAAACACACGCACACTGCACCATTTGTCCATTTATAGCAATGGCACTAACATTATGTGACCAAATCACAATTTCACTGGCTACACATCCACCACAGCTGAACGATTACCCCCTGAAAGTGGAGAGAGATCTGCTCAGTCGTGGCAAAGGGGTTAATGGAACAAATTAGCAGTGGGTGGAACAATGTTACATGACAATTAAATCCTTAACAAAAAACTTTTTACAGGTTTTTAGTTCATGAACAAGAAACAAATCACTTCACGTTCTCATCAGTAAGTGATACAGTCAGTTGATTCCTTTAAGTGGGCACCTGGTTCACTCTGGGACAACACTTGTCTCTGTGTCTCAAAGAAACGAATAAAACGTGATGGTTAGTTTTTATCAAGGCTTCTGGGCATGGCTTTATGAAGTTAGAGCTGCATGGGGAGGAACAGCGCTTTGGCACGTATAGTGTAAACATGCTCTCTGGGAATACACAATCCTTTGTGTAATGCTGTTGTTTTTCAGTTTAAACCCAGTAGAGGAAGAATGCAGGAGGTCAGATGAAGAGAAGATAATAACAAGCAGTGCCTCTGGTGCCACAAGTAAATAATTGGGTAAGTAATGAGGAAAGTAGTCTTGCTGTTGTATCTGTTAACTGGAGAAGATGTATTTGACACTTCCAAGTGTACAGCAGAGTGTAAAGGGCAGCATGGAGATAAAACACTGAAGGAGAGATGCACAAGAGCTTTACAGAAGAGAAGTTTAAAATCTAACGCTCACATTTTGATGAAGGATATTTAAAGTGCTGAAGTGCTCTACAGATATCAAATTACTCTTGCACGTGAATAGGGTTTATTCACAATCTGAGACATAAATCTTTTAGTTTACCTAAAATATTGCTTCCGGTTTTTGCCATTTCGATTACATTTGAGAAGAAAGAGTCTCTAATTTGATCAGCAATGTCCAGGGTGTACATCGTCCTTCACCTTATGTTACCTGTGATTGTCTCTAGCACCCCTGACCCTCATGAGGTAGACAATGAGTGAGAGTGAGTCTTGAAATGTTCTAAAACTTCACCTCCGTCTAGATAAAATGGAAATCGGGGTCAAAATAAACATTCAAACACTCACCGACCAAGAAGCAAACCCTCCAGAGACCAGAGTGGAGGGACATGCGTATCTCCGTGCTCTGATTGAGAGGAAGAATAACGCCTTCCTCCAGGTAGAGCCAGTAGTCGGTGCTCACGGCGATCCCCAACAGGCCCAGGCCGCAAACGGCGAACACGCTGCTTAGCAACGTCAGCGCCTTCCTGCCACATAGGCTCATACCACAGCCTCAACAGCAGGGTGGCGCAGCTGGCAGAAAGGGGAGCTAGTAGAAAGAGGGAAAAAGAGAAAGAACATCCAACTTAATCACTTTGGACTGAGTCCTCTCCTGAGAGAAGATCCAACTGTCCCTGTGGTGAACAAGGCAAGTGAATAGAAGGTGCAACTGTGGAACGATGGGTGGTGGGGAAGAAATCTGAATTCATTTTGTAAGGTCACGACTGGAAATGCAGATGAGTTGGTAATGAAGGGACAGAAATACACCGGCGTATAATAGCAGATCACACAATGGAGGAATTTATGCCTCTCAGCTGAGAAAGAAGCCTGGGAAAGATTCCCTCTCTTCAAAGTCTCCTATTAGTATTGAAATAACCACATTATGCAGGGCCAACAGATTAGATGGGGTGAAAGAACTGCCATATTCTACCAATCATGCGACAAATGATGTCAAAAAGAGAACTACAAAACCAAGAGTTTTCCACCATGTCGTCTGCCACAAGTCCTATTATCCTAATATCTGACATAAATCCACTTCCTCACATCAAGAGGCAGCGTTGCAGATGGAGTGCAGTACGTGTCGGCATATGAATGTGTGCACTTGTCACACAAAACGATGAAATTGTTTGTGTCATCGCTGATGCCCACATTTGCCGGAAGCTGGTATGCTAGAGAGCCTGGCATGAGATACACGGTGAAAGGAATTGATTTTACATAATGACTTCTCAGTGCGACGCAACACTGAGCACCCACTGGGAGAGTGGAAAGATGGAATGAATAAGTGAATGGATGAAAAAAAACTTTTCTACTGGATTTTCTCTCTCAATGGATCAACTTCTCATATCATTAGTGGATGTAAAGCCTGGAGAAGAACAGAGATGGTATAGCTCTCCACACATCTGTCAGTATACAGAGCACTTGAGGTTTTGAATAAAGCTTTTAAGAAGATGTAACTAATTGCTGCATGTTTTCAGCACTAAACATGTTTACATTTTCTGCCACTTGTATAGTGTAGCTCATACTGCAACTTGCAGGCACAGGCTGTATGTCATTTATGCGCAATACACATTTAAGTTATACATAGGCAAAACAATGACACCAAATGAAGACACAAATGAACCCTTTAACACCAAGTGTTTCGCAGACGACATGTTTGCACAAGAGCATTTAGCATTACTCCAATTACGCAACGGTTACGGTTTGTGCTTCCGGAAAACAATCCCACGGTTGCACATGAAAGCCCACATTGTGGTTATTATGGTCGTTTCACTCTTGCTTTTGCAAGAAGCCGGCGAATCAGTATCTTTGTCTCCAGATAGGAGAGAGTACATAGTTTCCATTTTTTGGTCTGTTTTTGCACATTAAGACAAACATTTTTAGCATTCAGTAAATTGTAAATAATGGCCAGATATTCAAAGTTATTCTGGAAAAATTGTTAAAAATCACTAATCACTCTGAGGACATTTTTCTGGAACGTTTGTGGGTTAAAATAAGCTAGACATTTTGAGGCTTAGGTGTTAAAGTGTTAACAACATTTGTGCAAGTGAGTATGCAATCACTGGCCACTCTGTTAGGTCCACTGCTTGCTGCGATGGGATTGGCCGATTTGATACCATGTATTTTGCCTGTGTCGATTATTTATAAACATACGGCCTCAAATCTCATTCCTCTATTGGGCGTAGTGCCCCACTTCCATAGGTGATAAATCCTACAAGTCGATTGTTGCAAGTGTAGCATAAACTAAAATAAGATACACACACACAGTCTAATTTATCTTTTCTATTTTTCCCCCTTTTTGTCCTTGTATGACATTTATGTCCACAGTCAAACAATTTTACTATGTCTGTGTAAACTATGGCTTGCAATAACAATGAAAAGGGAACAGAGATTGTTTTTTTGTTTTTTTTTTTAAAAACAAATAATTGTCTAACTGTGCTTCTTAAGGCTGAGTATTCCTTCTAACAATGAACCACGTGTCAACACGTTTTAGAACGGAATTCATGCATAAACAACCAGTGTTCACCACAGCAAAAATAACCAGCCAAAATGAGACATAAACATCATTAAACCTTGGATATTCTTGACTCTGGTGCAATCAGCCATCATGTTTTACAGAGTCCATGTAGTGGTTCTATTTTCAGTCATTTAGCTTTATTTTTTTCCAGTCATACACACAGAGCAAGAAGCACACACTGATGTCCTGATTGCTCTTATATGTAGGCTTCCAAAAATAGCTTCTTATTACTGAGAAAGGAGGTATTTATGGCTGACTGCACCTTTAAAGTACCCACAGAAATAGACCAAGATCCTGTAATAAGAGTAGAGTGTATCCTTAAAATAGCCACAATGAAATCCTTAATATTGATGTTATAATACTATTTGGGTTTTAACTTGAACTTTAAAGTTGTTGCATATTGTGTTTTCATTAATATATAAATGCTTGTATATACAACATGATTTGCTGTAATATACCTGAAGATGATCAGACAGATATCAGCGCTTTGACACTAACCTTATATTCACTGTTATGCTGTAACAGGCTATGATTTAGATCGGGACACTACATAGATATTTAACCAAGGCTGGTAGAAATGAAATCAACACAACAGAGCAGAGTAACACAGAGATATACTGCTTGGCTGCCTCATAACAAAAGCTTTCTAATGAAGATTATGCCTTTAAATAGTACTAAAATAAAACTAAAATAGACACCGACTCGTTTCCATGACTTCAGAAGACATTGCATTGACTTACATTCATTTCCTGGAGACTTACTCTAACCTTAACCATAATTACTAGTGCCCTAACCTTGCCCCTAACCTAACTTGTCCTAAAACATGTCTTAACCTTAAAATATAGTCATTGACACTATTGGGGGACTTGATTTTTGTCTCCATAATATGACTGCGTAAACAGATTTAGGTATACCCACAACATAAAGAATACCAAGTACGCACACACAATTTCATGAATAATAATAACTCTTATCCTTCTTCTGGTCTTCCATGGATTATAAATATCCAGCTGTTTTATTGAAAAGCACACGCTCTCCTGCATAAACATCAGTGTTCCAGTCCACTCATACCCACATGGTCAAAAGAATCTACAGAGGCTTTGCATTTGTTGCTGTATATATATACATTTTACTTTCCTTCACATTGCACCTGGAATATCCACAACACACTCATTTCAAATATTTCCAACCACAAATGTGATACTGAACAGTGCCACTAGGGGGTCAAGAGGCTGAACTGACACAGACCCCACTGCGAGAATAAAGGGCACATAATCACCAAAGGTAGGGCATTCCTCCTCTTTCTGCTGTGTAAACATTGTTATTTAAATTTTTTATTTAAACAACTCACAGCTAAAAAAAACACAAAAAACACTATCTTTGCAACAAAAAAAGTGTGATACAAAGGCGAGGGACACAGAAATTGCTGTAGAGGACAGAACTATGAAATATCAAGGCTGCTAAAACACAATTAAGACTGTATTTGTGGTGTGTAATATTGCAATAGTGCATACAATTCACTGATGATTTAAAATAGCAAAGATGGGAATATAACAAATGTATATTTATTTATGTAGGTATGATGATGAACTGTGGATTTGGTTTTCTATCTGACAATAAAAACTAAAGAGCCATGGCTGCTCAGTTTCCCCATATTGTCAACAAGGTTATCAATTGTATTTAAAGAAACAAAGGAAAGAAAGAATAAACTGCACTGAAATCTGTGTCTCGGTGACCACCAAATCCTAATCTAAAACCTAGTCTTCCATAACCATCACCTTCATCGCAAAAACAACTCGTTTTTTATTTATGTTGCTCACAAATAAACTAAAAGACAAATATGTTCCCCGCTTGGCAGAGGAAATAAGAGGATCTCACTTCCACCGGACCTTAAAAATGTTAATATGAGCTGAGCTGAATATGACAGTGGTTTTGAGGCAAACAAACGCGCTAATTTGAATCTGGCTGGATCCTGATGCAGACAGGCAACATAAAGTGTGGGATTTAGACGCTGTTGTCTGAGCAATCACTGAGCACAACAGAGGAGTTATGTCATCGAGTCACAAACACAGCTGCGGGGGGGCACGGAGTAAAGAAGTTAATTTTTTTGATGGCATCTCACCTGTTAATGCTCCATCTTGGTTTAAACGTAAATATTGAACTGAGGCTTGAATTCAAAAGTTATATCTCAAAAAATGATGTATCTAACCCTGATTGTTTGGTCCTAGTTCAGGCTATGTAGGGTTCCAAAAACAATACTAATAATAATAATAATAAACTTTATTCATATAGCACCTTTCATACAAGGATTGCAGCTCAAAGTGCTTCACAATAAAGGGAAAATAAAGTTTAAAGCAAATACAACAATAAAACACAACACAGGGTGGGATAAAAAGGAGCGCGTTGAGTAGACCTACAGGTCGAGACCTAGTTGAAAGTAAAACAGACGCTGCTCGCCGTCTGCCTGCATTTGAACTGATCTGGATGAGGCATGCATGTGAGATTAAAATGACTAAACAGTGACTCCTCTGTGCAGCTGTATGTTGGTCTAATTTTACCTCTGCCCTCCATTGACATCATGCCCAATTAAAATGGGAAAACACACACAAAAGTATCAGCCAAATCCCCGCTGGAGGCTACAGACAACTTTCAGAGCATCATCTGGCACAAAGATAGAGGTGCTGGTGCAAGCTGTCAACACAGAAGAGGAAGTGGAAATGTCGGCGTCATATACTCTCACCTTCTCTGCAACATAAAGTCATGGGATGTTTGAACGTTGCCGTACATTATTTGCACATAAACAGAGGAACCCAGTGAACCCAGTGAAGAAAAGCTTTCTCTTTATTTGCTTAAGTGCAGGCTGCGACACACAGTCCATCTCTCTTCTGTAAAGTCAGATCATCTTAATTAGTTGGAGCAGTTCTGGATATAGTCTTTCAAGCCTGCTCCAACGGTAGTTCTCTTTTTAGCAAATAGTTTTGTCCTTGAGCCGTCATCCCTTGCATCATCATCCCATCATATATGCTATCATGAGCAGAAGGGTTTGTGGGTTGTCAATCTTTTTATCTTCTCCTTGTTTGATCTAGTGAAGATTGTAAATGAATGACGGCAGATATGCAAAACACAGAAGAACCGCCTTAAATTACACATCATCACTACAAAGGATAGAGACAAGGATCCTAATGTTATTCTTCGCCATGTTTACGAAAGTTCAAATCTGATAAAAACCCAAGTGAATGGCACTACATTGATCTCTTTTTCTTTTAAACTCTTGACAATACCGACCTTCACCCTTGGTAAACTGCTGCGGGATTAATACACAACTCCTAATATGGACATCCTGGGTGTGTGTTTATTTTAGGTCACATATTTAAACATTTTGAGTACTCTGCTTGCTCTGGTGTGTTTATATAGTTGGTGAAAATGATCTCTTTTTTTTAATCAGAATGTCTTGTTTGTGCTGAAAAAAGGCATATAAGACACTTTATATTGCACATTCTTATAGCCTCTGTATAAACTGTACGTTTAAATATAGTAATAGGAAACAAAGCAGCCTAAATGTGTTCTAAGGGTTAAACTCCCATTATATGTGCTTGACTTGGCACTGTCACCAAGCAACACTACACAGGGAGGCCTCCGAATTAGTCAAGCACGCATGAACTGACAAGTGAGTCCCAAAACAAGGCTCCCTATCTGGTAGCGTATTTTACATGATGGGATGGAAATCCAGAGGAAAAACAAGTTATATAATATTGTAGAGCCACAAAAGCAGCAACATATTGCCAACTCTAATATTAGCATACATAAATAAAAAGTGATACAGTAGATGTGATTACATGCTCTTCTGTAATGACATCACTAGTCCATATCAAGAAAAGACATCTCGTGAAAACACAGTCATTTACATGTTGAGGATAAATCTCATCAAACAATGAGCTGCAGCCAAGAGAGTAGGCTGGTGCTACATGGACTGATTATATGTGATGCTTAACACCATTTATTTCATGGTTTACACACTAAGAATAGTGAAGTGAAGAGAAGATGCTGAGATGTCGTTAAAATGTTGCTCTAATGCTCCCAGATAATCGAATCTAATGTGTCTACGACACAGACAAACACGGACCCATATTTAGAGTTTTACTGTTTTACTGAAGACACTAAGTATGTCCATGTTTCTCAATCTCGGATTTATCTCAAACATTCCAATTAGTGGCTGACCTACAGCTCTGTTTTCCTGTTAGGAGGAGGGACAAATTGGCAAAGTGTGGATAGCGGTGTTGCTGACTTAACAAGACACGGCTGTGGGGGAGAAATGGATGGTGACTGTATGATTTTAATGACACAAGCCTGTGGTAACACAGACTGGGAATCCTTGAATCTCTGAGAGAGAGGTGAGCCATTATCACCTTCTGAATTCACATAACAGAAGATGAAAAGTGTTAAAAAAAAGAAAAAAAAGTGAAACACTATTCCTACTCAGTAGCTAATTATGTGGTGCAAGTCTCCAGTTTAGACTCTGAGCGGGGGAAAACATATGCTATTAATCCACAACAATGGATAAACAGTATAATATCAGCTTTAAATGAAACTGAAAATATCCCCCAAACAGTCTTGGAGTCCCACTCACATTCTACATAAATATTTAATGTGCACAGTATTGCACAGCGACTGGAGACCATTATCTCCTGTAACTGTAGAAAAACAGTCCTGCAGCCCACACAGTCTCTAAATGTGTACTATAACTGTAAACTCAGCAGTGGACGTCAGCCAAGTGAGCCTGTGGGCTGGTGCGCACACTTTCCAGGTGAAAACCAAAACTCTTGTTGTTATCAAGTAATGAAAATGGAACTGATTCTCATGTTTTTGTTTACTTTCGGAAACATTTAAAAACACCTGATCTCCGACTCTAACACTACACTAATTCAGGCGTTTAAGCTCATTTTAAAAACAACTGTACAGCTGTAAGTGTGCTGTGTCCGTGTGTCACTGTGAGTCTATCTGTTCGCTTCATGCTCCGTGTTGTAATCTGAGCCAACTGTTTGTTATTCCTGTCGTTTAATCCGTGGCGCCAGCCCAAATCGCTGTCCATGGTGCTGAAACAACACGGTCAATAATGAACGGTGTCCATTCAGCGTGTGCTATTTGACTTATTAAACTACAGAAAATAACACATTTCACAGCTCTACCTTCATCGTCTCAAAGAGAGATGTGTGTGTAAAGTTACTTCGATTAATTGGAAGAAAAGAAAGCTGTGCTCCCGGTTGTAAACTGTGTACTTCACAGTGTAAATAAAGCTTAGTCAAAATGACATTTGAAGCTAAAACATACGCGACATGAGTACAAATAACGAAGATATTTTTTCCAGCACTCATTTACGCTTACGTTGACGAATAACATGAATCCATTACCTTCACGAAGAAGACTCGGTGAATAAAAGCACAGTTTATTTCTCTCCCTCTTTCTTGTTCTTGTTCTTGTTCTTCTCCTCTCTTTTCTCCGCGTTTCAGTGGGTCCGTGTTGTCTCGGGTTAGGCGCGCGCTAAAGTGTGTGGTGTTCTGGACTCGCGCACGACTGTTACACATTATCATTGGCGTACTAACCGCGTGGCGCGAGGTAGGCACGTGATACCCTCTACTCCAATAATGCGTTCCCGAACGCATAATATTGGAAAATTACACTCACTGGCCACTTTATTAGGTACATCGGACACTTAAAGCTCCAGTGTGTTTTTAAATGTAGGTGAATTTATAGATATAGATTGTTTGAATTGTTTTTTGTTTGTTTTTTTCAGAACAAGCCGGTTCAGCTCTGTTGAGGCTGCCATTTTGTACCACTGTGTTTTTAAAGTGAACAAACTAAACATGTGTTGAGTTTTGATGCTAACTGAAGGCAACATAGGTTCTACAACACACATGAAAGGGGAGGGTGAGGTGAGGAATATTAATCCACAACATAAAACTTCATTAATAAATGTTGCTACATTTGAACCCTTTAACACAGAGTGTATCGCAGTAATTGCACGTGAAAACCAAAATTGTGGTTATTACGGTAATTTCACTCGCAGGAAGCCGGTAAATCTTTGTCGCTAAAGAGGAGAGAGTTGGAAAAAAAAACGCCCGTGCATAGTTTCCATTATTTGGCCTGTTTTTGCACATTGATAGAAAGATGTTATTGTAAATATGTTTCATACTGTTGTTTCTCTCCATTTTAAATTGTTATACACTAACATGCAGTAAAGTGTAAATAACTGCCGGATATTCAATGCTATTCTGAAAAAATTGTCAAAAGTCACTTATTCGGAGGACATTTTTCTGGCACTTTAAGGCAGGGGTGTCAAACTAATTTTTGTTCAGGGGCCACATACAGCATAATTTGATCTCAAGGGGGCTGGACCAGTAAAAATAGTAAAATAATAGCATAATAACCTACGAACAACAAGAACCCCTTTGTTTTTTCTCCCTTGTTTTACATTTACTGAAGGATAATTTTACAAATTTACTACCTAAACTGCCTAAATTTACTATTTACACAGCACACTGGATCTATAAAGGCACAAACATTTAGTCACGGGTATCTGGAGCATTTGACATTATGTTTAGATTAGCGTGAAATTTTAACAAATTCATCCTGTGGGCCGATTGGACCCTCTGGCGGGCCGGTTCTGGCCCCCGGGCCGCATGTTTGACACCCCTGCTTTAAGGGTTAAAATAAGCTAGATCTTTTGAGGCTTAGGGTTGAACACTGTACCCATAGGTGGAGTTTGTGTGGTGTGGCAGGAGGACCCATGCCCCCCAGTGGCGAAAAAATAGTAACTAGCACACACTGGGGGCGGTTGTTACGCTGCTGGTTGGAAAACATGTTTCTTTTTTATGTAAATAACACTGCAATGTTATTTATTACTTTAATGTGAGCTTGGCTCCGACGTTACTCATGGAACCCAATGTGTAATTGAAGTGGTCAGAAAATGATTAAGCCTGTGTTGTCTTATCTTTATCGCAAGCTTGGTATCCTAAATTCTGTATCTTTATGTCACAACAACACCATGTAATCATAATTGCTATAAAAACTCAGCTGCCTTCATCGTCCTCTTTGCTTATGCCCATTTAATGGTGTTGATTGGTGTTTTCTGTGGTTTGGTTTGGATTCTGTGTGAGGTGTGAGTACTGTGTCAGAGAAAATGCGACCACAGGGTCATTCAGTGGCACACTGGTTGTGTGGCGTCTGTGCAACATCTGGTTCTCCCTTCATGTGGAAACAGATTCAGTACTTGTGTCTGTACGTGTGTCCTCATGAGGTCAGGAATGCTTCAAGGCTCCGGACAAATGAAAGGATGTAGCCTAAAGCAAACTATGTGTTACATGTGATATTTGTGGATTTTGGTCACATGTTCAGTGAAGTCTGAGTTGCTCTCAGACTGAGCATATGGACTTTTTTTTGCCATTGAGGTGCATCTGGTGAATGATATGCATATAATTATGCACCACATTCTGTTCCCAGCTAATCAAGCAGCAAATAAGAAGAAGAAGACATGCACTTTTGCATCACCTCTCGGTTACCTCACTGACAAACAGATGTGACCTCTTCTATGCCATTTCTGCATCATTTCTTTTTCTTTCAGCAGCTTATTTCTCAAACATTACATCATTTTTCTTGTGCTGTATTTTCTGCTTTAGCCTGCAGCAGATTTCACGCACCTTCACGGTGAACACCTTAAGGACACATACACTTCTCTGGCATCTTTGAGGAAATCGGGAAATCATATGCCCTTAATGACCAAAGCAAGGTGAATTAACATTGTTCTTTAAATGATTTCACACATATTTATATGCTTTCTTACTCTCTTTCATTTCATTTCTTTCATTCCTTTGCAAACATAAACCTTTCAACCAACACTCTGTCTTAGTCATTATTCACATCACCGTGCAACAATAATCCATCTGTTTTACTTAGGGCATGAACAGCTTTCATAATATGGCTGTATACGTCTTAGCTCTGGCAGTTTCATAACAGATGAGGTAATTCTGAAGTCGTGTGTGTTTGTCTTATTGTGTAATTGAGGGACACTGAGAGAAACCAGTGGACTGAAACATATAGGTGTAAAACAAGCGCTCACACCAGCTGGGTCCACAGTCAACATACTGCGGGGCTTTCTATAACTGCATGGCAGCTGTATGAATTATCATAAATGAACACACTGGACAAGAAGTGTCGGCTTTGCAGCAACATTACAAATCAAGGGGGGGGGGGATAATATTCAACTAACAAACTTATTTACTTGTATTCATTAAATGTAATGATGCATTTTGTCAAAATGATGTCAAACACGTTCACATTTAACAACAGCAGAGCAAATGAAAACTTTATAAAAACTGTCTCAGTCACTTAAGATAATGTCAGGCAACCACCAGTAACTAACTATAGCCTCATTTGAGAAAAATAAAATGCATCAACTGAGCTGCTATAAATACTATTTATAGCAAAACTCCAGTTACTATTAGTAACTGGAGTTTTAATGACCAACAGAGACAGACAAAGTGAACACTCACTCACTCACTCACCTTCTACCACTTTATCCTCCACATGAGAGTTGTGGGGGCATAGGGCAAAAGGCGGGGTACACCGTTGACAGGTCGCACATTTTCTTTTGTTCTGTGCCTTTTTCAGGCTTGCAACTCACTAAAACGATCAAACAATATATAAAGTTTGAATTATTTCCATACAGAAGATCAAGCGTCACTGTTTACTTTCCTCATACTTTCCTCAAAGTTGCCACATAATGCTGGTATGAGAAAAAAATGACTGCAGATGCAGATTTACTGCATCTATCTGTCTGTCTGTCTATCTATCTATCTGGCAAAAAAGTCTCTAGGTGCACACCTCATTTTACCTTTTTTATTAGCATTATCATACATTAGGTACAAATGTGACAATCAGTTACAGGGTAAGTTTTGAAAGGTTTCAGGCTGACGAGGGAAGAAAACAAACATACAACATCTGCAAAATACAGTATATTCCTTCTTCTACAGTCTATGTCGGCATCTACTGTAAATCATTGGTGTTCAATGACGGGGGAGGCTGAGGTTAGGAATTAAAAAAAGGAGGAGCATTACATACCGCGTTAATGTGTGGGTTCAGAGATAAGGCATTCCTGCATGTCGCTGATACTGTGCTCTGTACAACCACAGACATGGCAGTGCACTTCAACTATCTCATTTCACAGCACTCAGGGAGGGTAATGATGAATTTGCTACAAAGACGGAGGATTCACCGAAAGGGAACCAGAGCCCAAAAGGAGTGTTGTAAGAGAAGAATATCATAACAGGACCCCACACACACACACACACACATACACGCCACCAAATCTTTAAAATGTTATCAATGAATCTTTACTTCACCTGCATTCAAATGTAAACCAAAAAAATAAATAGACACAAGTACACAAGGTATGACACTAAAACATTTGTGTATTGAGTGAATCTGATGCCAAAATGTGTGGAGTGAACTGCTTAAGAAAAGTCAACTGCCTTCCTGACTAGATTTGAAAGGTGAAAAGAGGAGGAGGAGGAACTGTCGATGAGGTGGATTGACTTGGCCCAGGCACTGAGGAAGGAGGAACAGAGATGTACATGAGGCAACGAGGGAGGGATGCTTCAGTGTTCAATGAGGTACAGTATATTTGTCCTTCAAAAAAGAAAAAAAGCCCTCGTGAATATCTCGTTTTTTTCTTTCTTAACCTCATACATCACATACATCTGATACTGTCGATACATTTATTAATTAACTGACATCATTCCGTCATCATAACAGGCACAGGGAGGTAAAGGAAAAGCGAGCGGACAAGGTTATTAGGTGTCAACTGACACAATGTACATTGAAAAAACATAGGATTTACTGACCAGATGATGGACCACATGTGAAGAAAGTGTGCAGGTGTGATTTTTTTTATTTTATTTAAAGATTCTTTTATTTACATTCATGAGGACTGTGTGAGAAGAGAGAATTTGAAAGTGAGTAAATCAACAATGGTGATTGTGTGGAGTCAAAATGGAGAAAAGTTGGATGACATAGGCACACATGGGGAGAGAATCGATCCTTTTTTTTGTTTGTTTTGTTTTGTTTTTTTTACACTCACTGACTGTGACTTGATTTTCTGAAAACATTCCCAAGAAGAAAGACGTGAGATTCTGTTAAAGGGATGGATTTAAGACGACTAAGTCAGCAAACACAGAGGTGCAGGTTAAGCTCAGACGAGGGCCAGACTGTTGCTTACTGGAGTAGAGTATGCTGAAAGAATATTTTCTTTACGTTTGGGAAATTCTCTGTGGAAATTCAATCAAATCCTCCACAGGTTGAAATGATTTTCAGCCACAAATTCAGCCCAAGGATAGACACGAAAGATAATAAAGTCTTGTGTACGCACATATGATGAGTAAAATATCAAACTGACTGGCATATTAAATTGTTCTGCTCCAGTATACTCATGGCGTCATGCTCGCACTGTATACAGTATGTTATATGGCTAAATGAGTGTACATCAGGTGTGGCTTTAGGCCGGTCTAAGCCTGTACAAAGAGAAGCTCATCCACATGACTACAGCTAGTGCAACGCTGCTATTATTGGGATCTGGCATTTTCCAGGTTTGGCACATGCTAAAAGGTCATATATACGACAGGAGACATGGCAGGAGAGGATGACTCTTAGAAAAACACGGAGAAAATATAGCATCTTCATCAGTTGGATATGAGTTCTCTAATGTAATAAAGCTTTTTTTTTCTTTTTTTTTAAACATTCCTGAATTACACAAGCGGGAGCCAGATGACTAAAAACAACCACAACACTGACAGAAACTGACAACGACCAAAAAAATAACATAATAAATGGTTAGATTTAACGTTAGAACAAACTGACAACAACAACACAACATTTAAAATAGAACACAAACTTCATTCATGAGACACTGGAGAGCGAGTGGTCCCACTGGCCAATAAGCAGTGTCTCTGAGTCCAAATAGAACTGAATCAATAAGATAAAGAATTAATAATTGTATTGAAAATAAAACTTAAAAAAAAAAACTTAATCCACTTCCTTCAGTCCCTGCGATCAGTTTTTCTTTTGGCAAAACCACTGTTGTCATGCACTCTTCACGTTCACACACTGGCTTAGCATTTTATTACTGTTGTTAATGGGAAAAAAACTAACTCCGAGACGTTTGGAACCCAATATAATCAACATAAGATATAACTGAAATTAACCATGACCATTTACTTTTCCAAAAAGAACAAAACAAACACAACCGATGACTGAGTGGAGCGTTACTTTTGTACGTCTGTAATTCTTTGGGGTTTCATACTTTGTAGCATGCAGCATTTAGTGTATCACCTGCATGAATGATACCTACCGACAGCATGCAGATACGGAAGAACAGTCAACAGCCAGACATGCACTCAATTAACACACAATCTGCAGTAAAATCATTCAATATTGTGTAGCTAAATCTGCCAACACATGCAGAAGAGATGTTTTACAACTGGCTAAATCTGGACTTTATGTAAGACGTCGAGTTGTTCAAACAAAGGTGATCTGTACCTGGTTATGTTTCTAGTTGTTTTATACATAGAAATATTGGTGGCTCTAATTCATGTAATAAAAGCACATTCAGGTGTTGGTGTAAAAACTGTCACTTCTTATAATCTTTTTAAATAACTGTTTAAGGATTATGTACAAATGAGTTTGACACTGATACATTAAACTACTGTATTAATCTGAACTAATTACGTCACGGAAAAGAAGATGAGTAAACAAAAATGAACACGATAAAAGTAAAAGTCATATTTGGCTAATAACGATTACTCCTAATGACGCATGAGTTTGCTCTACGGACAAAATAAATGTCAGAAGTAGTTTTGTTATTTGAAACTTCTGTATATGAGAAATCTAAAAGATGTGGGTATATGATACTGTATGCAATAAAACAGTGCACGGTTAATACACAATGATATCACTGATAACAAAATATTAAAAGTTTATTACAATGTCTTGCTCTGTTCCTTTTAAGACATTTATGACAAAGGGAGGCTCTGTAACGGGCAGAGTGGGAGGCTGGCAGACGTTAACACAGACGAGAGTTAAAACACGGGAGACTGTAAACTTTTCAGGTTAGATATTCAGGGTATCTATAATGCCACTGTCCACATACAAAACTAGTCACTGTTGCTTGTGTGTCCACAAAGTTCTGGACAAGGTAAGTAAGGAACCTGCAGCTTAGTGAGGGCTAGATAGATCATTTTGTGGATCATTACTTTCTAAATCTGGTAAAAATACATTTACAGGAGCTAAGTTAAGTGAAGTTTTGATACAAACCTATTACATACATGACTTTCCTTTTGTTGTTGCTGTTGATTTGCTACGCACACTTCAATTTGAGACTGCCTAGAATCAATTTGCACTAAGGCAGAATATTACACCATCACCAAGAAATTAAAGGGGGAATTAAACTGTAAACATAATACGGGAAACATTGAAATACGAGGTGCATCACCTGTCCTTCATATTTGGCTATATAGCATCTACACTGCATTACATCTGACTTTTTCCAGTCATCATACAGAAATATATTTATATATATGTATTTTGTCATGATTTTCCATACAGAAACAAACTGAAACTGAAACCTACCAACTAGATCTGGATGTGTCGACGTTTAATCCATTAAGATTTGCGTACAGGTATTCCCTCTAGAATAATCCATGCCTTAAATAACGTCTTAAATTGACCGTACGTATACTAGTTTCAACAAAGGAAGCCTGACAACCTTCTCTCTCAGTGCCTCCATTTAACTTCAATATAACCGTCATGTTTAAAAAAAAAAAGAAAAAAAAGAAAGGACGACATAGTCTACAGTACATGCTCATCATTAGACTAAAGGGAAGTATTTCTTCCTGTGGCAAGAAAAACAATCTAATCTATGTAATCTGATCAAGTAAAGATATTGTGCAGAACAAATATGCATGTCCTAAATGAATAGAACCAACACATTATTGATCAAGTTGTGGTCAGATGTTAGATGTACAGTTGGCTTAAGTGGGTGGCAGTGAGCAGGGAGGTTCCTCGTGAGGAGGTAAATCCCATCCGTCTCATACGCTGTTGCCGAGCGATGGGTGAACAAACTGCGGGTTGATGAAAGAGAACCCTGAAAACTCAGCCTGGTCAATGTTGGCGATAACCAGCTCATCCGGTGGTGTGAGCTGTGGCTGAGTACGTGTGAAGAACTTGTCAAAGTTCTCTGCGGCTTTGCCACACTGGAGAGAAGAGGAGACAAAAAAAGAAGGGGAGGGGTTTAGTGTCACATGATATGAAGAGAGCATGAAGGACAGACGGACACAACAGTTGGAATAAAAATCAGGAGCACTGGCATTAAGTAAAGGCCAGCACATTGCAATTCTAAGAAGACAGGATCTGCTATTGCATCAGAATCAATTATCCATTCTTGGGAAATGAGTGTAAAGTGTAGCACACATACCATCGTAGTTATCACCACACAATATCAGCTGTAATCGAGGTCATTTTCATTCATTTCATCACATAATATCACACTGGGTTTGTCAAACTGACAACGTGCACGGAAACTCTGCATCTGTGTTTACGTGTTCTGCCACTTCAACCTGACCACTCACTCAAATGAGTCTGTGCTTTGGCCTATAAACATAAACATCTCACACCTGATCCCCCCCACACTCTTTCCCAATCGCTTTATACAAAAGGAAGTGAATAACATCAGATTACGTGCTCTACATCACATTCACCTGAATCACAAAGGACCATTCTGACCACTGAATCCACACTGTCACAGCTGTGGAACAGCAAAGCATTTTTCCTCTTAACAAAGTTCAGGACCGACTGTGGAATAAATTACATGTGATACTGTATGTACATATGTTCGCATATATGTACATACAGTGTCAAAGACACTCATAGAAGAATAAAATAATTCAGCATCAAAGAGAACAAGGTCACACAAGGATTAATTATCATGTTGTGAAGAGGGAGGCGAGCGTTCTGCGTTTAAACAGGGGACATCAAACGTGTTTTCATGTTTCTGTGAAGAGAAGATAATCAAATTAAATCAAAGACGTCGAAACGAATCATGTCGCGTGGTGGACAAATTAGCACTTCAGAAAATGGATCAGCAAAGGTCTTGCACTTGTTAGGGGGACGTGGGCGTGCATCTCATTTTGTCTCTGCATAGATATTCCTCCTGACTGAAAATGAGTAACTGCAGTAGTTTATTACATAGAATTGATTGATTGATTGATTGATTGATTGATTGATTATTTCTGCTCCGGTTTCCACCCACAGTCCAAAGACATGAAGATTTGGGGATGAGACAGAATTGGACACTCTAAATTGACCGCAGGTGTGCGTGTGAGAGTGGACAGTTGTTTGTCTTTATATCTGGTTCTGTTATGGACTGGCAACCTGTCCAACGTATACCCTGCCTATCCCTCTATGAGATTGGCACAGCACCCCTCCATGAGCCTCATGTGAGGGATGGATGGATGGATTATTATTTGTGTTGTTATAACTGCACATGGTTCCTGTTGCCCTCATCTCCTGTCCTCCTGTGTGTCTCAGATGCAGCCAGATCAGTTTGTCATCAATGTGTTGCACCACCATCTGGGAATGATGCGATGTAACGGCCAAATCAAATCACAGATTTAATACTACAGAAGTTTTAAATCACTCTTAAAACCTGTGAAAGAGAAAGAAGGCTGCACATATCAGTCTTCTCTATCTACCTATGCACTAGGCTCACCTAGATGATGACTTACTCCAAAACAGACATAATCTTTTATCTAAATACACACACATTATGGGATCTGGTGCGCCACTTTTAAGCATTCATGCTGTGAAGATAACTGAGTGAGAAGCCAAATTCCATTGACCTTTAATACAGGGCTTGGACAGAAAGAATGATGACAACCATAACACTTTTGGCATTGTTGTCACAGAAATAAACACAGGTGTGTTAGACTCAAAGGATTGTTGTGACTGCAAACGCAACATTTCACCAAATCTTACATCAGAGATGTGAGTCACTCACAAAAAATACTGTACATTGCCTAAAGGCTTCTTCAGGAAGAGATATCATATTGTTTCTGAGAGTTTCTGGTTTTGACAGGGAGCAATTTATTACACTTACACTTAAATATAGAGAGAATTTTATATTGGTCAAGGTAAGGAAGGGATAGACTGTAGTAATGCACAAGCGGCAGGAGGACTTGTCCAAACACTGTATGTTGTCTTCTATATTTCTTTCTCTTATTTACTTGAAGGTATTTGGGCACTTTAAGGTTGAAATCATTTGCGAGGTTTGCAAGGTTTGAAACCCCCAGTTTCAATCATGACTAACTGGCCTCATCTGCTCGACATTACTTTCCTGACAGTGTATGTTTACATACACAGTAAGTGCTTCCGTTAAACGCACAACACATGAACACAACCGTCATGGACTTGCTTCCAATCAGTTCAAACACTCTCACAAAACTCCAGGACAAAGGTGATTCATTTACATGCAGTTCAATGGGAATCGTGTGAAACTGTGAACACAGTAAGACCAGTATTAGTATTAATATTAAACACTGGCAGTAAACAGCAGTAAACGTGAAGCTAACTTAGCATCGCGGTTAGCGTCCGCGATTAGCATTAGCGGCACTAAAAGTTTTTTTGTTTGTGTAAATGTCCTCCCGTGACTGTTACAACTGACAGGTGTCATTCGCTTTTGTTTGTGTAAATGTCCTCCCGTGACTGTTACAACTAACAGGTGTCATTCGCCCCGAACCACTATACGACCTGTCAAAGTGGATAGAAGGCAGGATACAGGCAGAGTCTCAGTGTGTGAGTGTGTGTGTGTGTGCTGTCCCTGACTGCACTCTCCAACACTACATACCTGAAGGCGTCCTTCAACTGCTATGTCTCTCTCTGTCTACTTGTCGTCTTCCATCTATCAATAAATTAAATGTGCTAAATCCTGTTACGTGCTCAATAATATAGCAGCTGGTTCTGCAAATATTAATGAATAAACAAAAATGACTGGAAACAGGGAACAGAAACACTTAAATGCTTGTTGATACATCTCGCCATTCCTCTCAAGGTTATGTTTTTGTTTCTGTCAGGTTTCCTGCTTTATTGTGAAACTTAGGTGTGATTTTCCTGTTTTTACAAACGCCCGTTTATTAATGTCCGCCTTTGACCTTGCCCTTTTTGGATTTTTTTGCCTGGACTGATAGATTTGAGACAAGTAAAGTGATTTTGTTTGAAATTAGAACTGTTTTTGGAGTCATGCTTTTGAGTTGGTTGGTGTCACACCTTTTACGTTGTGTGGCTTATAAAACTTAAAAAAAAAATCTGGAATCCAAAGGAACCTTTGGAAAAAGAAGTGTATCAAAGCTCATGATCCCACGCTGCTCCCCCACATCATCAAACTAGGTCTTGTATTAATATTTTGATTGAAAGAGAGCGGCAGAAATTATATACTATATTATATCAGACCTCTGCTGTCAAGTCATATTCTTACCAGTGTGTAAGCAGGGCATTTGTAAGACAATGCCTTGGCTGCTCAACTATCTGTGTGGAGCAGTAATGAACAGAAACAATGCCAGACTTGAGTTTTGTGGGAGTGGGAGGCATGGTTGAGTTCACTTACTCATGGAACTTCGTGTTCTTTGAGAGAGTATTACACTGCAAATAAAGAAACAGTCAAGAAACAGGATGTTTCAAGCTGTACCCACGAAATAAATGAAGCTTAACAAGAACAAAAAGCTCAAATAGGGAAATGAACTATGATCTTCATTGCCTGTGAATGATTTTTGGGTGATATACTTGCCCTTTGGAAAAAGAAGTGAGCAGGTTTTATCTCTCCAGATTCTCCTTGTGTGATTCAGCCAACCCCTTTTGGGCTGAGACCCAAAGCCATTATGCTGCTGATGCATCCTGCCATACACAGTGACATAGTGTCTTACATGGGTTTTTGACCTACTTTCTGTCGTCTTTAATCGCTCTCCCTCTCTCTCTGCGCACATATGGCCGTGCACGCCTCTGCACTCAAGCATATTAAAAGAAGTTTCTCAAGATGATGAATGAGTGCAAAAATGATTCCCCCCCAGTACCCCCTGTCTCGCTCTCTTTCCCTGTTGGCCCTGGCATGGGATGCTTTCCTTTCTTGCCATCATGTACACCTAGAACCTTTTCACTTTGTTTTTCTGCAGTTAGCTTGTCACTCGGAGTACACATAAGGGCATCAGTTATCTGAACTTGACTGAATTTCGGGGGAATGACACACGCTGCCCTGTAAGGAAATGTTTCTACTATTTAATTTTCACTGCCTTGATTCATCAGAGGGCACAGCTGAACCCATTTGTCCGTGCGTGGTTAAGAAAGCTCAAGACAAAATCAGCTTACATTATCAGTGTTTGTGCTGATAATGAAGTGCACTTTTACTAATTATATCATCAGCTTGGTTGGGATTTAATTAATTAACCCATTGTCTGACTCGCCATGTGCTAGGAAACGAACTACAGCTTAAATTGAAAATTGGATGAAAAAAAAAAAAATTCTTTTGACCCCAAATGTGAAAAATAGAGAACTACATACAGCAAATAAATACTCCTTTTTCCTCTTGCGTCCCGTAAGTCATGAGAGGAAAGGCAGACATGCTCAGTCAAGCCGCAACAGACTGCATGTCTTAATTTCTTACAGCTACTATGAGTCACAACACATGCCATCATTTTATCTTTGAGTGTGCATGTGTCAGTATCTCATCAGCCATGCACAACTCTTCCATGGACACTTTTCCAGGTCTTCTGTTCAGTGACTCAGTCCTCCTACTCTCACTTGCCCTGTTTCCATCCCTGCTTTATTCACCATCAATAAGCAGCCTCCTCCTATATGACCTACTTTTCCATCGACCATCCACAAGTGGGTGTGAAAAGTGTGGGAATCAAGTGTGTTGTACTCCCGAGAAATGAGCCTGGTTTCGTACCAACACTGCATGCTGCACGTGGCATTTAATCACGTACTTGTTGTGTTGCTTATAGTAGACAGCTGCATGGAGACAGCATTTAACAGTATCACACTAAGTGAACCTGCTCTGTCACTCATTGGACCACACAGACCATTCCCTCCATGCTGTCTGAAGCTCCAGTCCAATAGATACAGATGGTTTGAGTCTCTCAGCTGGGTGCAGACACTGTATTGATTGCAATTCCACATCTGCCACAGGCGAATTAAGTGAGATAGAGCAGGGATGAATGCACACAGGAGAAGGGAAGAGGGTGGATGAGAGAGGTCCGGGTTAGACCTGGTGAGAGGTGAGTGGGAGGTGTATAATGATAGCCATTTAGTGGTAATGGATTCAGAAAGAGCACTATATTACATGGTACAGTGAGATGAACATGACTGATCATTGAAGGCCAGAGTACGGTGGTTAATGGGAGCAGTCAACAATGTTTTGCTTCTCTGTTTCCGTCTCTCTCATCGTTCAACCGTATCCGTGTCTACAACCAGACACCTGAACGCACGCACAGCACAATGGACATGAAATACACAATCATTTGCTTTTCCCTGTGAATATGGACAGCAGACACAAACATGAGGTGTACATGCAACAGAACCTGCCCCTCTGCTTTACGCGGTCTCTGTTAACCTTTCCTTTCTTCAGCCTTCACACACGTATTTACAAAGCACAGAGCACTAGGATACCCAGGACACACAGAAACACACGCGACAGGAGACTACATGGCCACAGACACCAGGATGCACCTTATTAAAGGAACGGGAGCCCTTGAGGGTAAAACAGGAGAGGATTATAATGTAGTATAAATGCCACACACAAAACACTGAATTACCTACTTCTTTTGGTGTAAACATTTATACATTATTAGGTTAAGATACACAGACAGGGGGTAGTGTGTGTGTGTGTGTGTGTGTGTGTGTGTGTGTGTGTGCACTCTAGATGATGTGTAAACTCAAGGGTACTACTGCACGAGACATACATTCATAATTAAAGAATGTTACGTTAATTATACATTAAGATCACTTATGGCCCATATAACACGGGCTGTGTGTAACCTATGCTCGCAGCTGCGTTTTTTCTACATAAAACAGTATTGAGAAAATCAAATGGGCTGAATGCAGCAAGAAGGACTGAGTGGATGGTGCCAATAGTTGGAATTTCCATCTAAATGCATTACATTAAGTCACAAGGGGGTTTAGTGCAAAAAACTAAACAAATGGTGATGCTAATTGCATGCCCTTTGTTTTTACCTCTACACAGACAAGATCCTCGACAAGTCGCAAAAATATTGATCAGCATCTTTACATTTCATCACAGTAATGGTGTCCCATAAGGTGAGAGTAACGGGAAGTGTGGTCTTAAATTAATGAAGGCTAAACTAAAGACAGCAAACCAATTATCTTCACCGTGGTTACAATAACTGTCACACGTAATTAGACCGTGTAGTAGTAATTACACCCTGAGCATGATTTTTCACAGGACTTACCACTTTGGGCTTGAAGGGCGGCTGTATCTCTCTGTTCTGGAGACGCTCCCAGTCAATGCGTCTGAAGAAGGCATGTTCTCTGACGTCCCTCTCTCCTTCATTGCCACAGCCCAGACGCTTGGACGGGTGCTTGGTCATCAGCTGCTCACCGTAAGAAAAAGGAAAAAAAACATTTACATCAAAGAGTCTAGGGATGGTATCACCAGTCTGAATAACAGTGGTAATTCCACACATAAGAATATTCATATTGTACAGACAAATTTGTTTTTTTTCCAGTTTGCAGTGTCACTTAATCTCTGGTCTCTTGTGAGTTCTTTCTCTGATGTATTTTGATCCCCATCACTTATCAAGGTCAGAAAACTTAAATTAAACACCTGGCTCTGTGACAATCATTCTTTTTCACCATCTTTTCACTCTGCTTATTCTGCCTTGCCTGTCTCTTACAGTCACACCACAGATGACATGGGGACACAACATGTGGAGGACCCACAGCAAACAAAACCAACTAAAATATTGTCAGTGTGAAAACAAAATTGGTACTAAAATGTAATGTTTTAATTAATGTCAAGTGCTGCTTTACATGCACCTCAGTCACCTTGGCAGTTTTGTATTTAACATGCTAACCCATCATGTTACAGTATGTATTTTTTATTTTTTTATTTTTTTCTAACAGGCTCTGAACAAAACATTTTTCAGTCTTAGGCTTTTTAAATAACACTATTATTACAGCTAACTCTGCTACATTAATTTAACATAATATAAATGCACAGTGTATAAAACATCACAATGTGAGCCTCATCAAAGACCAGTCTCTCCGATGTGAGCTCTTTCACATACAGGTCAGAGGATGGGTCACGTCTGAGTGCATCCAGCTGGCAGACTACTTCACGCAGTTGTTGACAAGGAAGAAAAACTCATTTGCAGCTCTGTGTCTGGTCACAGGACTGTTTCTGACAGTGAGAAAGCATCCTGCTGCAAATACACAGGCTGTCACCATTTAAGTGGCACATCCCACACCATAAAATGCCCTAAAAGTAAAACCCCCCCAAAAAAACTGTTGAGGACTGCCACCATGCCAATCAAACACTTGTGAGTGTGTGGTTGAATTACTTTCACGTCAGAGTGATGGATCGTGATCACTCTGTCTGCAGACACTTAGCACTAGAATGTCAGTGACTCCACAGTGTCATGACATGACGAGGAAAAGTTTTAGCAAAAGCAAATTGTCAGACCTGATGGGACGAGAGGAGAGGAGGGAGGGCGAGTGAAAAAGAGTAGGCACATGGGGCCTAAGAGACGGTAGAGAGTCTGCTCAAGGACAACATCATACAGTTCCGAAACACACATTATCACCACTATCACCCATTGCAAAGATAAAAGAGTTTAATATTCTGCCTTTTCTGTGGACAAAAGAACAAATAATTACAACCCCACTGGGACTTGGACATTATGTAGTAATTAACAGCACAGGAGACAAGGCATTTACTTTGACCCTTTATGCTTTTGCCTCAGTGCATTCATGTAGTTGAATTATTCATGGATAAACCAAGGGCATCAACATTTACACTCAGAACAAGTGTTTTTCTTGTGTATACCTGCCTCTATTTTATTTCCCTCCTGTAAACACAATTAAAATGGATGCTCTTTGGGTGACATTTGTGCATCTACACCTGAGACTTGTTCAATTATATTAATTTGATTTAAAATGTAATGTACTATGCAGTACACATGAGCTCACCCAGTAAAGATTGTAATTTAACATTTATGGAGTGCAGTTTTCCTGTTCTCTTTGTGTCTGCGTGGGGTTTTCTCCTCTGCAATTGGAGACTCTAAATGAACTGTAAGTGGGTAAAATAGAGTGAACTGATGTTGACCTGGCCCTGTGATAGGCTGGTAAGGGTACCTGCCTCTCACCCAGTATCAGCAGGGATTGGCTTTAACCCCCTCCCCCCCCGTGACCCTCAAAGTGTAAGTAGTATACATAATGGATGGATGGACACACCTGCCCATTTTACTCTTTTACTGGACTCCTCATTCTAGCGCCCTCTAACAACTGCATTCCCTTGTTTTCTTCTTCTTCTTCTTTCCCTCTCATCTCTCCACTTCATTCCTCCTTTATAGGTCAGGCTACTGACAAGCACTGTGTATCCATTAAGTGTAAGAGCTGGAGTAATTCCAAACAAGAGTGGAGACAATACTTCAGCAGAGACACATGCCTGTACATGGCTAAGATAACTAAAGCAGAAAGAGGCGAAGGTGACAAAGAGAAACACGCTGAGAAAAAGACAGGGAGACAAAGCACATTATTTCACAGCTCATTGACCTTGAACTGCCTCTGGACGGAAATACAACAGCTTTTTGTATTATGAAATTCACTCTGGACACACACACCGAAATTTGTGCCTTTTCTTCCAAGTACAGCAGCATAAATCAATAAATCATAAATCAATCAATGCCATTGTTTAAAGTACAAAACCTCTCATGTTCAAGGGGCCAAGCCAACATTATGCTCAGAGGAGTTGACCCCAGTTAACCTGTAAATAATTCAGCTTGTTTTTTCTGGCAGAATCATGATTTCACAGTGATTCGGTGAATCCATTAGGTAAGTATCGTACCTCTGTTCATCCCTCTTTCATCTGCTATTCAAATACTTTGTTGTAAACTTAAAATGAGACAGTTACATTCCAGCAGTTCTCTGTTTGACTTTCCACTGCACGGGTTCAGTTCCCTGTGTCTCTGGAGAACCACAGTCTCAGAAACAACATCCCAGGGGAACACTAGATCTTCCTGTGGTATTACTACAAAGAGCCATTTGATGAAAAACAATCAAACTGCATATGAGAAGACTGCCAGTCCTGGCACAGTACAGGCATAAGCTTTGGAACTAATTGAAAATGCCACAAACAAAGTATGCACTCGGCTACAAATCATACTCTGATACTCAGTATATATGAACATATACATTAAGATCATGCATCATGCAACAGTTTGCTCAGTCACATTAAGGCGATTGATTTGAGGAGTAGACGGAGTATAAAAAGACTTATCATGTCCTGTGAAGCTTGTAAAAAGGCAACAAGTCAAATCAAAATTGATGAACCACAAATAATCTTGACTAGAAGATGTGACCTGTAGTTTCCTGTTTGAAAAGATAACTAAACTATAGGCAGTGTTGTGTTAAAGACTATAAGAAGTAATTCACTCTGGTGGTCAGTTTCCAATAAGAATACACATTACAACCTTTTCCACAAGGGATTTTTTTTCATCTATTTTGTTACTGAGACAGAGACGCGCCTACAGTATGTTACACGTTTTGACAGATCACTGTGACAGATGTAGTCAAGCTTTTGAAGAGACATTTGATGATCTGATATATTCACTGTCAATAATGCAAAGGAACTGAGGGGAAAGAGGAAAGAGAACTTCCATCTGAGTTCCCAGACACTCTTTTTACAGCATATAGCGCTAGACTTCTCATAGTTTACACATAAGTGTGGAAAGCTAATAAACGCCTTCCGATGATCTGTGACCATGCACATCACTTTTGCGCCCGAAAGTCGACATACCAGAAAGGACATGACAAGATGTTGAAGTATTTTGTCTTAAGTGAATAGTGAATGTTAAGTTAAGCAACATAGTTAAACAGTTAAATAAAGTAGTACACAAAAATGTCTCTATCAGTCTCTGAAACTGAAAAACAAAGCCACTGCCATTATACATTTATCCTTCATGAATACTGAATAGATTAAAATATATGGATGTTTTAATCTTGTTGCTTATGCACAAATAACTGCTAGATACATGGACGACAAAGAAAATTCACTCACTCCTTTGCAGATGGAAACCGCTTCTTTTGACAGGGACTTGGGGTACGACACGTTGTGCTCCATGATGGACTGGAACAGCTCATCTTCATCCTCTCCATCAAACGGAGGCTGAACGAGAAAGGGTACAAAGTCAAGAGCAATGTTTTAATCCATTATCACAAAGTGAAGTGAAAAGGGAAGGGTCATTATGTAGAACCAAAAGGAACAAAAAACAATGAGCAGCAGTGGAGAATTAGTGAGATCTAAAGTCTCACAGGGCAAATGGGATAGATGACCTTGCTTTTCTCCCCTTCTCACAGGACGTTTTCATCAGTTATCATAATGTGGGTGTTTTGGCGGTCGAAAAATGAATTGTTCATCATTCCCACTTAGCTGGTCCCTTCAGCTAGAGACAGCAAGACTGCATCATGCCCCCTTTATTTTAGATTGAAGGACAGACAAAGGGAACATCTACATACAGTAGGTAAAAACATCACCCATTACTAAGTTGCAGTTTGTTATAGATTGAACTGCTGTTTATTTGGAATTAAAACATGTCATATAATATATAAGAATAAAGCTACAGCATGTACTTTCAGTGTGTATTTGTATTTGTTTAAACCGGTATTTTCTCTAACATCTGGGTTTACATTTAAATAAAGCTCTGTGAACAAATACATTTATTAATCACGTTTGCAAGGCAATGAAACGTTGAATATATATATATATATATAATTATAGTATATATATATATAAAATATACACACAATAGAACTTCATAATGTAATGCCTCACTGCATCACACAACTTAACACAAATAACACGGTTTATCACAGGTTTATCACACCCACATTCCACATTTCCCACGTATACTCAGGTGGTCTTTCCTTACAACTTTCTCACCAGCTGTCATAACACATGTTGTCAAACACACATACACTCTTCACGTCCTCCTATCACAGAGTGAATATTACGTGTCAGTACAAACCTTGACCGTGTTTTTATGTTAATACTGTGTAACAGAATCTGTGGGGACAAAACATTAAGATTTGGTTTTAGGGCTAGAGTCACATAAAAGTTTTGTTTAGGCCTTTAGTTGTGATGACTAAGGCTAGGGAATGCATTATATCAGTGCGTAATCCACAATGGGAATAGTGAAGCATGTTCTTGTGTCTCTGTGTATGTGTGTGCACCACTCACCTGCCCTGCAAGCATTTCGTAGAGCAGCACTCCATATGCCCACCAGTCTACAGAGCGGCCATATGGCTGATATGCAATAATCTGTGTAACAAAGAGGAAAAGAGAATGTTTAAAAAGAACAAAAAAAACAATTGGCCTGACTCAAATAATTTTGTTTCTGAAAGTAAGACAACACAGTTTGGAAAATGGGCCAGAAGCTGTCAGAGTGAAAGACGCACAACTGCAGTCATAGTCCATACCCATACATGTACATACGACAAGGACACACACACATACACAAACAATTTTAAATGTTTTTTAAATGATGTGACAGCAGTTTGGTCAAAAAGCACATTGACCTATCCTGAGAAACATCTGACCTCTGCTGCACAAATCCAGCAATGGGATACTCTTTCAGCTAAGTAACAAACAAACAAACACACACACTCCTGTCCCCAGGGTTAAAGGGAAGCAGCTGAATACACAGTCCATCCACGTGTTTACCATGGCACCCACAGGCAAGCATGCGCACCAACCTGAACATCTATTAGCGTGTCTCTCAATGTCACAGTGACCTTGAGAGTATTCATTTTATATAGCATACATTTAATGTCTTGCAGTTGGACTGGACAGTGCCAGATGAAGTATGAAAGTTTGGGTTGAAACTACAATGCATGTATGACACGTTGTCAGTGTGGAATTTATTTTCAGCTCTTATCAGAATGCCTCTAACCTTGGCCCTGGCAGACATGTTTCATAAACCTCAGAGGGTCATCTACATGTCAACAACATACAGACCTTACATAACCTTTCACACGATCACCTAACGCTTCAAAATCCCCGCCAGGTGTCGCAGTTCGACGGACCACAAGGATGAGGGTTGCTTTACTCTTCCTGCTCGGGTGCTGCTGCTTGTCTGAGGCTAACACCCTTGGGCACAGGTTCACCGGTATCACACATGGTCAGGATGAAGCAGACAGCTTTACTCTGCTCAGGGAGGTGATGGCTTTTCTGGATGACCAGAGAAATGAGCTGCAACAGACCAAAGAGCAACTGGTGCAACTTCAGAGAGTGCAGGGTACTGTATGTGAAGAGGGTGATGAACGATGACACGTCGCCTGCTTCATCCTGAATGTCCAGCACTTTTTTTCTCTCAAACATCTCGAAATCTAATGGAAAACATAGTGGGATTCCCTATTGTTTTACATTGACTTACACAGCCTTACGTTATTGTGCAATTTTCCTTACAGAACAGACAGTTGCTGAAAGCCTGTTGGATGAAGTATGGAAACAGTTGGAGACACTGAAGCAAGGCTACACAAGTATATCTGGAAGCAATATCTTATTTTGTTATATACTGCATATGTATGTACTGTATGTACAATAACAACATACACTTCCATGTGTTCTTCAGTGAGTTAGTTTGGTATTGCTCTGTTTCCATTGTATAAAAAAAAGAACACGAGGCCCGGCTGAGAGTCAGTGAGATGCACATTGAGGAACAGAGGAGGCAGGTGCAGCAAGTTGTGTGGCAGTCCACAGGTAATGTTAAGATATTAAACTCCTTTTTATTTGTTTAAGTTTAGCTTATTTGTTTATTCTAGTTTGTATTAACTTCTTCTCATTCTCACAAAGCAGAACTGGAGGCCAGATTGAATGGCAGTGACTTGGAGGGCCAAAGCAAACGAGTGCAACAACTCCAGAGGGAAAATAGAGGTGAGGGAACAAATAAGTGAAATATTAATGCACGGGGGAGTAGACACGCCTCTCATTCATCTCAGCTCATCTACTTCACCTTAGAATTTATATTTAAATGAATGACTGAAGTGATGCAGTATTTATAACCTCATTTTCAACATGACCTGAAGAACTGAACGCCCGACTGACGGAGCTGGCACATAGGTTTGGAGAAGCCGATGCAGAAGTGAAGGCACTGCAAAATGCTGATCAAGGTAAATGATCAGACTAAGAAATGAATTTGATTGTGTTATGAAATATCTAATGAAGTTATTCCAAAATGACCAGATTTGGAGGCCAGACTGAATGTCACTGATGCCCAAGCAGACACACAAAGAGCCCTGGTGATGCAGATACAGACTGAAATTGAAGGTACACTACAAGGTGTAGCGACTACTGCATTAATGCAACCACATTGTGAGTTAAATGCCTGACCAGACTGTGGACTGTGCTGCACTTGAAATGTCAGAGATTGCATCCAGAGTGGAGTCCAGCGAGAGTCTTGAGACAGAGCTGAACACGAGGCTTAAAGCAAGTGAGGCAGAGGTGGAGGCTCTGAAAACTGTGGATCAAGGTAAAGGGTGATGGAGAAACCAAAAGTATGCCCACATACTTTGATGCCATCAAATGTATTCAAATCCTTCAATTCTCACTCTTAATTTCACTGAGAAGAACTGGAGGCCAGACTGAACGCCAGCGATCTAGAGGGTCAAAACACACGTGTGGAACAACTGCAGGAGGAAAGTGAAGGTAATGCAGCAAACAAGTCAATTATTAATGCACAGCAAAGTCGATTTCAGCTCACTCCATGATTCATATTTGACTGAGTGGAAGCTCATGCCATATTCATTTTTACACATCAGAGTTGAACGTCAGACTGACAGAGCTGGGCAATAAGGTTGGAGATGTGGACAGAGGTGTGAGGGCACTGCAGACTGTCGATCAAGGTAAATAAATCACAGTTTTATTCTATTTCTATTCAAGTTATGTAATTCAACATCAATATTATGTTCTTCATGTAATGAAGTGAATTAGAGGCAATTACAGATGGAAATCAAATGTAGTGATATCTATATTGGCACTCTCCCGCACTTTTCCCCCCAAAAATATCAAAAGTCAAATACTTGCTTCGCTACAAGTTGTCTTATAAAATCCTGCGATCAGTCACCATGTTTATCACGTGCAAGTGCAGGCACTATCTACAGCAGATCAAGGTAAAGAACAGGAGAAAAACATGGAAACCTGTCAAGCTGGAGTCGGGCATTATCCACCATTTGCTCCTCATGGTGATCTAGGTTTTATCTTCCTAACTGATGACTTGACAGGTTCTATCTTCTTGACCTACTCAAACAGAACTGGCAGCAAGATTAGGACTCACTGAGAGCCTGAGTGAGCAGCTGAAGATCAAAACTGAAGACACGGAAAGGGAGTTGAAGGCGCTCAAGACAGCTGATCAAGGTAGCCCTTTATGGCCCTTCTATATGTTCCATCTGATCTTTCTATGATTCAAATGAGATATAATGACTCAATCTGTGCATCTCACATCTCCCACTAGAGCTCAAATCCAGAGTTGGAGCAAGTGAAGGCCAGGCTAAAGAAATGAACTCACGCCTTGGAGTCACTGACACTAAAGTGGAGGCACTGGAGAAAATGAATAATAGTAGATACAAGTTTTATTGTGTTAAAATAAAGAGAATGTTATAATTAAGTATTGTAATGTAATATTTAATTGGATTTCACACAATCGCATCATTCTTTATTTTCCCCCAGAGTTACATGCCGGACTGACTGCTGCTGAGATTTTGGGCCAGGAGATGAAGACAAAGCTGGAAAAAACAGAGGCTGACATGGAGGCACTTAAAAAAGCTGAACAAGGCAAGAATGTCTATATATGTATATATATGTATATATATATATATATATATATATATATATATATATATATATATATATATATATATATATATATATATATATATATATATATATATATATATATATATACACGTATATATATATACATATATATATATATATATATATATATATATATACTATATATATATGAGTATATATATATATATATATATATATATATATATATATATACATACATATATGTATATATATATATTATTTATTGATGAAAGGCTTTAAACTTAATTAATAAATTACCCTTTTGCTAATTGTTCGTCGCAGAAAATTGGGATATTATCTTTCAAGTGGAATCAATTTTTCCCTGACAGAGCAGGAGGCTAAACTGGAGACAAATCAGACTGTGCAAGAGGAGCTGAAAAATAAAGTTGACCAAACCGCCGCAGCACTGGAAGAAGTGAAGACTACAGTGACCAAAGGTGCATGTGTTTAAATATCATCCTGGAAACAATGTGGAAAGTTTATCTTGACATATATGGGGATGAGATTGTCTTTTTTTTTTTTATAATCTAACATTTTCTTTACGGAAAGTAACAGCTGCATTTGCACATATTTAGTTTGTCCTTTCATAACATTGCTATAATACAGATAAAGTGGCTTTCTCAGCTGCTCTGGAAGAAAACCAAATGCACATTGGACCATTTAACACTGAGACCACTCTAGTCTACAAGAAAGTCATCACCAACATTGGAGACAGCTATGATCCCGAAACAGGTAATGTCTGTGTGATTGCTACATGAATATACATAATGGCTGTGGTCAGAATTCTCAGATCATTTTTATGGGAAGACACACTGTATGTCTTCCAAATAAAATTCCAACTTTTTATTTAAAAGTTGAATTCCTTGTGAAAGTGGTTCAGTTTATGTCCTTTTCATTCTTTAAACGTCCTTGACAGGAGTCTTCACAGCACCAGTCCCTGGAGTTTACCACTTCACCTTCTATTCTCATGCTAACGGTGGGAACCCTGGCTTTTTACTGCTGTATATGAACGGTGAGGCTGTTGTGGGCACAGCTGAACACGCTACTGCTGCTGACGTCACCGATAACGGATCTAATGGCGTAGTGCTGCTCCTTCAGAAGGGAGACCGGGTCGACGTGCACATGGAGGCCAGGTCCTGGGTCTGGGCGGACAACAAACGCAACCTCTGCACTTTCACTGGTATCCTGCTCTACAATATGCCCAGCGATGTGTCCAAAACCATTATGTAACATGACAAGTGCAATCTGCAAAAAAAAAACCTCTGTGTATTTGCATTGTAGTTCACTGTAGTAAGTTGTTCAAATGCATTCATTTAGTAAAATATGTTATTCTTTGTTACTTTTATGATTCTCTATCACAAATAAATGAATCAGTAAATCATCACAGCTTCATTGGACCGAATCTATGCATCACAAAACATCAAGACAGTGCAGATTCTATTCTTTCAGTGAACGTCTAACCTTCTGAAGATCACATCGGCATAATAGAGGATAAGAATGAGGTTCTAAGACAGAGGGACAACCCGATGTTAAAATGACAAGCACATACAGAAGAAAAGTGTGCTGAAGGCTTTGGATCGTGCTCCCTTCACATAAAAGTGATCATGCTGCATTGCGAAGCTGAGAAACACAAAGCCTTAATCCTCGGCTTTCCTTGGTTCTTAAGTGAGGAGGCAGAAAAGGAGCCGTTGTCATAGTTCAGTGTTTTTTCCAAGGTCAAAGACCTCATGGTGAGTTAAACCCTCTGTGTAAAATCTGTAAGCTTGCCCGTTCATATCCTTCATCCTGCATGGATCATGCTTATCTTCATTCTGACCTGACAGCTGTCAACGCAATTGGCCTAGAACTCTCTGCACTGCCTACTGAAACATACACTGTTCACTGTGATGAGAAGGGATGATTCCCTAACCCAAAAATCAAAAAATGCAACTTAAAATTCTTCCAAATTGTTGTAAGATATATTATATCGAATCACTCTGTGTTTGTTAGACATAATATGCATAATATGACATAATTGCTGCACCTTGACACTAGGAACTGGCTTCAGAGTCAGTATTGCCAGACGTGCATCAAAGATGTTTCAGCATGCAAGGCATTTAGACGTATCAGGTCAATGTGGCGAGAAAGATCTGCAGCACCATGTTTGTGTCATGAGAAAGTGAAAAAAGAGGGAGGGGGAGGCGAGGATATAGTGTGAGATACTATTCTAATACTATTGAATTAAAAAAAAATGAAATAGTAACTGACAAAGTGGCTCTGACTATTGCTGTGGTCCAGGTTGAAATATCAAACACCATGGCAAACATTGCCTTGTAGCCTTGTAGTGCAGTAGCACAAAGCAGCTAAACTTGCAGTATAATGTAACTCAATTTGAAGAAGGTGAAGTAATAAACAGTGTGTTTATTATTTAAGGGAGGGGGAGGAAGGGGCATAAAGAAAAGAACTAGACAGAGGAAATGCAGCAAAAAGCCAATGTTTAGATCAGTTTCAGGCCATCCAGCAGAGCGATGCACCGATATGACACCGCTGTGACTTGCTGTCCTTGCCACCCATCGCCTGTCTACGACAACCCCAATGGACAATTACTGTTTCTGGCAGGACGACCTTCTCGCTGTGCACTACTATGTTAAGTTGAGACATTTAGATTTCTGACTTATTGTACACAAGGATGTTTGTTTGTTTTTACTGTTTGCATATAAATAAAGGAAGTGTTTTGTCGTTCCACGTTGGCAACGATGGAAATGGAAAGGAAAGGAAAAGTGTGACCTCTTTCATTGGATGAAAGCCTCCAGCCAGTGGAGCTGTGTTGATTCCCTGCTGTGGAAAAGTGTGCACGTGTGTGTGTGTAAGACAAAAATATATGGTCTGCGCTGGTATGAGCATTTGTGTGTGAGTTTATATACCTTTACTAGTGGCTTCAATAGTCCGTGTACATATGTGTGTGCGTGTACATGAGCCTTTCTGCAGACATCTCTCTTCCAGTTAGACCTAATGCTACATGACAGTTCTGGATCAGACTGCTAGCTATTTAAGGGTACTTTCCTCATGCACACACACAAACAAACAAACACACAGATGCTAACGCAAAGACAACACCACATGACCCTCATCTTCCATATGGAAACATAGAAAAAAATCCTCTGATGGAAAAAAAATGCACAATTCTGCCCTTATGACCAACACAGTTACAGGGTGCTACATGAATATCTGCCCTGCTGTTAATATCACATCCCTTCGGGGAAAGTGTGTGCTGCGGAGCAGACACAGTGTGCATCAAGCCGTGCTTTAGTGGTCTGTTTGTGAGAGCATTTCTTGGTACTATAGGCTGTGGTTGGTTTCATTCACTAATGACATTAATGAGCAGCATTGGGGTTTATGTGAACATCCTCCAGTACACGTAGCAAAGTAGACGAACAACACCTTTTTTACTTGTAAGAGCTGACAGCGGCAAAGGGTTTAACGACTGCTGTGAGTCACAAACTATATATTTTGATGTTTATACTGTATTTTGGATGAATCACAGAGAAATACATATTATATATATATTAACATGTTACATTTGTCTACAGTTATATCATATGTATTATGATAATAATAATAATAATAATAATAATAATAATAATGTATGTACTGTATATTTCAGATGCAAATCGACAATGGAAGAATATATTGAATATTTGACAGTGTAAAGCAAACTTTATAATTAAAATGAATGTACAGATAGTATAACAGAAAGATCATTTGCATGGCTGCCTGAAATATACCGCGTTCAGTAACGCTGTTCTCTCCTCCTCACTTGCTGCCTCCTTCTCACTTTCTCTTTTTCACTTCCTTTTTTCCTCCTTGGCTTTTTCTCACTTCTCACTCACTTTCTGATAGCAGATGAGGTGATTTTTTGTGAGACTACTAATAGCGCTAATCTAAAAACATTGGTTTGGGTGCTCGGTAATTGGTGAAGAGATTAAAAATGGAGCTGCAAAAGCATGTAGCCAGATGTCAAGGCCATAATCACTCAAAGGTGCTATTCCTGGGTCTTCAAACTTTTTGAAAGACTACCAACAACAACAGCAGTTGCTCACACTTAAATAAATAGCAGTAATAAATAAAAACAATTTATACTAATTCATTTGACACTCGTAAAAGAACATCTTATCTTAGCTGATCTTGTTTGTATGTTGGCCCTGCGATGGACTGGCAACCTGTCGCCCTATGTCAGATGGGATTAGATTTATACATTTATATATATTTATCCATCTAATCCCAGCTGACATAGGGCGAAAGGCGGGGTACACCCTGGACAGGACCCCCAGTCCATCACAGGGCCACATAGAGACAGACGACCATTCACACCCACAGTCCATTTAGAGTTTCCACTTAACCTCTGCATGTTTTAGGACTGTGGGAGGAAACCCTCACACATGGGGAAAACTCCATGTAAGAAAGCCCTCATTACGACCTTTTGCCGCAAAGGCAACAGCTCTAACCACTACACTCACCGTGTGGCCCCTACTGCTCTTCACTTCACTCCCTAATACCTCTTTACCTCCACTTTTCCTGTCTGCTTGTGTGTGTATGTGTGTCTGTGTTCCTCCCCATCTCTTTGTCCTTGTGTTTAAGTCATTGAAGTGTAAATTCACATTAGCTTGTGAGTATTCCTAACAGACAGGAGCTACAAATGACTGGCTATATAGGTCACAGTAAACACAGCCACAACTGTATGTCTGCGTGTGTGTGTGTCTGCGTGTGTGTGTGTGCAGCAGGAACTCATGCATTCATGTGTGATGAAATCTAGGAGACCCACTCAAAGTATTTCTTATTTATCAACCAAACTGAGATTAAAAACAAACACAGCAGCTATGTTGCAGATGTGACCTCAGTAGCTATATTTACATGGGCACAAATAATAAAAAAAGATAAAAGCCTGACACACAAATGACTAATGTAAACACACCAATCCAGATACTATGCTCCAATGCTGCCTATTCAGGAAGAAATCAGAGGGATGGTTTAAGCTAATCCTCATTCCAGTTGGTGTTCATTTAGACAGTAGTTTCTGATCAGGACTTCCTGATTTGGGTTATCATGTGTCTGCCATTCATAAACGTGACATATTTATGAAATGCTTTTGTTTTTGCTGGAAATGGATAGTTAATTTGGCAGGAGTAGGAACAAAACACTGGACATATGTTTGTCTTATTAAAGACTTTAAAAGAACTCAGGATTGAAGAACACCTCGTTGGCTCAAAGGCTAGAAACACTGAGTATAAAATACAGGCTGGAATAAAGCCTCTTCTACAACTCTTCCCAGACAATCAAACACCTGATTGATGCATGTTTAGACAAGTGATAATTAGATGACTGATTTCCTTGTGAGAAGGTAAGTTGTCATTTCTCATCAGAATGATTTAATCAATTTGCTTTTGAGATTAATTCTGCAAATGTGTAATGAAGGATTTAAGGACGAACAGACAAATCAACTGCGTTCCAAAGAAGAACGAAGAAGAGTGGACTGACATCAAATGATTAGTACCCTCATTGTGGCGTCAAGAAAAAGGCAAAAGAACAGTATATGCTACCTTTTCTGTTTTACATTACATTACATTACATTACATGTCATTTAGCAGACGCTTTTATCCAAAGCGACTTACAATGGAATTGAGTACAATCGGCGAGGGGTGGAATCGAACTTGCGACCATTGCGACCATGATGTTTTTCGCACATAGGGTACCGGTCTTAACCTCTGAGCCACTCCACCCCCACACTCACAGCTTTTTTTTTTTTTTTTAGCAAATACAAAACATCCAGGCGGCATATGTAGCTAACCTGTGAAAATAAATTCAGCTTGCAAAACACTTGATCCTTCTGTCAAATGCAATTTGAGGAGAGTTATCTCTGAAAATGTCACCACCGTGAACCCATTTTAAACTTCAGCCTGCATTTGGGAGCGTTTTTTGGGTACGTGTGTGTATTTATAAAAACATATATAGTATTGTAGATATTTTTTGCCCATGTTTAATATCATTTAACTTATCTTATTTGCTTGTACATTAATTATTGTATTGCTTCGTGTGAGCTTGTTTTTACCGTGTCCTGTATTTATTCTTCTGTATAGCACACTATGGCACACTATGGTTCTTTTTAAAGTTGGATATTCATCTGTGTAAGTGTCATTGTGATGCATTGTGCATGTGACTGTGGGTCAGTCATCAGCTTTAAGAGTGTGACATGAAATGTGTGTCTTCTTGTCTATGAAAACAGAAGCTGCTGTGCTCTGCTTCCTGCTGTGTCATCCTTGGCTGATGCATTAGTGTCACTCTGACTCTCAAAGGGCACAGCATGTTCACGCTGCATCCATGAAGCGGAATTATCTTTCCAGTCGGTGAGAGAGTGTTTCAGAGAGAATCGATAAAGCAGTCCACCATTACGTATCAGTCCACTTACTAATAATGCTTAAAGAGATGGACAAAATAAATCAATTCACAGAGAATGAACTGAAAAAGATGCTGCACCAGACTTTCCCTGTTACTATATTTGGTTGTAAGCATAAAACACACACAAAAAAAACCATCAAATCATGAATACAAAAACCACCAGCAGAGCCATAAGGTGCTGGCATTTTCCCAGAGCTTAGATTTAAGCTTTAATTAAAAAAAAAGATTCAGTGTTTGGGATTTAGACAGAAGACAAACATGGAGAAGAAACAGAAATGTAATAAAATAAATCTGTTTATAATAAGTAAAGTTACCTGAAACTGTATTCAAACAAAACTCTAGGTTCTCCTACACACTTGGAAAGGGGATGATAAATGTGCAGTATGTAATTTGGTTGCTATTTGCTTGCCTATCACTAGATTGCTATTAAGGATATGTGTGTGTATTTTGTTAATATCTTAACATTTCTGGAGCAGGATAAAACTGAAATATTTAGTTTGTTGCACAACTGTAATGGTTTAGCCACAGTTTTTTTCAGCTTGAGACAGGATGAGGGTTATTCAATAAGCCAGATTGTGACTGTGCACCGAAGGATGCAGCAGTGCTCCGCTGTCCCCTCACAACACTGAAAATGTAATGCCTTTTTCATTTCAGGCCATGTTGAATCCCGAATGGCTAACTACTAATACAACTGCTAAAAGACAACATAAACATGCACTTATTGTATATGTAATGTAATGTAATGTAATGTAACATGTTCGGTTGATATTGGAGGTTTTAATCACTTACGTTGTCTTACTTACTCCAAGTTTACCCTTAGCTTAACTGACTGAAAGTTGAAGGAATACTTCCCCGACTTGCATATAGCTTCGTATTACTAGAATAGGGGGAGTCATTTTGAAAAATTGTGACACTTGGTCCTGTTAGCATAACTGTTAGCAAAGATGGCGGACACTGTTTACATTCTGGGAATGAGGTCCTGTCCCCCTACAAGCGGGTCTAAAAAGTGCGGAATTAGCATTGCCGTTTCAAGGCTCGAACCAAGTGTCACTGGTGGCCACGTAACAAAAAAACTTGGGGAAAAAACTGTGAAACTGAAACTGAGGTTGGGAAGCACAATTTTTCAAAAATACTTCAATAATACCCCTATTCTAGTAATACAAAGCTAAATGCAAATCAGTGAAGTATTCCTTTAAGGAGTTGGCTTATATTTTAGCTCATAAATCAGCTTTAATATTTCACTTTAATATTTGGCAATAAATACTTGCTTGGGCAACAAAGTAAGATTTCACTTTCATTTCATTATTAGAAGTGATACTGAAAGATGAGACCACACAGTTAAGATTAACTGTACTGTACGAGCACTTCTTATGCCCAAAAAACAAAATCATTAATTTACTGTCACAGAGGAACAAAGAAATAATATATAGAAAATGTTTAGATTTAAAAAGTTGACATAATGATGGTTTTTATTTAATACAATTGAGTTAATTGATTATCAAAATGGATGGTGAATAATTTAGGAATCCATTAATAATCACATAATTGATCAATCATTGCAGCTCTACTGGTAAGTATTCTAATCACTGTGAGTTAACTTTGAAAAGTGGAAAATTAAGACGTATAACTTGTACACCCGTCCATCACACACTAACTGTAAATGAAGCCAGGATTTAAACTTAATATTTATCACTTTATTTATTCACTTTATATTATTTTTTTTGTTTTACCTATGTAACCAACACAAGTATGTTCAAAACACGTAGTTCATGTGTAGGGTCACGCGGCACAAGGTGAAGTTGTGAAGTCAAGTGGTTTTGTCTTAAGTAGCTCAATTAAAAACCAACACTGATAAGAAAACCCACTGGGGTTTACAGAGAGCCCAGCTTGTATGTTTGGGCTAAGTTTGGATTTGCCAGCAGACAAAATGGATGTCTGTGTGACTCAGGATGCCTATGTCATTAGGTGGGTGTGTGTGTGAGTGTGTGCGGCTGTAAACTGTGAGGACACATTGACCTTGTGAGGACATTGTTGGTTGGACCTTTGATACCTAACACCTGGTTTTAAGGTTAGGGTTAGAATTAGGATTAGGTATTTAGTCGTAATGATTAAGGTTGGGGTAAAGGGGCTATGCATGTGTGTCCCCACTAAACAGGAACAAGAATGTGTGTGTGTGTGAGAGAGACAGAGAGAGAGACCATGTCTGTTTGTATATGCATGTGTGTGTGTTTGAAGGTTTGTCCAGAGGCAGTGACCTTAATCTGAAGCACAAGGGTGACAAAGGCTGAGTCCAGACAGAGATGACCATGTGCATATATAAAAAAACAAAAAAAAAACATGCACTCACATTATGCACACACTTCTTGACAAGTTTGGTCACTCACCTCTGGGGCTATGTAGTCTGGAGTGCCACAGAAGGTGCGTGTAGTCACTCCGTCTGCCATGTTCTCCTTACACATGCCAAAGTCCGCAATCTTAATGTGTCCCTCAGAGTCCAGCATCACATTGTCCAACTTCAGATCCCTGAGGACACAGATGGATACAAAATGTCCTTGAAGTTTCTGACCTTTCTTTTTTAATATTTTAATCAGTTGGGCTTTCAAAATTAGAATCAGAATACTTTGTTAATCCCTGCAGGGAAATTGGGAACAATTGTTCCTGCCACTTGGTTGCATACAGTTGCATAGAAATCATTTGACATGTGCACTGTGCTATGCTCAACTAGATAGTACTCACCTGTAGATGATTCCTTTAGTGTGCAGGAAGAAGAGACCAACAGCAATCTCTGCTGCATAGAACCTGCAATAACACATTGACAGCCTCTCAACACAAGTCTACATTCAAAAGAAAAAAGAATTTTCTATATTCAAGCGTCTATTCTATCATATCCACCTTTTTATCTTTGTAAAGCTACATGGGGTTATATATCTAAATCAGTAATTTTCTTAAACGGGGAAGTCTTACACTGCCTGAGGCTCCTTGAACCTGCCAATTTGTTGGATATGATACATGAGGTCTCCTCCGTTCACGTACTCCATGACAAAGTAGAGACGATCCTGCGGTCATACAGAGAGAGACACCAAAGGGTGAGGAGATAGTAGTGGGTGCAGAACGGAGAGGGTGGAGGAAGATAATTATGCATCCCTAAAACTGTTTCTATTAGCTGTAAAATCTCTATAGCAGTGCGATGTGGTCCAGTGTTACGGTTTCCCGTAGCCTTGCTGTCTGAGTCGATCCATTGTTTCAGCTCCACTTTTCATGACAAGGTGACCTAAAAATGCCACAACAAAGCGCTGCATAGAAAAAGAAAACACTCAACACTGACATCTGTCAGGAAATATTCTCTTTATTCTCTGTGTCACTGCTGGTCTCTGACAGAGCTTGGCAAGTGTGACCTGACCTCAGTCCAGCCAGCTGTGTTTGATAGTCTTGTACTAGAAAAAAACATAATAATAAACCAAAACATAGTTTCATTATATTATCAATTATTTCTCTTAATTATTTTTACTACCTCAATACAATACTGTAGCAGGAAAAAAAACAAACATATTTATCGTTAATGAGCTCAAAAACTGCCTGTGGGCCTGGCTTTGCTTTTGTTTTTACTGAAATAACGACTGATCACCATGAAGATAATTCAGTAGATCTAGAACTGTCTGAAGCACCAAAACCACAATGAAGACCCATCTGATAAAAGAAAATTGGCACCAATTACACAACCCCCAGTATGTGATATTAAATCAAATAAAGTCTGAGTGAGATAAAGTTATTCTGTGATGGCAGGATGTGTGTTTGTGTACACATGAATAGAAAGATTAGCCTCTTCCTGCTTCATATGCCTGTCTGCAGTGTTATCCAGCTGCTATAGTTCAGCTGCTATAGTAATTTAGACGAAAATTAATGGAAGCAATATGACAAAAAATGTCCAATGAAGTATGTGAAAATAACTTTAGGGCCTCTGTAGGGCCCGATGTCTCTGGAGTTTGACCCACTTTATTTAATCTGAACATTTGACATTATATGTGACATGACATAGATCATATGACCGTAACAGTCCAGTCTCCTGTTTTGGGCAGCTGTTTAAATTAAAGACATTGAATAACAAAATGTGTGCATGTAAACCAGCAACATGAATGTAATTTAAAACACAAAGTTGTTATCATACATCAGTACAAAAGTGTACAAACACACACACATATTCTCACTCAGTTTTCTAATTAGAGATTAATTTGTTTCCTTTGTTGTCCTGGACGTACATGTCCCTTCTGCTCTCAACATCTCTTTATGAGTAATGTGTTTAGCTAAAAGCCCCTTCATGAATTAATCAGACCTGACCTGAACTGAGGTGACTTGTCCTGATGTGTGTCCAGGAGCATTTGACCTACCACAGTCTGGAAGCACGAGTGGAGGTGTGTGAGGAAGGGCGGCTTGTCCTGCAGGGCCAGGACTCTCTTCTCCACCATGGTACATTCTACATCATCATCCTGGATCACCACGTCCTTCTTCAGGATCTTGACTGCGTACAACTCTTCGTTGGCCTTCATCTCCGCCAGCATGACCTTGATGGAGATGAGGAAGGAAAAGATCATTTCTTAGACGATTCATTTAAGCTGCTACCAGTGATAACATTTAACATTTGATGCTGGTTTCAGCTCAGCTGCCTCACCTTGCCAAAGCTGCCTTTCCCCAGCACAGCCAGGAAGGAGAAGTCACACAGTTTAACTTGGCTCAGGCTGGTGAATGGCAGCTTGCTGGAGCGGTTATCGTCCGTCTCGTCAAACACCTTTTTACCTGGGCCTAGTTTAGCTTTCTGCACTCAGGACACAGAAGATGAGGTGTGTAAGAAAAACACATTTTAACAGTAATACACACATCATGTGAAGCTACCGTAAGTAGATCAGACAAAAAAAAGTTGTTCCTGAATTCCTAAAATGTGGACTTTATCTCAGAAAGTTGAAAGGATACAGAACCGTCTGTGAACTAAGAAGTTTTCTTTGGGGGCGAAAAAACCTCTGCACAGATTATCTCAAACACGAACATCCAGATGTTTGAATTTCAATCCTAAAATGAGAGTCATTATCCTCTATATGTGCTTCTCACTCACTCACTCACTCACTCATTCACTCACCCTCTGTTTGCCAGTTCTCAGCCACATATACAGTACATACACATTCAAACTTAAGGTGGTGAAATGAGACTATGGAGCTAATGTGATAAAAACAATGTCTCCGTACAAACAGGTACAATTCAATAATGGTGCATTATTTATGTACAATTGTCACCTTGTTAAATTACTGACTAATAGCTGAACAAAATATCAATCTATTCTCATTAAACTGCATTATAACCTTAGCTAACGCCATTTTTTCCTGTTGGAACACTTTGAATGATGTAAAATCCCAATAAAACTTTAGTTGAAAACCTAAAACCATGAAATGTATCATTGAAATATTTTCTAGTAAAAGTAATTTATTGCAAGTTCATTATGCATTCTGATTGAACTTAAAAAAAACGAACCAAAAAAAACGACGTTAAAAGTAATTAACATCAATTTCACCCATATAATAATAAAATCACATACCTGCCAGCCAAAGTGTTACATAATTGAACCACATCTTACATTATTATGTGGTAAAAATGCTTTTGAAATCAGACCAAATCTAACTTCTGATTTTTCACAAGAGGAACTCTGCATGGCTACCAGATGAAGATGAAAGAAGGCCAAACTGTGGCATTGCCATAAGCATGCATGTGCAGACAACTGTCTCCAACGTGGACGTGTATTTCAAAAGATGCAAAAAGATCCTCTTCTAATCTTTTCCCCCTCGTGCCAAAGTCATGCTAAATCTCCCACAGAGGCAACAACTGTGTTCTCCTTCAGTCTTTCCGTACAAAACACATAGCATTGTCACACTCAGCCAAGCCCAAAAAAAACAGACCAAAAATCATGCTGTACCTCAACATCATAAGCATAACCTACATCCACATGCTATAAAGAAGGTCCCTTGTTTAAATAACTCTAGTCAAACATAATATTTCCATTAAACATCAACATTTATTTCTGTCCCTGGATCAAATTCAGTGCTGTACCTGCCCCTTTACCTCCACCACTCACTGAGGGTCATTTAAGTATAAATAATCACTAACAATTGCACTATATGGTCAAAACTTGTTTGTAAAAAAACTGTTGGCAAAACAGACATCCCAATACATCACTGTCATTAATCACTGTATGACATTCACTTCACACCCAGTCTCATCTGACATGTATCTACAGTATAAAACAACCAATGCTGAGCAGCTTTAGTGTTAATGGCATCTACAAATTGTCTGCTCCTAATCTGGGAGAGCGGCGGCAAACGTCAAAGCGGAGCAGACTGCACCCAACCACAGCACACCTGTGAGCTTTAGCCAATGAAAGGAGCCTGGCCGAGCCGAGCGAGCAACCAGCCTTACTTCCTTCCTCTCAGACGCACCTGATCAGAGTCTTCCACAACTGCTTGGTCCTGAAACCACAGGGAGAAGGGAGCCAAAAAGGTCCTGATTCACTTTGTACACTTAGCGGCTGCCGCTGTGAGTGCAGCTCATACACACAGACGCGTGGGTCAGACGGGGTTGAGACGTGTTGTCACATGACACAGTTATAAAGGAAGTCACAGTGTTGCAAAAAAAAAGTAAATAATAGAACACAAAATAAAATATTTACACCAAAGATGACATCGGTTTGGACATCATTACGGTGACACAAGCCAGATGCCGACACACTACATAAAAGCCGATGATGACAATCCACACAAACACATATATTCTTACACCGCACTCTTTGTGAGGATACTCATAGACAAAAAGCATTCCCTCGCACCTTACCCTAACCTTAACCATCACAGCGACATGCCTAGGAATTCAGGAAATGAGGTTCTGCCTCATTAGGACCAGGTTTTGGTCCCCATGAGGACAAAGTGAGTTTTTATGCCAAAAAAGCTCCTATAGAGGTAACAGATACATGCACGCACACACACACACACATACTAACTGGGAAGTATATTTTTTTTGTCATATTTTGTTGACAGTGCTGACATCTAGTGGTCAATCTTGGTTTCTCTTTTAAACATGTGTGCTGCAGCAGGAGAGTGAATGTGACAACTGGCCTGGTGATGTTTGCAGGTAAAAGAAGAAAGTGGGACTCACATGAAAGTAATACAAATAAAAGACCATATATCTATATAGTTCCAGGCTGTGAATTTACATTTGAGCACACGAGATGTTATCAGACAGACAGTTATCACAGACAAGACACGCACTAATGAAGACAAATGTAAAGCTGTGACCTGTGAATAGTACAGTGTCAGGCTTTACTAACATCCACTGACAAACTATATCAGGAACAGGAAGCAGTGGAGACAAAGAGCTGCACACTCACTGAGTTGAAATAAACACACAAGTCACCTTCCCTCAAGGACTCAATGCACCACATATTCCACATGACAGAAGATATTTTTGTAGCGAGTGATTCCGTTTTGTGGCTATATTGTTTATCACCAATATGCCTTAATAATGTGTGCTGAAATTTGAGTTCTTTAAAAACACAGACTGTACACTTTATTGTAGTACAACACCGATTTGATTCATCGTTCATTTCTTTAAAGTCCTTTTATGAATGCCCAACAAATTTTGCACAATTTAGTGGTCAATTTGTGGTCGGACATGTGGAGGAGTGAGGGAACGTTTCACCACAACAAGATGAGACAGAGGAGAGGAGAGGAGAGGAGGAGAGAGGAGAGGAGAGGAGGGGAGAGGAGAGGGCTACCTTTAGATTAAAGTTAATTTGGCAGTCCTGAGAGCAGGGGCAAAAAGGGGAGAGAGGAACAAAGACATTCTTATATTAAATATGAAAAATAAGACACAGGATGAAGAAGCATTTGGACAGTTTAAGTCTCACCATGCACAAAGTGGGGAAACAGGAGGCTAAGGGAAAAACTGAGAAAACCACAGAGGGGTTTATGACGAGGAAAGGGGAGAAAGAGGACAGAGATGACTGTCCAGCATCCAAAAAGATAAACACAATAAAGTTAATTGGACAATGACCCAAAAGCTTAAAAAACAAAAACACTATTTTAGTTTTAAATTGGCCAAGCAACAATGCCATAGAAGAGTTGGTTTTCAGGGGTAAAAACACCTTAATGTATAGTAGCTTTTATGCTCCTGTGTGTCTTCATCAGTGTAGCAGAAATGTCATAAGTCGATCGGGAGGTCAGGGCTCACAGTGAGCAGCTGCATAAAATGAGACACAATCACAGGACCACAAAGACGTTGATTGGCTCTCAGCAGGCCAGAGACATTGCTGCAGCAAAACGGACGAAGAACAAAAGCATGGAGTAGTGTCTCCTCACCCACCTCAGAAAGCTGTCTTGTAGATATGTAATAATGTATGGTCGGGTGGCATTATGACAGATTATGGAACACTATTATTGTTACGCTATGGATATTGATCAAGATGACCAGCATGTAATTAAGATGAAAACAAAAACACACTGAAAGGAGGAGGAAGAATTCCATAAATCCTCTGAAAGGTAAACATTTCAAAGAAAAGTTCATCATCCGCTGCTGCTTAGAGTACAGTGACTGGTACGATATCTTCTATGAGACGAAGTGTTTTTTGTCTTTATCTAATCTTTTTGCCCTGTGTTAATTACCTAAATAATCCAACCAAGGGAATTAAATTAGATACATTATCAACACATCTTTGTCCCTGCATTGATGAGCCAGGTTTTCAGTTTACAGAAATGTCTCTGTAGATCAAAAGACAGCGGGCAGTGCACATATCAAAGCCTGTCCATGTGCTGCTTTGATTTAATCTAAAAAGAGAAATCTCTCTGATGTGAGAACAAAAATGCTAACAGACATCGATGCAGACATCACACACACGTTTTGTACACTATAGAAATGAAACTCCACCACTGCCGAGTGACCTAGGGCTGAGGAAGACTTTGAAACTTGCAGCTGTTGCATTGTGTCATGTTTAATTTAACAGCTGTGCAGCTGAAGAGGGCATTTGACCAATCACTAGCTCTCTGGTGAACATCTGAGGGTGGATTGAACAACAGCACAGATGTGCACACACCCAATTATTAGTGGATTGGATGAAAAGTGATTAATTGATCTAAATAACATAAAAATCTGATATAGATGCCTCTCAGAGAGGCAGTCTGACCAATACACTGCAAAAAATAAAAACATGTACTAGCGTAACGGACTTGAATTCAGTGTATTTATCTAATCACACCATTTTTTGGACTTATTTACCTATTAAGGCTGAAGATACTTAATCATTTGACTTGGTTTTTTTTTTCTTGTTTCAAGAAAACTTAACAAGTGCCATTTTCATGCTGCACTGGCAGTCGCTTGAAAGGCAGGCATCCAGTAAAAGTGTTGATGTGGACTGATGTTGCCGACAATCTAGTCAAGACATTAGGTCATAATTCAGTCAACACACAGCAGACAAACATGATATTAGAGCAACATGACAATGATTCAAATCTGACCCTCACCTCAAATTTCTGCCTCAGTTCCTCATTACCGTCATCCTCCTCCGAGATGGGAACATTGTAGTATTCCCCTTCCTCCTGGCACAATAACTTATACCTGGTAGATGGAGAGAAAAGGAGAGGGAAGAAGAAGGGGAGTATTTTGTAAAATAAAATAAAAAGACATATTTATTTATTTTATTTCCTGCTACTCAAATGTTCTACAACAATTCATAATAAACCAACAGTATCCATGTATTCTTTTAATGTGAGCAAAAAGCACGATACATTTCAAAGGAGACATAAAATGCAACTGTCAATCAAATGATAATTTAATATGCCTTGCTTATCTGGGATACACTTACTACAGCTGTAGCAGGTGGCCATCACCCAGTACAGAGCATAATGTCACCCGCAGCAACATCACAAACTTAGCCTGTTTACCTCAGGGAGGGAGCTGTGTGACAGTGAGCTGCGATGCAACCTCTGCTTTACTGTAGAGAGTTTCAAAATCAAAGGAGTTCAGCTTTACTAATGCTGAATTGGTTGCACCTGTGTTTCTAGCGTTGTCTGTTGTGTCTTGTGACGGACGGGACTATTAGTGCTTATAGAGGAATTGCCAACAAGTTTTCTTTCATCCTTGAAACAAAACACATTTGATTTGCTGGGAGTGCACTAAAATAAGCACAAGTGCAAATTACTCTAAACTGTAAAAGAAGGTACATTTATTATTACTATTATTAACAATAATAACAACAACAACAATAACAATAATAATAATAATAACAATAAAATGTGAACATGAATAATTTAAATAATTTCACTATAAACTTCACTATAGGTAATCTGTATAGAGTAAAGAAGTGAAGGTTACCAGCCACAGACTGGAGACTTCATGAGCTCAGACACGCCGAAAGAGAGGGCTCCCATGAAGTCATTCCTGGTGGTACGGTCCCAGTCCCACACTTCCACTGACAGCCTGCGGTCCTTGTCTGTAGGTTTCAGCTTACTGTGCGACACGGAGATGCCATTATGGGTATAGAATATATGCCTTGCTGCACATCAACATAGTTGTGAAGACCTGTATCTAAGCAACTATATATATATATATATATATATATATATATATATATATATATATATATATATATATGTATATATATATATATATATATGTATGTATATATATTTACATATTTGTTTATTTAAATTTTTTTAAATATCTTGCATTACAGCTCATCTATTCAAGCAATGATCACACTATTCAAAAGTATGCTGCAGGGTGTGGATAACAGCCGCTGATTTACTCACAAAGTAAAGGTCTCGTTCCACTTGGGGTTGAGGTTAGAGCGGATGGTTTTGGTCTTCTGCTTGGTCTCATTTTTGGGGTCTGGCACGAGCTTCAGCTTGACGTATGGATCGGAGAGGCCGTTGGGATCCATGGGGATCAGGTTTTTGCCTTCACCCACTGAGACAAGTAGGCAAGACAGATAAATTACTATTTTGACCACAGCACAAAACAGACAAAATGTATACTGTACATATAATTGTATGGTTGCATGTATGTATATTTTTAGTATAAACTTGAGTCTGTAAAAGCAACACTTAAAGGTCCCAGTGTGTATGAAATAGTGGCATCAGACTGCAGATTGTAACTCTGCTCATCCCTCCTTTTCCCAACCACTTCAGGGAACTACTGTGGCCTCTGCAGACCACAAAGGATGTTTTTCTTTGTTTACATAAGCTTTTGCAATAAAATGTGAAACACAGCTATGGCTTGATTGCCCATACAGGCTGGTGCAGATACATGGTGGCCTCCCTATAGAACAAGGCCTTGCCTAAAATAGAAATAAAAAAGTTAATTCTAAGGCCATCATGAAGAAAGAAACTAATCCATCCATTGATACAAACACTCACTTAATATATTCAATATCTGCCAGTAAACCCTTACATATTACACACTGGACCTTTAAACTTCCAAAGCTGAGTCTGACAACAACATTCACTACACATTATACTACAAGAATATCAATAACTGACGAGGTTATTAAATCAGCATAGTTGCAACGGCTAAATGAACTTCATTCATATTCCAATACAAAATCCTTTGGTCCGGAAACAACAGATGCTCTCTATCAAGCGACATCAATAGAATAAACTGCAGGTGTTCAAGATCAAACAGCAAGTCGCAGCCTATGACGACTGTTTATAGATGGAGCTTTGTACGGAGCAAATGCAGGCATCCTTATGAGCATGGTAATTCAAAATTGCAGGGTGTGTCATCCGTTAAGTAGGCAGAGACTCTTTTCTTCTCCTGTATTTAGCTGCTCGGTAAACAAGGACACGCCAGAGACATTAGCACTCCATTAGTCTTGAACACTGGCAGATTGTAGCTGCAGTGCAACATACACACAAACACACACACACACACACACATCAGCAACCCTGGCCATGTGATACACATGTACGATGTGTTTATCAGCACACTTTGCTTGCAGTATCACCCCAGAGACTGGGTGAATGTTTGCCTCGCTGGGCTACACCTTAGCCCATGGGGGCCGCAGAAATCTCTCCATGTGGTGCTGTCAGTCACAGTACAGTGGCAGCCTGAATAGTGAAGATGCTAAATGACCCTTGATTGATATTCGTTTTTTTTTTGGTTCATTTTCAATAGACAAAAACAAATTCTTGATTCTCAATAACAAGAGATTAAGCTGCACGCCGAGGAATGAAAGGATTAATTCAAAGAAATTAATAATACATTATTAAGCTTTAGAAAGAGTATCAAAATGCATCATAATGAAGAGATCTCAACTAGAATGAAAAAAATGTTCTGTGTCTGAAAGGAACGGGAAAGAAGCGTGAACTTACTGAGCCCCACCCCTACTATGTTTATCAAATTCATGAAATACACACACACATACACAAAAAATAAGGAAATATTCCGGGTGAGATGATCTACCCACCCTGTTCCATCACATATCCATTCAGTTTATCTATACCCTTATAACATAAAGTCTTATTTTTTAACAAAAAATATGGTTGTGGCAAGATAAAACATACATGTGGCATCTGTCAATGCACTATATATGGAATTAGGAGGGATACATAAATTCAATAAAGGATTTGTAATTGTTGTAATACAATACGAAACACAGTATGAACTTGTTTATAATGTTTATTATGTTGCATGACTGACACTGGTAAAACCAGTCATGCTAAAATGGCCCTTTTTTCATGTTTAGTGTGTATACACACCAGCAGAATAAGATCTGACTACGTAATAGACCAAGAGTAAACAGTGTCCTCTGTTAAGTGCTTTTATTTCCAGCTCCTGTGGTGGAGAATTTGTGTGCTGAACAATGTTAACAAGGTGTGAAGATGAGTGACAGAGGGAGCTGGTGTAAACACAAGCACATACGTACACAAAGACAGAAAGAAAGAAAGAAAGAAATAAAGAAAGAAAGAAAGAAAGAAAGACATTTACAAAAACAGCTTGAGGTGGGAAGGCATTGACGGGATCCTGAGTCTGCAGCTCTCTGGTTTCTCAGTCATCCAACAGAAAACTTTAAAGTCAATCTATAGAAAATATTGAAAAACAATTTGCATTGGAGTCCACTCTCATATACTCTGCAGCAAGGAAGGCATTCACACACCTTTGTATGCACTTAAAAATGTTAATTAAAATAGAAAATAGTTTAATCTGTGGGTTTAATGAAGAGTGGGGATCCCTAAGCCTGCATGATTCATGTGTTTTGGTAGAAAGACCCTTTCACATCAGATTTATCAGCAGAATCATTTTCAGTAGACTGAGAATGTGCAAATGAAAAAGGTGAAAAATGTGGAGGTGTGCTTCTAAAAAAGAGATATTCTTTATTTTTACCCTGCAGGAGACGGAGCTACGCTGGCTTATATGTGATATTTGAGGGGAAAAAACACACATGTTACATGTACCGTGTGTGTAAAGTCAACATCTTTGAACTTCTGCTCTCTCTTCAGCTTTTAACCTCAGCATTGTAAAGGTCACATTTTGAATAGTTCATATCTTGGCCATATTAATATGCAAAGCTTCAGGATTCAAATGACAAAAAGCAGCCCTGACATCGTTCACTGCCTTCGGTGTGTGTGCATGAATGTGGAAACAAATCAACTGTCTTATTATTACATAATGTCCGAATCTTAAATAACCTAGTCTTTTTGGTAATCATTTTGTCCAGGAAAACAGATTCTTGTGCAATTTTGCTTGTTGTGAACATAATTATTATGTTCCCATTAATACATTTACTGAACCTCTGTCAATAATATTAAATTGAAATCTGTACCTGCACTTCTCATAATAACCAGTAGGGGGTATGCAAGACAAAGTCAAAGTAAGCAGGCGGCTGACACAAAGCTTTTCCTTGCAAATAACTTTTAGCCATAAACCAAACACTATGAGAGCGTAATTCACATTTCCCCAGTTGCATTGCAAAGACTTCCGCTGCCGATTAAAGTTACAGGTGTTGTTTACATTGGTGGAAGGTGAGATAACTTTCAATGTTTGTTCATGAGAGTTTAAAAAAAAACACATGCTTATGCTATATACACTTCAAGGAAGAAGGTGTGTTGGGGTTGCTTAGGTACAGGTCTTCACAACTATGTTGGTGTGCAACCAGGCAAACATGGGGCAGCTTCTCCCAAAAAAACAACTGCACTCCAAGTAAAACTGTGCAATCAAACCAACACATATCCAACACATCAAAATACTTAAGTGGCTCAGCAAAGGTTGACTGAATCTACTTTGGTAAATCCGTTAAGTTGCAAAGATAAATTGGTTTCTTTTTAACAAAAGCCACCTGGTCATAAAGATATCAATCTGTCCATTTCTGTTTTGCACGAACACACACACACACACACACACACACACACACACACCAAAAAAAGAAAGAAAAAAGAAATCATCTGAAGTGACTGAAGACACAGGCATATGCTAAAATGTCATGAAGGCAATGTGGGACATGCTGAGAGGAGGGAGCCGAGCTGGGCAGCGACAACAGCCTGGGAATACCAATGATTTGACTTCTGGGAGTATGGCAGCAGAATTTACACAACAACAAAGTTCAGCTATTTTATGAGTTCCACAGAGACACAGGAGGAAGGGCAAAGTCTGTCTGGGCATGTGCGATATTATGGATGATTATATGACGGATAATATAATGGAGACTAACTGCAAAAGATAGTTCATATCAAGATGTGGGCGGATGTCAATAAAACCCACAGCTTTTCTTTGCTACTTGATTATGTCATTACTACGTGTTAGCCAAAAAAATACTAAATATGATCTAGAAAGCAAATACTTAAGAATAAAATACAACTAAAACACCACTTGTTTAGCGTCTTCCTCTGGAGTACTGCATCGTATATGAGGGTATAACTGCACGTCTGGTTTAACATGCATTATGGCGAACAGTGTTGCGCTATGAAAGCTGCTGAATGAAAACCTGCACACAGACACACAGACACACAAAGCCTTGTCTTCTGTTGACACCAGGTGACCCTACCTCAAACATGAGGTCAGTCATGTTTGTTCTTCGCCTCCCTGTGCAAACACAGTCTATAAAACCACCACAAGTTTCACTCTTTCCACCTTCTCAGTGTATCTCTGTCTTCCTTTGATGGAACAGGACTGTTTGTTAATGTAATACTGTAACACATCGGCCAGACCCCAGGACCTTCAATAATAAGACTGATATCAAATGCACAACATATTCCTCTACTCCTTTATAAGAATTCATTATAGTATTACAAATGATTCCAGTATCGTCCCAGTTTATTGGAACATAAGTGTAAACCGCTTTGGCAGTGGTCGACTCGTTAGTGTGAAAAAGTTCTGGTGCTGGTGCCACCACAAGTTCTGTCAGCTGCTTTGTCTTAACTCTGATTAACCAGGAAAATTGAACGGCAGTATTTTTAAGCAAATTGTTTCTTGGCAGGGACTTTTCTGCACGATGACTCAAGCACTACACAGAAATGCAAATTACTCAGAGGAAAAGATGCAGAGTGGAAGCAATGGCCGTGAGTCTGTGGTATTCAGATCACTGGGCAGTGATCATCGATTGGCAACCCGCAGGCTGCATCCGAACCCCTAGACGGGGCCTGGATCCAACAGCAATTCTGCCTTTCCATCAAGTCCTCTTTAGATTCTGATCACCAGCAGTAAATGACAAGACATCATCTTTTTTGTATTAATGACTTTTTGATAACATGGATGAGCAAGTTGGCCGTGGAGATCTGCATCAGTAAAGCAAACATTGCCCTGATGAGGAATGCATCAATACCTAACCAAAGGGGGAGGGGTACTCTGATATTTCAATAATATGACAAGAAATTAAAAAAAGAACTATATCAATACTATTGAGCAAGAATGTGTGGAGACAGAAGAAGAAGAAAACACTGGGCAAAAAAATAAAATTGTGCTCAAGAGATTTATGTACACACACAATGTATAACCTTACTGAACTTTAGGACCCTTTCTGGCATAAACACTGTTTAGTGCCAATTATTGAAATGATGTTATGTGATATAAATTAGCGTATCTACTGCCTCTCTGGACACCAAACTATTAATATTTAATGTTACTCTCTCTGTAGTAGCACTATTACCTTTTCCTAAACACATCAACCATCCAAAACCATAACATTATATACTGTAGACTCAGGTTGCTGTTAACTGTACAAAACAGAAAGTATTAACAGTGTTTAGGGTGGATTTTGCGTCTTTTCTTAAGTGTCAACGGTAAAACTGGTTTTCACTGATCCACCCAGGGCAATCTGACCTACACACACCTACATATACAAAATCCGCGCGCTCTACAGCAGCACTAATGTAACACGTAGCAGAGGCACACTTGAGTACCGAGGCACGGTGAAAAACCAGCCGAAAAGGTTAAAGCAGAAATAATGGGAGTAGAGGGAAGTGAGGGGGAGGGCTAGTTGAATGAAGCTGCACTGCAGAAATGGGTGAGTCGACAAGGGAGCGAAACAGAAAAGTAATTATTACGACTGTCTCACACGCGCTCCCTGAGGACCTGCATATACACATATGCACACACACTTATTCACACACAGTAATTAGGAAAGGTAACAAATATCTGAAGAAATGATTTCAGCTCTCCTTGGAATTTGGATATCTGTTCAAACGTGGGGGGGAAAGTTAGAATTCAAAACTTAAAAACCACTTTGAGTTCAGAATTTACAGCTTAAGCCTGCCCCACACTTAAGAGGATAATTGGCCAGATTTCAGTCCTGATCTGGCCCTTCCGACAATCACGGGTTCCAATTTTAGGCTAATTTGAACAGATTATCTGACCAAACTATCCTGTTGTGTCAGGGGTTAAGAATTTTAACGTTACAGTAAATATCAAACATGTTTGATAGTTGAATGAAGACATGTGAATGAAGACATGTTTGATATTTAGGATGAATGTGAAGACCGTCTCCTGAACCCGGTGGATGGTAGAGAAAGAGGACAAACTTGTGGATTTACGGCAACAGTGAATGTGTCCCGCATAAGACATATCACAACCATACGGACAGTCCACCTCCATGTCTGTTTATATTCAGAAGTCACTAGTTAAATGACGTGAGTCATTCTGTGAGAGATCCTAAAATTTCCTCCCTGAAACTGCCAAGTGTGTGGTCCTGCGTCTTGACTGGATCGTCCAGTCTCCGCTTTCTCTGGATTAAAACATTGAAAATCAAGTCAAATTTGGCCCTCTTGGTCCACCACAAAAATAAGACAGTGATGTAATGTTGCTTTGCTCTGAAAATGAAGGACAGTTACAACACCAAAGCACCTGCAAGCAGTGTGTGTAAATATCTCGGGTTCTTCACCATGCATGGGAAAGTAAATCAAAGCAAATCGGTGCACTCAGCTGTCATAATTGGGCCTGAGCGAAGCAGTGGTGGATGTCACAAAAACGTACATGTCACAGAGTCACTGACCAATGCTTGCTGAAACAAACAGGATGGCATCTCTCCCACCAACGGACAGAGCGGAGTTGTGTGTAAGCGGTTAGCGGATTATGTCCGTCCCTCCCCAGAGAAACAGAAGTTGTTTTGTCTCCTTCAGCACCTCCCCATCCTACTTCACCTCAGCTGACAAAAGCACACATTCTCCAAACTCATGTTTCTGGAAACTGCACAAATCCCCCTCTCGGGGATTCTGAGTAACTCATTTCATTTACCCACTGCAGCATCTGTTGCCAGAAAACCTTTTTCTGTGTCTGAAATGATTTGGTCGGGGTTTGTATGTGGGTTCTAAGTAGCCATTTTCTTTTCCTGACCAAGTGATCAGACAGAGAAGAAAATGGGAGTCACAATCACTCCTCACACGAGTTGTACGGCTGTGCCGACTGATTCCTTGCATCTAAGAGTGCGTTCACATCAGCCTAGTTTAGCGTGGCTAAATCGAGCTCTGGTGTGTCTACCCCCTCAGTACGGTTCATTTGGTTCATTGGGAACATGGTCCGAGACCTCCGATGCAAGTGATCCATGGTGGTCCATTTGAAAGAGGTGGTCTTAGACTGCTTGCAAGTGAACGCTGGAGCGCTTCATAACTGGTGTTTCCTTTTGACTGAAGACTGAGCTGAGAAAACCAAACTTGCTAAAGGTGAAAGTCACATTTAATAACATGTTGCATGATAACACTCATCAGTCAGATGTTAATGTACAGTTAACCATTTTTTCTGTGGTCACACTTGTGAACTTAACCTTTCCAGAGTTTCCCATACATTGATCAATGAGTGACGACAGAATCCTTTTCTGGTTATTTCCCCCAACGAGATTTAAAAACACAACATGCCCTAACCCTAACCCGTTCTGTTCAATCATCTCCATGCAGCGCTCTCTCTCACACACACACACAGACTCCTTCTTTCCACACACAGCATGTGCAGCCTAAATCAAAATGATAATACGGAAAATTATGTAAATGGAAATTTTCTTTTACAAGCGTCTCAGTTTGTAAGTTCGACAGATAGCATTAGCTTGACAGTGGCCCTCTCTATTCGTAAACCCAGACACGGCCCAGCAGCAACAGATCCCCTCCCTGTTTATTAATTATCGTATTGCACGAGGAAGGACGACGACATCACCAAATAATAATAAAAATGTATAGTATAGTTGTTTCATATTTTCAATAGTTAGTTGGTAAGAATAGAATAAGATCTGCCATTCATTCCTTTATTGTGTGTCCCCATATTCACTATATAACCACTACAAAACGGTTTAACCAGTGATGTTACTGTATGTCACCATTTGTATGAATGTGTAAGGGAAATAACAAAAAGGCGACCCTTAAAATTGTGGCGCTGAAGGCGGCGTGTTGAAAAATGTGGGTGAACCTAAATAAAAAAGTTAAGAGCATGAGTGAAACAAAGCAAAGAAGTTATTCGTCTGGAGCAAAAATGGCATTTTGCTCCTTAAATCTAAATTTTATACTTTATTAATCCCCTTAGGGAAATGATTTCTCTGCATTTGACCCATCCTAGAATTAGGAGCAGTGGGCTGCCACAGAGTAGCACCCAAGGAGCAATGGGGGTTGGGTACCTTACACAGGGGTACCCCAGTCCTTTTGACCTGGTGGGGACTTGAACTGGCGACCCTCCAGTAACAAGCCAAGTTCCCTTTCCACTTGGCCACTCATAATACTCATACTCATAATGCCATTTTTTTTGCTGCATGTAACCAGATGCTCAACAACTTTCCCTGCCTACATTCACCCTGTGACGTGATAAGTGAATAAGTCATTGAAGTTCAATGACCAGTTGTTGACATGCACTGACCCCCTGTTACCGGTGTAATTGAATGATTACGTGCGCCTGCTGTTGGCTCCCTGCCGTCACTATTGTTCTTGCAGATCATCATTACAGCCGGAGGATTTACAGCATGTCTTGAAATACAAGGCAGACCGGGCTCTGACACCAGAACACACTGTCGCGCCACAATAAACTGACAGAACAATATGCTCACTGATAATGTAGTGCCCGCTATTCTTTTACTTTACACAGGCCACATATCATTATCTTCCTAATTTGTTTCTGTGCAGAAAGCTGTTAAATTGCTCAGTGCAGTCTATAAAACTTAATATATATATATATATAGATTATAGAGTTCTGTGTAACACTGATGCTTCATTCTGTGGCAGCCATGTTACTGTAAGGACCTTTACCCTTTGCACTCATAAGTTGACAGTGAAACGATCTCAGCTCAACTACAGCAGCGACTCAGCCAACATTTGCTCCGCGAGCATCATTCACAAACTGTCTGAAAGTCAACAATAATTAATCACCAGATAATTTGCGACTTAGACATTTAAGTACTTGCGTCTATATCAAACTGTGTGTATTGCAGAGGCATGCAAATGATGACTAACCATAACAAGCAAGTAGGAGGAGAAGACAAATTAAATCTTTTATCTATATTAATAAAAAATGTGATTAATGACATCATGGACGGCCTTTTTTTTTTTGGTGATTTCACATCCACAAATCACCGATGGATTTCAAATTGATGTGAATAGCCGAGGAAAGATTAAATCACTGTTCATTACATTACATGAGGTAAATGCTATTAATAGCATCTCATTTCATCTTGTCCTCAGCTTGGTGGGCAGGTGTTTCTCTGTGATTAAAATGGCCCAGAAAAGCCAGCGATATGATCACCACCAGCCGTCTACTAGTTGATTGTAAAGCCGTGACCCTGTCCACGAGCAGATCCCTCAGATCTTGTCTTAATATAATTCTGATGAGAAACAAATTAATATAGCAAGATTTCAATTTGCGTTGCAGAGACAAACGCAGTTTTTTCAGAAAAACACAGAGCGAGTCGTGACTGTTTAAAAAGAGTAACACAAAGCCCACGCAGCAGACCACACACACCACTGCAGGAATACATATTTGGAGCGGGAATGCCGTCCAAGTGTGTTGTAACTGTGAATTGTTTCTCAGAAGAGAATGTTTAACAGCAGAGGCTCTATCGATCGGTGCACATGAAGGAACCAGGCTTTGCTACATACTGATAACTAGTCACGGGGGCCAGTTGTGCAGATAGCACCAAGATTCTTAGTTAATGCATGCTTTAAATTCATGGCAGCAAGAATAGAAAGCGAATGTCTTATGTCTTGTTAAATTAGACAGCGGGAGCTTAGGGACAAAAAGTGTACAACCAGATTCAGACTCTCCATCAAAACAGAACAATAGCATCTAACTCACACATGGGCAGCATACAGCCCCAGGGCCGGATCTGGCCCGTAGACCAGATTACGCTCAAAGAGAAAAACCAAACTAACTCAATAATCAATAAAAGAGTATTATGAATGCTCCCACTGTCATGCAGCAGCTTGCCCAGTTACATCGTTCTATTGGACATAAGATGTGTCGAGCACGACATTAACTTAATGCAAACATTATAGTTCCATCTGCTTCATCTATACATGGAAAATAGCACCATAGCTTTAATCTCTTTTTGCCTCTCTGATTTTATCACAGATGTGGAGGTTTTGTTAAGGATGATTCTTAGACTTAGACTTACAGGTTACACTTTATTCTGGCTTTTTATTACATTTAAGAATGTAAATATTGTTATGCATGGTGCATATAAGGGCCGGTTATGTTAGAATCTAAGAAATATGATGTGTTGTCATAATTCTATATCAGTGTGTATACCACCCCTGATCTGGTGAACTGAATCAATTCACACACCTTAGTCAGCTCAGGTGAATCCCACACTCGTAAACCAATTTGATTCAGTGTGTGCTGACAGAAAGTGGGGGGATAGGGGCCATACCTGTGACCTGCATCATGTCTGAGCCGACCTCACACTTGAGGAAAAGACGTCCCCTCCTTTCGGTGTAGTCAGTCCCACACAGGCTGGGCACATTCATGACACACTGCTTGTGGACATTCATGTCGCAGGCTGGAGGAGCACAGAGAGGAGGATGAAAGAGATCAGGACGACAGGTTTGTTCAGACAAATGCTTTTGATCCAAATTAAAATAAACAGACTGGGTTTTCTTGGCACTCTCTGACATATTAATGCACAAATGTTATGAAAAAACAACCCTTCTACAGCTTTATTGATCGGTTATATGAGAATTTCCTCTCTTTAAGACTTTGTTTTTGTAGAAAAATGCCATGTTTACTGAAACACCAGCATGTAAAGGACATTTCCTTTACGTGCTTGTATGCAGCTCCATCAAGTCAATGTTCTCATGCAATATGCTGTTTAAAACGTCCTCTAGATCTACTGCACCTACAATTTAATTGTATGGATTATGCATGCAAATACAGAAATGTTTTAGCATGCATAGCTACTAAAAAGTAGCTATGCTCCCTTAATTTCCATATTAAGAGTTTTTTTTTGTGTGTGCCACAAGTCCTCTGGCACAACACGGCTCGAAATATTTCAGCACTCACTTACATTACTGTGATGAGATCGGTGTGCCAAAACAATTTGCCATTCCGCATTTCTATTTATGTACACCATGAAGGCAATCGCAGACATTACTGGTGGTCTGTACAAGGTGGCAGATACTGCATTTAGGTGCTTATGAAGGCATTCAGACCATCATCCGCTCATGCAAGATTAAAGTGAAGAAGAAGAGTGTCACGGAGGGATATTAATAAAGTCAGCGCACAACTTCGATGGGAGGTTTAATTGAGGTGCAGTGAACATAGCAGACTAAAAATAGGCAATGTGTGAATTTAATGAGTGAAGGTGAAAGGAGGAGTGTAGGGAAAGGGGGAGGAAATGTCTTGTAGTAGAACAATAGGCTTTTTTGCCGTGTATGATGATGATTAGTCTGCAGAGCAGAACATGATGTGTGCCGAGCCACTCACCGCAAACTGTTGTGTTAACATGCAAACTTGTGCCTCACTGTCCTGTTAGATGCAGGGTTTATTTAGCGCCACCTCTTGGTGACTCTACCTTAGACTTTACCGCCATTTTTGACGACTGATAAAGACGATCGAGTTTATTACTCACTGTCACATTTCATGCCCTGGTGGATGAGTCCATAGAGCAGAGAGCCACAGTGGTCACAGAAGGTGGGACTTCCATAGGTGTGGATCTTAAACTTGTGTTTTGTCCTGGGATCCTGTAAAGAACCAAAAAAAAGAATGTTTATTCAACCTGAAAGCCAGCTGCAATAACAGTTTATATAGGAAAAAAACAACAACATTTAAATCTCTCTGTGGCCGAATGTTGATCCTGCCAATAAATGTGGTTTCAAAGGGAGTTTTTATGAGCTCTCTGTTCTCAAGAGCTCGGTTTTGTTTCAGTCAAGACGCGTAATAATGCTCTTTGGAAAATAATGTTCATTATGTGTGGATGTGAACATGAATGCAGGCCAGGCAGACTATAAAGTCTTAAAAAAGGAGGAAGACATTATTGACAAATACAGGCAGATGTGAGCTACATAATGGACATTTCAAATATTTTGGCATGAATTTAAAATTAGATTGGGCTGCTTATAATTGTATTTATAACATTTGAAATCATAGAGCTCCATCACAGTATATCATTATGTTTCACTCATGAGACAGTTCAGTCCTGAGAGGACAATCATTGTCACAATCACAATCAGTGATTTACTTTATTCATTTAAGCGCCATTCTCATCCGTTATCTTTCCATCTTGCTTGACCTCATCAGTAAATGTTGCACCTGGAAACAGGACATTATACTCAATTGAAAGCCATTCTTTAAACCCATATTTGACACATTAATACATCTAGGAATTGTTGCATTGAATTAAGTCTAGGAGAATCAACACCATTAACCCTTAGAACACAGAGCATTCTGGCTGCTTTTTTCCATTACTATGTTTAAATAGAGTATATACAGAGGCTATAAGAATGTGCAACATAGAGTGTCTTATATCCTTTTTTTCCAGAACAGCCAAGGCAACCTGATGGAAAATGTCTTTAATTTTCACCAACTATATAAACACACCTGAGCAATTGGGTAGAATTCGTGAAATTTGGAAATACGTCACAGTTCAAAGTTTACTTCAATTTTATGAACAAAAAGAAGAAAGAAAAACGGTCTATTTTGTGACTTCTGCACAATTGTTACTACTTTATATCACTACTAAAAATGTGATATAAAATGAACCATAACTTTGACTCAACAACACATAAGAAGACGAAGGGTTAATATTTTCCCTTTTTATCGTTAACAATGAAAAACTGCTTCCCGATTTTCATTACTCCATGCCAGAAACTGCAATGTATATGAAATTAGAAAAAAGTGAAAGAGTGAACGCTTTTCATTCATCATTACACTCCAATAATTGTGGTTCATTGCTTCAGGCTATCTGTTGTAATATTATATTAGTCATAGTATGATGGAGTTTAATGGAGAGTATAAAAACTGCACTAGAGTGTGTATCGCACAGCAAAGGAGCTACAGGTCAAAGGTTAAATTAAATATCTGTAAAGATTATCATTTTCTTTGTTTGTTGGCTTCTGCCATGCTGGATTATTTCCCCACACACACACACGAAGTGCAAGACTATTTTCCACTTGATAATAAAACAATAGCAGGTGGTGAGCATATAGACTTCTATTCAGACATTAAAAAAATGGTTTTTTTTTAAATGTATATTCATTTTGTCAACACAAGTTGTGACTCATTTTAAGAGCAATTTTATCACCCACCACACCACTAGTGATTCTGATTTAACGGCGCTCGTGTGAGCATTTTGCAAAACAGGCTACAACAGCTACGGAAATTACTCACATAAATTAAAAAGATATTCCTGCGATTAATCCATGAGTTTTACATAATATAACTGCAATACTCGGCGATATACACTGTATACCAACATGTGGACACAAATTTCTGTGTTTACATTTGTCATTCCTAAACACAAGCCCAGTGTTGACAGCAGCACACAGTAATTACCAGAAACTAAGCCATTAACCTTTATAAATTAGAATCATTTGGATAAGGCGATATTACACACGGGGGCTAACCTTTATCCACAGTCAGCACAGGCAGTGATGTGAGAAAATACAACACATTTACAACAAGTCAAAGTTGACTCTGAAAAATGAGGCCCCTTTAAAACCCTGAGGGACGATACCAGTGGATTGAGCAGAGGCCACAGTACAGCTTTAAGTGGATACAACGCAATGTGCCACCTTGACAACTTTCTTGTCCAGCATTTTAACAGACTATTCACTTGAGCACTGAAATGTTCATTAAACATTCATGAGCTGAGTCCATTTCATTTGAAACTCGTACAGAACAGTTATGGCACTAGAGTAAACAGCGCTTTGTACAAACTGTACTTAAGGTACACATCTGTAAGGTGTCGAATGAAGCGTTTTTTTGTTTGTTTGTTTTTTACATGATCTGCTAAAGAAGCAGAACCAGTTGCTTTACCCATTTATGTACCGAGCAGTAAATGGAAAACCGTAAAAAGCAGCAGAGCAAACACACAGAGTAAACATGACGCTTTATCAGAAACGCACATGGTACACATGTTGCTGCTATAATACTCGTATCTTTTATTAAAAAAAATAAAATAAAAAATCTCTGCACCTCCTATATTACACACTGCAGGTCCCCGTCACATTTGTACATTAATTTTTCATTTTGTGCACTCAGCTTATGAAGCATACTCTGCTGGAAGACGGCCACTTTTCCAAAGTGCTTCTCTGCCTGTTCTCAAATTGTTCTGTAATGTTGATCTCTTAGCAGATGTACAATCCCTTTAAGTGAATTTGCAATGAGAACATTATCCAGGCTAGTCCATTCTTTTCCCTTTTTTTTTACACTGCATCTATGAATTTATGGGGTGGCTGTGGCTTACTGAGTGGGTCATCGTCTACCCAGAAGGTCAGCAGCCTTGGCTCCTTTAGTCAGTGTGTTGTTGAGTTCTTAACAGAGAATTGCTCCTGGCTGCAGTGTGAATGGGTTTGAATGGTGTATGATAGGAAAAAAGTGTATATGCATTATGTAAAGGTAGAGAACAACAAGACGATAAAAAGCGACATAAATGCCAAAAAATCTTGAGAAAATCTTCCTCCCCGACATAAATAAACCCTTGATAAGGGGATCAGTGCACCATATATCTCAGCGAGAGCTGCCAGTGTCAGTGTGTGAGGCACCTCATTGATCAATGGTGCCGTTTGCCATTTCAGTCTGTTTGTCACTAGTGTCGGAGAAAATGCAACAGGGACTTGTTGTGGCTCCAGAGATCTTGCTTCCAATCTGTATGTGTCTGCAGAGGCTTTACACATTCACGAGACAAAGAGGACTGCCTTCTTTGTCTGTCTGTCTTTGAACTGTCCACCCAAGCATCTGAAATATAAACCCTGGTCTCGAACAAAAAAAGTTCCAAATGGTCTTGGAATGCAATTCCAACTTTAAACTAGAGAAAAAAAACACTTCTGCCTCTATCTCACACAGTTAGAAATTTAATTTTTTTTTTTTATTAAAAAAAACTTAATCCAGATTACAGTATCTAAACTTTCCTTCCCTGGGCCATGACCTACATCTCCAGACTATTTAATCCAAATCCATCCATAACTTCTTTGAGCTATGCTGCTCACAGATAAACACAAACAAAATAGGAAATAAAGTGGGCTCCTAAAGCCCGAGGACAAGTTCTCTTTTACTTAAAATGAGGAGTTAGAGTATGAGATGCAATCATTACATTAAGGCCAGGAGGAGTGCGTGTGCAGCATGTGACGGCTACACTGCTCATCTGCTGTGTCTACTGTTAGTCTTTTGAAAATAGACATACGTTAAATGCTCCTACACAGTATGTGATGCACGGTTTTATGGTGTGACGCCATCTATAGATGCAAATATTTCACAATAAAAGCCTTGTGAATTGACTCAGTAAATAAGAGCTGGAGTGTTTTTTGTTTTTTTTTAAATGGTTAGAGCAGGTGTTGCAAATATCTATGTTCGAGACATATTTGACAGATGTAAGAACTAAAACTCAAGTCAAAGATCATTTTCACTGTCTATTTTCCTGTGAACCAAGTGCAACACATGGGAATTATGGACAAGACTCCCTATCCCTGGTAGAGCAACATGGATTAAGTGATCCACAAGGGCATCGTGGCGACGCTAATGAGATAACACGGAAGCCAAACTGAAAAGCAAGACGTTTTGTGACACCCAGGCCGAGTCGTTTCACCACACATGTATAGCAACCACTAAGAATCATGACTGACTCCAACATATGACACAACCCTATGCATCTATACATCCCCTTAGTGGCCCTGACCACGGCATGTACAGGGCCAGCAGTCAGTGAGTTACTTAAGGACAGACAAGAACATGAGAGAGGCAGAGAGACAGTAGAGAGAAAGAGAGGGAGGGAGAGGGTGTGCCAGCTACACTCACTCATGTCCACCCACACACAGCTGAACCTGTAGGATTATCTTCCTATTATCCCTCAACCCCCACCTGTTCGCACCATCTACAGCATGAATGAGTGCTGGCAACTTAGACCCAGATTCAGCCACAGATTAATTTTTTTTTTTAACAGGCGGAAGAGGTCAACAATAATGGGAAATACTCATAATTAAAAAGCAGCATGACAACAAGGCAACCAACATGAAACAAAAACATCAGTGCTTTGAGCCGTGGATGCTTGTCTGACACCTGTGTACCTGTGACCCTGCCCTGACCCATGGCAAAAGCTGATATTTCAATACTTGATATTTGTGTCGACAAAATTCCAACATAGGATTATGAGTGTGAGAGAAAAACATTTGAGTTTTATACATATACTTATAACCAGACCTGGTGTACAATATTGACAGCTATAACATATACGTTAAGACACAAACTAAGTGCCTTTCTCAAGTCATACTAACTACAGGCATCAGACCTGGTACGCGGCTCACCAGACTCTGTGATGATGCCTTACTGTTCAGATGCCTTGTATCTGAGGTGTCTACAATAAAATCTTTCAACTCTGACTCCAGAGGTTCCATCATTGGCCATCTCACCTGATAATCAAATTCTCTGTAACAATGTCTATAAATGGAATCCTTTTGGACCTGATATGTTCATGTGTACGTAAAAGTCAAAGAACGACAAACAGCCAACTGTGATCCACAAACTTTCACCTCAATCAATCCAACATTTCAGTCAGTGGAATCAACCAAAACAACAACATTGTCATCCCTGGTGGTGTCATCTGAAGCCAGAGATGGTAATGAAATATCATGGGATCATCCTGAATGTTTCTGCATTTGTACAGCAAATGCACTGCAACAGGTTTCTATAACTATAATATTATATTATAACTGTATGATCATATTTTACCACAGTGAGTGTAGAGAGTACACTGGTTGATCACGATACCTTGTGACAAATGAATTCATGGCCAAGAAATATGAACTCACAACAATTATATTTCATAAATTGCCCAAATGAATAATTCATCATCATCAATCTTAACAGTCATAAAAAATATGGCTAACTGCTCCAAATGAATTGAGACAATGTGCATCCTGGCAGGTGTTAACTACTTGCGGCGACTGATTTGTAAGGTGCAATTTAAAAATTCCCCCGAATGAGTTGTTATGTGCAGAAAATGAAACCTGTAAATTAGTGTAATAGTCTACACATCACAGAGAACTCTGGGTTGTCCATTAACACATCCTGTCAGCAAGCTGTGGGATGGAAGAGTTTACCCCTGTGGCCTCTATCCCCTATTACAGTCTAATTAGGACTTAATGGGAAATTCAAGACAGACTGGGTGGCGCTGCTCTACCAGAACAGCAGGAGGAGGAGACTGCAGTGGCCTACAGCAACGATGAACTCAATCACAGGGCTCAACACAAGAGGACCACCATGGCAAAACAAAGCCAGAGGGTGTAACATGTTGACTAAATTATGCAACACGAATGTTGCCCCTTGGCTGCAAATACGAGAGGCTACAGGATTGTCCAGATATCACACACACATATAATTCTGTATCCAAACAAAACACTTATTACTCTGCATACTATTTATTCCAAATCCATGAGTCAGTATAGATTTATCAGTATGTGAAAGCTGGTTTAAGGTTGAAATACAAGGCAATAATAGAGAATAGGTATAAATCTGAACTGGAAAACACAAAGCGAAGACTATTTTAGTCTATTTCATGAAAAAAGTATAATGTTGTGAAAGTAACAGTGATGGATGTTGGTTTGTCCATGATGAGGTTAAAGAGGAATTACCCATTTTGTTCTGCTGAAGAAATAATATCAGCTTGGCTAATCAACTTGTTTGACAAATAACACTCTGAGAGATGTGGTTTTAACACAGTTTATCTTCTCTACTTAAATGCGATGGTGCTTACATTTTATTGGCATGTGCATACATTCAAAAGATGGGAGCCAACACAAAGAGTAGAGGCAAATTTCAACACAGGCCAGGTCTAGTATTTCTCTTTGAAATGTGTGATGATGTAATACATTTCAATAACTTCCAGTCCAACTTCTTCAAACTAATCGTAAAGTATTTTAGCATCTGCCCTCCAGTAATCACAGGCAGATCGGCATGTGGAGTCACAGATCAAAAACAAACACAGGGCAGAGGGCTGATCAAAAGACTGGAGGCAACCAGGAGATAGTGATGAAAACAGAAGCACAGGGGGTCAGTGCACGCATGTGAGCTAATTAGCCAGACTCTCCAACCCAGCTTAATTAGCAAGCAGGACGCCAACCAGCCCCTGTTAATGAACAGCTTTGGTCGTGTGCGATGCTGAGCGGGCTGTTTTCCCAGCAGAACTGGGAGAAGCAGATAATATTAAATACCCCCTTTTATGTTGAGACGCCACTACATTTCTGTTAGGTTTGTCGGTCTGTGCCTTTACCATGTCACATATTAAATGTTGTATGCATGATTGTGTTTGGGCCAGGGGTTAGCAGCAAATCGATGGAACATCAGTTCCTGGGATTCAATTAAGTTGAATATGAATCAGATTTGTTTGGATGATTCCTGTCTTTAATACAGAACAGTGAAACACAAACATAACATCTTGAACAGGTGATGTAAAAGAGGCTAGAGGAGGGGTCTCAAACTCGAATGACCTGGGGGACAGTGAGCATCTAGTCTGGTCAGGAGGGGGCCGTTCAAGTGAAAATAAAGCCCTGTGTGGGGAAAAAAACAAACCTTTTCAGTAGGAGCAGGCTATATTATCTTCTAATTATATCACGATAATTCATTGCGATATAGGAAAGGGGAAAAAAAAATGATGCATTGACTCCTTTTGAGACTTTTGGGAAGTTGAACATGCCACGACGAGTCGAGACTGTCACTCATGTATAGACACACATCAAGTCTGATTTGACTGTCTTGAGTTAGACTACATCTCTGAGTGCTACCTGATGCTGAAACATGTTTTTTGTCAAATGTCATAAGAAAAGAATAATTATGTAATGTATGATGATAATGGGGGCGGGACTAGATAAGCTTTTGCTTCGCCCGCTTTCCCTTTTGGTTATGTGTATTGTGTGAACTACACTGATGTGTGATGAGTGATCTAAATGTCATGACCGAAATAAACATAAATAAATGAATAGTAATAACAATATTTTTTTCAGAATTTCAAAATAAAAGTGATACATAGTTCAGAAAATGAATATAAATATCAAAACAGACATTTCAACTTGATTTTGAGTGGTGGAGCACATGAATTGGATCTGGGGGGCACAAGTGGCCTTCGGGCCGCATGTTTGACACCTCTGAGCTAGAGATAAGGATCCTTGAGCCTGTTTTACTACTTGCATATTAGACAGTAAATAGCTCTACTCGTTGGAAAATACATGAATATATAAATGTGAATACCACTCAACTCAATATATACTCAAATAAAAACTCCAATCTATAGTGCTGTACAGATGGTTTGGTGTTGCATCTAATTATATTTCAAGTTCACTGTCAAGAAAACTTCTGTAAACAGGCTTAATTGTTGCACCTGGTCACCCTGTGCCAACAGAAACAAGCATCTGTTAATCTGAGGGAGCCTGAATTGTATTATTGCTTTTATAGATGTAAACATGGTTAAATGAGAGAAAGCAGACTCAATAAAATGACTGTGTAGATTCTAATAAAGGGTCTGTCTTTACATCGCATATGTAATCCGAGTCTCGCAGTCACCAAAGGGGCTTGTTAAAGCTAATTCAGTCCACCTGCAACCCACAGAGTCAAAAGAGATCCACCTGGTGTGACACTAGCAGCCAGACAGAGACAAAGACGGATGAGACACAGCTCTTCATCCCTGGCATATCCCTTGACTCATTTACCTCTTTGACCCATCTGTTCCACACAGGGCTGAGTAACATGTTGAAGGTGAACGGCTTCCTTAATAAATTAGATTTTCTTTATATCTGCATCAATTGACAATTATTGACTCACATATTCTCCTCCCTCTTCTTCACATCAACCCCCTCTGGGAGATGACATTTGAAATGGAGGTGGATGTACAGTATGCTCCTCCCCATTCTGACTTTTCAGTCACCCACTCTTGCGGGTAAAGATCAGTGTGCATGAGAACATTGTAACCATGCAGGCAAACTCTGACATGGCAAAGCAGAATGCTTTCCTTTTTTCTTTAAGTCTGTTTCTTTCAGGAAGTGTGAGCAAATGTTTGATGGATGCAGCGTCTTCACCTGTTGTTGAACAGTGTCCTCGATCCACGGATGCAGCTACAGATATTAATGTGCGCTGAGCAAATCCAGATACATGTACAGTACACTGACTGACAGAGATGAAATCAGTAAGTGAAACCACAACAGTGTAATCTCACGCTCTGATAAAAACAGTATAACATACAGAGAATGAGTTCTGGTTAAAGGAGTGAGGAATGTATTTTATACGTGACATTTCTGCATATAATTCATTCGATTAACTTACAATACTTAAAAGATACTTGTTTAAATCATTCAACAAGTTCAAACTGAAATTGAAAAGAATTACTATTTTAGAATCAGAGATCATTTATTGATTCCCAGAGGAAATCAGCTACCATTCCGTGGAGTTTGTCATTCACGATCCTGTGGCATTCCCCCTGCTGCATTCTAACACAAGCTCCCTCCGACATTACCTAGAGATTGTACTCGGGAGCTAGCAAGAGAATCTCCTGAAAATCTCCAGAGTATTATTTGCATTAACACACGCAAACCCTCCGGAGAATCTCCAGAGAATCTGCTGAGTTCAATGCAGGTGTGAAAATAGCTTTAGGGTATTTTTCCCTTTCCTCCTGTACCCTGCTCGTCTAAAAGCCCCTCCATGTGACACTAATGACATGGTGAATGAAAGAGCCTGCATTACTGTATCACTTTGTATTGTAATTACACTTTAGCCCTCTGATGCTTGGTTATATTTTCATATTACTCAACTGCCCTTCAACCATCACAGTCAATCACAGGCTTAGACAGACAACATAATGGTACAGCCAGTAAATTCACTATTTAAATGTCTGATTTACAGTAGGGCTGTAACGAACGCTTATTTTGGTGGTCGGAATACTTCATTACGACTGGTCAATAGCGGTCTGTTCTGTGTATAAGAGACCGCTTTTAAATTAAGAAATGGAAGGAAACCTCAGGGTTACACACATGAACCTGGCTTTTGTTTGGTACTTATTTACAGACAAATCAGCTTTAACAGTTTCACATTGAACATCTGCTGCTTTCCTGCCACTGCCAGGCTCATTTATATCCAAGAAGGACGTTTGTGTGCCGATATAAAGGCTTGCCCTGACGAATAAACACAGAGAGCTGCAGTTATGTGTCACAAATGATTAACGTTACTGAACCTAAAAGGCCTCACAACCCCTCTCAAAATCATCGAGAGCAAAGGAGAAGAAAAATGAGGATGCGCATTGAACGATTTTCACAATACTTATTCAAAACACTAGTGGCCACAGTTTTACATATCTTGCATAGAGGAAAAGCAGTTCGGAATGTAACACGGAGATTGATATAACTCACACAGAGAGGCTTTGCAGCTGGCTATCTTCTAGTACATATTCTTAGCCCTTTTAAGCGTAAAAGCTGTGTTTGTAAAGGTGAGAAGAGGCTTTGAGAAGAACAAAATGGAGCTATCATTTATCCGGACATGAGGTGTTAGGCTGGGTAAGGCTACTATTTTTAGCATATAAATCACCACTCTGATTCCTCTTGGCCTTTCACTAAGCTGCTGAGTGCCGAGAGGGAGGGCAGGTTGCCACCACAGCTCACAGGGGGTTTCCCTTGACATGTGCTATCTGTTAACACATCTGTCTGCTGGAAGAGCCGGGAAATAATAGGTAATATTTTTAATGACTGTCAGGGCCTAAGTTGCCTTTTTTTACTGATGCTGAATGCCTCTGCAAGTGGCAAGCAATGAATGAATGAATGAATGAATGCCATTGATAACAGCACTAGGATTGTAAAAATGTACATTTTTAGCACGACCTCCATGTATATTGAATAGTTCTTTGCAAGGGAACCAGGCTCCAAATCTTTGTTTTAAGCTTTCCACCAATGTTTTACAGTAAGGTTTCTACTCATACTCAGTAAAGAGGCAGTGTTTCTGACAGTGGCCTGCATGTTCATTTCTTAAAAAAAGAGATGCATGTGTTAAGAAAACTACAGATTTGCTCCAAAACCAAAATGAAAGCAAATGCTAAATGCTAAACCCCCACTGTACCACACATAACCTGCCCCCTGCAGATCAGACCTACTTCTTTTCAGCGACTACAGACACACACTTACTGATGCATAACATACAAAGATCCGCGAGCATGAATCCTCGCTGTATGTTTTTAATAACTGAATTGCGGTGCTCTGTATTGAAAGGCATGCAACTCGCCTGCTATGGATTTACACAGCAGGAGAAGACAGCAGCAGTACAACACTGGTGAGACATGCTCCTGTGCTCATTAGCATATAGCCCCACACACAAGCTACCAGTGTCATCCACAGGGTCATTGGAGGACAAGGTCTGTCACTTCCGCTGGAAGATGACCACCTGCTATTCCAATCTTTTCTCCAGCGCTGTGACAAGTAGCAAAAAAAATGAGTAAATGTACAAAATAAGACCTGCAGGTTCATTTGGTTGCAAACACCAAGCTGCAGGCCGTCTGTCAGGTACTTCGTAAATATGTCCTAAAAACGTATCTAATGACCCGAGTCTTGGCAGAGTCTTTTTTCACTGTAATGACCCAGCTGACAGGGGCAGTGAGTTTTGCTGCACACCTCTGCTTTTAATGGTCTTTGCTTTGTTGTTCAGATGGCAGGAACTCGATACAAGAGTGCGTGTGTGTGTGTGTGTGTGCATGTATTGGTGTGTTTGGAGACTTAATTATAGACGGGAGGAAAAGACACGTTTGCTTCTTTAGCACTGCAAAGAAAAAGCCCAGACATTCAGCAAAACATATTGTAGTGGATATGGTGTGAGAAGAAGAATGTGAATCCAGAGGGAGAAAGAAGGAAGAGAAAATCTCATTTTAATGTAGACATAGACCACATGCTCCTCCAACTTCAACCTCCATCCACCTTCTAACACTTTATCCTCCACAAACAACAACAAACAACCATCCACTCACACACTCTCAATTTAGAGTGTCCAATTTGCCTAATCAACTTCAACTTCATCTGGAAAATGAAACGGAGTAAAAAATACAACATATGCCTCTTTCTCTGAGTCAAAGTCAGGCTCAGGTCTGACCGAGGGAAAACACACAGGTAAATATTTACCTGTGTGAATGTTTGAATGTTTGAGATGTATTCAATAATTCAATAATTCAATTAGCAAAAATCACACAAACAAACCGCATGTCCTGATCTGTTTTATTCTTTGCCTGTTGCAATGCATATGAACCAGTAATTTTCTGTTATTTACCTGCAATAAACAACATAAACGAGTACACGGAACTGTTTCTGAGTCTCTTGAGATAGAGCAGGAGATGGGGAGAAAAAAAGCCTGACCTACAGGATCTGTCTCATTCTATTTCTGGCGTTGAGGTTCAGACCTATTGCTGGTTCAGCTTCAGGCCTCACTCTGACATGCCAGGTCAAGTTTAGACCTCAGACCCTGTAAGGTTTCTATTTCAAGTGTTTTTGTGTGAACTGATCTGGAGGACGGTTACAGCACGTCTGCCTGTTTGACAGAATCGTAAAATACGCCATGCCAATTCTGTTGTTATGCCTTTTTACGTGTTTGATTGGTAGTGATACGAAGGTGAGCTAAAGAGCAAAAGTGTTTAGCAATCTCAAATTGTGTGTAATAGCAATAAGTAAGCCATTTTAAGAGTGCGGCGAAGAGGTTAGAACTGAGACATCAATACAGAATATTCACACACGTTGGGAAATGTTAGCATATAATCAGTAACACAGCTTTTAAATGAGCCAAAAGTGCAAAAGAAGTGGGTGCTTCACGTCTCAGTGCTGAAATCAGAGAGGAGTTTTGTCGCATGCTGGCAGGATGTCGGAGTACAAACTTGTGTCCTGCACGATTTGTGACACCGCGTTGACTCGGGGTCAAGAGCAGGTCCAACTCTCCCATGCACCGGTCATTAGTAATATTTAGCATGCTTGGTAGAAAGACAGGCTACGAGATACTGTCTGTAAACAAACCCCTGAGGGACTGACAGAATGTGCTTGTGAGTGTGTATGTAAGTGTGAACAAGTCGATTGGATAATTGCATGCATGTTAAATAGTTTGTGTGCGCGTGCTCAGTCTAGACAAAAAAAACAAGTTCACATGTAAGTCTTTAAAATGAGATTGTTCACAAACTGTTTCAGTGTGTTGAGCTGAAACATGTTTGACTCATAAATAAAAGTAAAGGAATAAGGGTGGTTGTGCACATGGTATGCTCAGCCTCTCAAGTGGGTAAGTCAATTGTTGCTAGGCAACAGCAGTGTAGACACTAGCATGACTGTCAAGGTCTCGAAGACAGAGAAACAAACGATTCAACAAGCTAACAAGTGGTTAACTGATGAGGGCTTTGGAAACCTCAACATTTTCCTCAGAGATATTCTAAAATTCCAAAAATAACAATATCTTAATTCACCATCAAACAGAAAATATTAAGACTACCAAGACCTCTGCCATTTCAGAACATTTCAGCGAAGACAACCTGTTAACTTTTATTTTTCAGACGATTACGAGGTTTGTGGTTGTAAATACCACACAAGGAGGGCATTCATAAGGCCTCTTTCTCATCAATATGGAATGCGACATATAGCGTTCACACAGTCATGCAAGTTTTAGAGCTATTTGTAGTTACTGTAAAGCACCAAAAAGCATTGGACGCAGATGAGAATGTTGAGGAAATTCTTTGTAAAACTCAGTTAAGATCATGGAGGACTTCCCTGCATAGACATCAGTGTAATACTTCTCCAGTGAGGAATGTTTTTCTCAGGAAGTGATTCAGCAATTCCCACTGAATACACACATGCGCACACACACACACACACACACACACACACACAGCACAAGCACTTACACTCATTTGAGCCTTGATCAAACCTCTTTTTAGACAGGCACGTCACAGACCATTAGCAGGGAAGACTAGAAATCTGTAAGTGTTCATTAGCATCTCAGACCATATAAACCCCATCAGCAGGCATCCCAGAGAAAGCGCTACCATCACACGAACCGTCAGTCAGCACTGATCATCCACAGAAACAACTCTTTATTTCTCAATACAAATGTAAAAGGTTTAGGGTTTCACATAAAAATAGAACATCTCTATTTTTTTCCAACACATTTTTGTTTATGTATGTTTTTATTTAAGGAGAAATTATCAGTCAAATATCTAAAACCAGGTTGAAGAAATCAAAACAAATAAACTGACCCTCAAAGTCCATCATTTTTGGTCCATTTACGACGTAGTCAAGATAATAATGTATCTCTCTCAAAAACAATATCACACACTGAGAGACGTATGATTCTGGCTGCAATATGAACACAACACAAAAACATTAAGGGGCCACTAACTACCGATGATGATGTTGTCATGGAAATCATAATGTTTGATTTACTCAGACCACGTTGTGTTATGAGCATCAGCTGAAGATTTCACATGGGGCTGCTGGTATATATGGAGTCAGCTGACTTGGAGAGCTGTTTCGTTAAGGACTAAATATTGGATCCAACCGACTCTAAACGTTGTAAATGAATCTGTGTGAATACAGCAAAAGGCTTTGTTGATTTTCCTTTGGTTTTAGTTTTTTTATTTAAAACATGTCCGTGACAAATGGCGACAGTGTTGCTCACCTCGTATCTCTCTGACTGCTCAGTAACCATTCATTGTTCGCACTGGTGGGAATCAAAGACACTGATTGACCCATGTTATTCAAGCATGTGCCATTGTTTTCATGCCCATCTACAGCTTATGACAGTGTGCCTAATTCACAGTGTTTGAATGAGTGTAATTAACCAAACGGGGCCAAATTAAACTATGGAACTAAACCAAGTATAAGCAACCATGTCCTCATAATCACATGGAGAAAACAAAAGCAGAATCTGACCTCTGTCATGGAGTTTTTTTTTTGTTTGTTTGTTTGTTTTTTAAAATTGCACAAAAAAAGACTTTTGCTGGTATTTGTTGGTCATGCACAAATAGACAGTCACAATTAGATAATCACAAAAGCATCACACTGAGTCGAAAGAGTAATACAGTCTTAAAAAATGTTAAGCTCTGTGCTCTGAATCTATAAATACTCCCCAAACAGAATAATAAACATCTTTATGTGGCCAGCTCTACAATCAGTGATCTAAGTTTTAATTAAAATGGCAATTTAGTTTCATTTCAACTAAATAAATCAATGTTATCAAAGAAATTTGAATTTAGTTTAGGTAGGAATATAGGCTATGTGTGATAGCATCTATACATTTGTTTATATTAGCATGCATGGGCTCAGGAGACATAATTCAGTCAGGGTCAAAGTTTGCCGGTCTCTGCCTTATGGCGCTTTTCCATTATAGGGTTCCAGCACAGCTCGACTCAGCTCAACTCAACTCGGTTGATAGTACCTGGTACATTTTTAGAACGTGCTCTTGTGAGGTTCCAAGCGAGCTGAGCCGAAACTAAAATGTGATGTCTACAGTCTGCCGGCCACAGATTGGTCAGACAGTGTCATCACTGGAAGAGTCATGAGCGTGACGTACGGGAATCAAACCGGGAATCAAACCAAACAATTCTGAACTGTAGATCAGTTAAAAAAGAGTTTTAAAATTCGGAAAATATATATTAATCTCCAACATATATGTAACAGAGGAGTCTGGTGTATTTAGTGACAGCGGGAAGTACCAAACAAATCTTTTTAATTCACTGATTCTAATGATTCAGTACACAGAAAACAACTGCTTTGCCCGTCACTAGTCTGTGTGTGTATGATACCAAACTGAGTAGGCTAGAGCCGAGTAGCGCTAGAACCGTGTGATGGAAAAGCGCCATTAGTGTCCACAAAATGTACAAAATATAAACATCACGCTGCATGGAGATGGAGATTTAAGTAATCTACATCGTTGACATTTACTACCAGCAACATTTCTGTCTCAGCATCGGAGCAAAGCTCCAACCTTGGAAGAGGATGTCTCAAAACTGACTGTGCTCCATACAGTTGACGCAATCTGTCCTTTTGAGCATTATCCAAGAGCTTTGTAAGCTGGAGGATTTTCACAAACAGAAGGGATGCAACAGTGCATTATATTGCAGACTGATAAATTTCTTTGAAAAAAAAGAAAGAAAAAAAGATGCATTGACTTCTATTGATTGGATTATTTTGTGACTTTTGGGAAGTTGAATATGCCAGTCAACTGGCATAAGTCGAGACTGTCACTCGCGACGGAATATCATGGACACATGTACAGACACACATGGAGTCTGATTTGACTGTCTAGAGCTAGACTATATCTCTGAGTGCTACCTGATGCTGAAACATGTTTTTCTTTTTCAAATGTCATAAGAAAAGAATAATTATGTAATATACGATGATAATGGGGGCGGGACTAGATAAGCTTTTGCTTCTCCCGCTTTCCCTTTCGGTTATGTGTATTGTGTGAACTACACTGATGTGTGACGAGTGATCTAAATGTCATGACCGAAATAAACATATAAATCAATAAATAAATCCTGCAATGGTCTTTTTTATTTGCTGGAAATAAACTCCATTTGTGAAAACCACTCCGATCACTTGCAAATGAAACGAAGGGGGAATACAACTACAGCTGCTTTTGATTATAACATGCAAACATACCAAAGCTTTTGTTTGTGCTCATAGTAGTTATGAAACAACAGGGAAGCAAACTCCTGTGGTGTGGTTGAACATCGCATCATGCTTCCTGTTCTATGTTGATTTGTGTCTTTGCACCTGAAAGAGAGGCAGCTTTCTCACAGGTTTCTTACAGTGGAGCTACTGTCATGTTGATGAACAAGCTAGATGGAACAGCTTGTCTGACATTGCTGACAACAATACACAATGTCATATGGTAAGCTAGTCAAACAAGTCATACTGGCAAACTAATCTGAGCAGAACACACAGCACTGCAAGTTTCCAAGAACTCCGGACAATTAAGGAATGCCTGGATACCACGACACAGTTTTTACAACCTCTGGGCCACAACAAGCCTTTTGAAAAGATCTGACCAACACCCATGAAAGAGGGAAATTGGACTAACCGTATAGACAAGAGGCTACATTGGCTATGACACTCCCAAGACGCCTGTGGCGCAGATGATGTAATTTAGCTCCACTGTTAAATCTTATTTTCAATTCCCAAGCAGAGAGTCCTTGTAATGAGACCCACGTCTTATCACCAGAACTACTAATTTCTCCCCAGACCTGCTGTACATCTCGTTTGTGATTTGCCCTTTTAAATATTAGCTACCCCTTGCCTTCAGCATTACTCATTCATTTTACAAATTCGATTTCTACTCAGAATTACTGAAGCCCTGCACACGCCATTTGACTGCGTTTCTTTAAATTAGAAAATGAGAGGCCGGTGTGTTTGCCACCATGTTTGTGGTCGACACTGTGGAGTTGCAAACCGTACAACTCTGGCTCTCAACAGACTGTGTCTCTCAGGTGACCCTGACGACCCTCTTTCACACCTTAACTCGGGTGACACTAAGAACCTGAAACTGGGTCAGAGAGTGAACCAACTGCATTGTTCAAAATAAAGACTCTATCCAGCCTACAGAGTCTAATGGCAATGCAGTTATGTGAATTTGTGACAAACGGCATTATGGTGAAATACTACAGCGCTGCAGAGGTCCGTTGTACACTGTGCAGTTAAGATGGAAAAAAATATGGAACCTGTCAAAATAACTGTACTATGATTTGTCGAGTGCAGTACAGTATTTCCAAGTAAAACTGGACTATTGTCACCCTGAGGTCAGTTTCCCCACGTTTCCAAGCAGAGGAGACAGAGAGCATGTGCTGCTGATGCTTAACTCTGTTACACTGTCACACCTACTGTATCTGAACATCCCCGAGGGCGTATCGGTGACCAGCCAAGTGTGAGCGTGTGTGCATGTGGTGTTAAGAGGAAATCAGTGCAAAAACGCAGATCACCCCAGATCATATTCGCATCACTTGTTAAGTGGACATCAGTGCAGCAGCCACACACGCACACACACACACACATACACAAGCCTCTCAGATTCATCTGCTGAGCCCCTGTAGTGAGGCTGGATTGCATTATTAATGGGTGTGTCCTGTAAAGCACTGAACTTACTCAAGCTGCTGGTAACATTACACCTGGCAGTCGAACCAAAACAGTTTGTTAAATGAATTGTTAAATGAGATTAATTGGAGCTAAAGCTCCAATTGGTCAGACAGATTATTTAGCAATTGGTCTTTTTTTTAATTGAGCTTTTTAGTCGGATGGCAGCAGTAGCTGTTTTATTCTTTATTCGTGTGTGACTGTTCTGATAAGGACATCAGACACTGATACACAACAACAAAAATAATAATTAGTCTCCAAGGCACACATGCACAACTAAGAGTCTTTGTCAACTCAATAACAGACTAATAGACAGTAAATACCAGTACTCAATACAAAGGATTACAGAGAGCCAGATCTTTGTGCCGACATTTCAAATTCAAATTCAACTTTTATTTAAGGCTATTCTTTAGTGGGTGAGTGAGCAATTTTTTATATTAATTTCACGTTATTTTATATTGACTGTATCCGTGTCGTTTACTTAAAACATCGCACAGGCATTCGAAGTCTTCTATTATCTATTAACTTCAAAGAATCAAACTCTTTATGCTGACAGAGCCTAAAATCGTCTCACTGTATTTTTCTTCCTCTATTGTTTCCAGATATTAGCTGAGGGTGTGGGATCTGTGGGACACCCAGGCCAGCTTGAGTCCGACTGAAGGTAAACATGCAGTAGTAGCTCCACTTCCAATCACATTATCTGGGTGTGTTAGTCTTACTTTGAGAAATTAAATTTTAGTACGTCTCCATGTAAACGTGCTGAGTGAGAGGTAGAGCACTTCATTAATCTCTGTGGCGCATGAAGCCAGAGAGCAGCCGAGTGGCTCTCTCTGACTTGGAATTCAAAAATACTTGTTCAGACAGATCATTTGGCCAGTTAACGTGCCAAGTTACTGACCAAATCTGAGAATGAGTGAGTAAAGTGAGAAGCACATCTCTTTCTGCATCTGCTCTACTCAGAGAGACTGTGCAACGTGTGACTGAGAAACCCGTGATAACATTTGAATCGCACACATCAGTTGAAGCAGACACCACGCAGATTTTACTCTGTCATGCACAAATGGAAAAATACTGTCAGACACTATAGGCAGAATGCAAATATGGTGTAGTTATCCATACATCAGTACACTGACTCATAACACCTGTAGTGTTGTTGCCAGGTTACTTGAACATTTGAACAATGAAGTAAAAAAAATTCTCCTCCAAGACACAGACGGATGCAATTTCGTATTTTGAATTTATCAACTTCAGTCATTCTGAAAGGGGTCGATGGAACTTTCCTCAAAGGTGGCAACAAGTGTGCACCTATCTGCAGTCCTGCCACTGAAATACCACACTGAGGCTGCGGCTGTAAGGAAGAATATATTCATGGTTAACTTGCCCCACCGAACTAAGCAAAGATCAGCCGCTTGTGATGAGAGCACGAGTGAAGAGATCTAGAGGCTTCTGTTGCAGCTCACTTTGTTTCTTCTAGTATTTGGGGGTTATAAAAGAAAGACAAAGAGAGTCATAAAATGAACCTAACCTAGGCACCACAGATCTTCAGGATATTTGTTGGCCATGCAAGTTATTGCTTCCCTGAAATGCACTCATGGGACACAGAAAGCTATGTAATACATGTGGTTGTCCCTGGCAACAGCACTGATATCCGCAGGAATGTATTTTAAATGGGCGCACTAAATTTTTTTTTTTTGCTTTCGGAGAGAGATAACACACTCATACATTTTAAAATGAGAGCAATTTGGTTCATGGTGCTCATGTGCTCACATGGTCTGTACAATAATATAGAGTCATAAAAACCTGTACAGCGGAGAAAAGTTCTACAATCATTTCACGAGTTTGAGGTCTCCTCCTATCAGATACATCTTTCTATACACTAGTTCCTCTTGTCTTTGACAATGTCTGGATCATTATATAGAAAATACCTTGGTCATGTATCTATGAGTGGCTGCAACAAAGAGCATTGCGCATGGCATCTCTCAATCAAAACAATAATAAAAGACCATGTGGAACTGCTGAATTCAGTTGGGTTTTGGCTCACTTTCTGAAGCGATTGATCCTCTTGGTAATGTTCACAAAGTCACTTTGTATTCCAGTGTTTGTTTGTTTGTTTGTTTTATAAATCATGCCATACACTTGATTTTAAAACTGTGACACCAACTGACCAACATGCCACTGAGGTCACAAACACAACACTTTCTGCATCAGATTAAAAAGCGTTCTGTTCCCAGAATCCATTCACTTTTTTTTTCAACAAGGCTTTTGTTGTAAAATATCTGAAGGACAAATAAATGCTTGGCTTAATAGTGAAGAGTACTGACATTTATTCATTCATATTGAGTACAGAAGATAATCTAGAGCTTTTAAAATGATTTAAGACCATTTTCAAAGCCGGGCCACACGGTGATGCACGTGGATAACACTGTTGCCTCACAGCAAGTAGATCGTTGGTTTGCATCGTGGTTCTGGCCTTTCTGTGTGCAGTTTGCACGTTCTACCCATAAATTGCACTAGATTTAAATTGCAAATGTGAGAGCGAATGGTTGTTCGTCTCTTTGCGTTTGCTCCGCGATGGACTGGCGACATGTCCAGGATGTACCCCACCTTTTGCCCTGTGTCAGCTGGTGTCAGTTGGCCCCTGCGACCCTCATGTGGACGATAAAGCGGTAGACAATGAATGAACAAATTCATTTTCACAGCCAAAACCTATGTGAAACATAATAGTTCTGCAACAGACATTTCTTTGTTTACCAAAATAAAATGATCCAAGATCTTGAAGAGAAATAAGGATTTCTATTGGTGTACTGTGTTGGAAACCTTTTGTGTAATGTATGTACTCCACACAACACACAGATGTCAAAGGTCACTAAAGGTCTTGTTCAAGATAAACCTTGTGTTCCTTTGCTAGTTCCGAGCCGCAGCACTGGCTCAAATCAAGAGTCCCCCAGCTTAGACTATTTTCTGCCTGTACGGCCTCCGTGTCATCCATGGCCTGCTCTATTTAAAGAGTCTGCGCTGACGATCTTGAATGACACACTGACATATCTCCAGTTACAGAGGCTAGGCCGTTCTGCTGTAACACTGAGAGTGCATGCCCAGCAAGCGAGCAGGCATGTAAATGGGGTTTCACACTTATCAAGCAGTTGACGGCACATCGTTGTACTCGCAGCTCATGAAGAGGCAAATCTGAGACCCAATGAATGTGTCATTTAGACGCTGATATTTATCAAGCATCTAAAATGATTTTCATGGTCCAGAAATATCACAATTATAAATGTTTGTAACGGGGGAAAAAATAAATAATCCATTGGAAAATGAGTGCAGCTCAGCAAAATCTTTACTGTTTTTAAAAAAACAAAACAAAAAAAAAACTGCAGAATCTTGTTTTTAAATTTAGTGTCAGCTGTTACTTCAGTGAGGAAACGCCCCAAGCCAAGACAGATGTGTGTGTATGTTGGTTTTGGCCATCACTTCTACATATCCCATCTGTCTCCCAAAGCTGGATCAGGTCATTAATACTAATCTACCAATCAGCTTCTTGTTGGATGAATTTGAAACATCATGTAAATGTACTGTACACCATGAACTCTCTGACAACGCTCGAGATGGTACGACGAAGGTCACTGTCTGTGTGTTAAGCCAAAGCTAAAAATTGCTGGCTTTGATAGTGGGAGGTATAGTTACGATCTCGAAGTTAGTACTTTGGCCTTGGGGTGACCAATGGAATTACGTATCTTAAAAGGTTATACCCAGCTACTGAACTGGAAAAGTGACAATGAATGAACTGTAACAGCCACCTGCTGCTGCTGCTTTCACTGCTGCTGCTGCTGCTGCTGCTGCTGCTGTGATTCAATCATAAATCAACTCTGAGTATTCAACATCTGAATTGCCTTCTCTTGATTGATTGGTGCTACCAGAGAAAAGGATTAGAACTCTCTACTGGAAAAAAAAGACACCAGCATGTTCTGTCCTTATTCAATCTAAAGAGCCCTATATATTATAAATGAAATACAACATGAAATGAAATGAAACCATATAGTTAATGTTCAAACTGTAATTGAAGTGATGCAGGCAAAAGGCTACCTCGTAAAACAACATGAATGCAATTCAACAGTGGCAACGGGAGCCAGTGTGGCAAACCCTGTTCATATGACTGCACACTGATCACAGTGTGAATCTACGTCAGTCTAATTAGAGGAATATGGGGTTATATTTGTCCCAATAATATTTGTATATGTGCAGAGGGTGATCCACACGTATTTCTTGATTTGTGTTCCATCTTTTGAGAGATATTGTAACTTGTATATTGATTTTTACAAATAACATGACATTTGTAATACTGGAAATTGCATTTGTGAATCGTGATTCCGCATTTGTGGATCGCATTCATCGCGTTCCGCAGTTACAGATTTTTGAGACGTTATATTTGTCTCAATAAGGTCTTCCTTCATCAGCAGGTGGCACTGTGCACATATACAAATATTATTGGAACAAATTTAACCCCCGTCGATTAAAGGCACCTTCTCGCCATCAAACGTGCAAGGCAACAGCTTGGTTTTGGTTACTTACGTCTGTGTCAGGCCCCTTATCAGCCCCTGGGCAGGAGAATGTGACAAATTCATGGCACCTCTTGTGGACCACAAAACAGCAAACTGCAGGGACAAAAGAGATGAAAGGGGAAAAGAGAAAAAAGAGAGGTGATCAGAGAGAGAGAGATATCAAAAGTAAGAAAGAAAAGAGAGACAGAAAGAGTGACATGGTTAAAATACAGTGTATCCTATTTGACTGGTATAAATGAATACAGACAGCAGAAAGAAGCAGAAATCTGATAACAGTGAAAGGGACTGAAAAAAGAATGACTGATGTCTGGGCCGGGCTCCTTATCATGTGTCCAGATGGCCAGTGCTGCCTGCAGGCTGACTGCTCTTATTGCACAGTACAGTGCCACCTCCACACAAACATGGCAGGAGCTTGGGAGGACGCTGCACACACACATGATCACACACACTTTTTCTATGCACATGAAGCATGTTGCGTGCAGACAGACACATCCACAATCGAACACACTCAAGGAGCATCTACATAGAACGCATTGCAGGCCTTCACGCACAGATGTATCTGTGGTTTAGCTACCAGTCCACAAAGTGCACCGTCATCTGCAGCCAAGCAAGCAACCAACTTGCAGCAGAGGAAGACGCCTGTTACTGGATCTCAAGAACCAATTGACACCAAAATGAGACAGGTGGGTGGGAGGTCTTCTTGCATGTTGAGACACTCATTCATCACTGAAGTAAATGTTCTTTCTGCTTCTCTCTCCTTTTTAATAGACAGTGGTGCCCCTCCCTTTCTGTCGAGGACTTAATGTTTTCAAGGCTGACACTTGCGGCACAAGATGACAGAATCCCTGGTTTCAGATAGTCGTCACTGAGCACTGACTAAAACCTGAGGACTCCATTAGTGGTTTGTGTTGCATTAGCCTTGCGATGCATTTGCAGAGGCTTGATTTATTTTCAGTTTCACCGCTTCTATACTGTTTTGTAGTGACTGAAACAACAGTGATGTAAAGTGAGCAACAGCGTCTCGTTCTCTTGCATATGCATCCACCTACACATCAACGCCTGTCTATCCACTGCATCCATCCTCCTCAAAAAGCTTCACTCAGACACAAATAAGTGCATACTTAAGGTGTGTTGTGATGGCCACTACTGCAGAGCAGGTAAAAAACATCTTGCAGACACTCAGGGAAACATTAAGTCTCATGAATGCCTACATTGACAGGTAGCCGTCAAATCAGAAGGCATTTAAAATTCACCAAGTCACCATTACTGGGCCACTGTGTTTAACTTCTGGTCCAAACATCTATTATACACTGCAACCATTCAAGTATCTTTGTCCATATTCATTTTAAAGGTCAAAAGTTTGATTGCACAATTAGCTGTAAGTGCTGGTGGAGTTAACAGCTAAACTAACAGCTGAGACCACAGATTTGTTCATTACTTTGCCATCTATGGTGTAGAACCAGAAATGCACCTCCCGATTGTTTGCTCAGAAGGACAGTTGAGAGTTTGTCTGTGACCTCCATTGTCACCAAAAAACAATATATCCTAGTATAGTTATCCTCTTGTGACGAGCAAAGAAGACATGCCTGTGGGCAGAGCTGCACTCAGATCACCCTCTGCTTGGAAAAGGACTTTGTTTTTACTTTTAAACTGTCTGTTGCACTTCTAGGCTGGATATGTTGACCCTGAGCATGTTTTTAAGGTTGAATTATCACCAATGACTGTACTGTTGAGTTGTGCTGTGTAATCAAATTAAATTAAAGTGCATTAATGCATGTACTTCTGATAAACTAGTTCATTTTTAATGCAAACATTAATATTCATAATGTTACACCAGGTTGGACAGATCTGTGAAAACTTCTTTCAATACAAATCTCAAAATGAATTGATATCAAAGAGAAATGAATCGGAAATTGAATCAAAGTGGGACCTTATGAATCAGAATTGATTCAATTCAGGAAATCAGTAGCATTAACCAGCCTTAATAATCACAGTGGTACTGGTAACTTTGTGGTTATTATGCAGGATTGTGGAATGTTTATGCCTTTTTTAGTGTAGAATATTAAGAGAAGCAACCAGGGATGAGCAAAGAATCTCTAGTGAATGATGCTCAAACGTTCCTCTTTCACACTCGGCTGCTTGTAGAGACACTACTGCATGATAAGAGAAGCACTGTTGATATTCCTCACAGTCACTCTTCTTCCTTCTTAATGACGCAGTGGGCATAAAAATCAATTTCACTTGACCAGCAGAAAATTGGCAACAACAAACCCTGGCAGAAACATCCCCATACTTTTGTCGAGTAATGCCTACAATTACCAGAGTAATTCATTGTTCAAAAGTATTGTGCTTATGCACAAGAACATGGAGGTTCAAAAGAAATGTGCAAGCATTCAAAATGTTGTGTACACTACACCAAACACTTATATCATAAAAGTTAAAATATTTTTTCTAAGAATGTAAGAACATCTGCCGCAATAAAATCAGAGTGTGCCATGAGTATTTGCTTAATATGGATTGCAAATGATGCATCTGCATATTTAACACATTTTTAAAGCCCACATAGACCGGAAGCTCCAATTAACGCTGCGTTTGTGTGTGTATCTGCGTCATTACCTTGTTTATGAAACCCTAACGTTTCAGAACAAACAGTTCAGCCACTGCTGAGAAAATAGTGTTGTATTGTTTTCCTGGGCTCTGCGAAGCGGATCGGCACTTCCTTAATTTGATGTCGTCATCAGAAATCCTCACCACTCCTCTCACCACTGCAGCGCCTCCTGGTGCGGGCACTAGTCCGGGCACATCCGGTTGCGTACATTCAACCGCAGAAGAAGAAGAACTACTCTCGTTGTAGCTGCTGAGATGCAGAGCATCCACCGTGCCAGAGGGGGAGCTGTGTATCTGAGAGCTGGCCTATCTATTACGTCACTTCCAGGTACCTGGCCAATCACAGGACAGTAGGAAAGCTCTCGTTGGCTGGCCAATCACAACACAGTCCACATTATGGGGGTGTGGTTTTGGTCTGAAACAGCGCGGCTGACGAGAGCGTCAGTGAGGAGATATTTTGATCGGCTCGTTTGCAGCGATTAGGAGGTTTTTAATCATGAAAAGAAGTTCATATATGTAAGTAGACCTCCATAACTAACATATATGTGTGATACAAGCATTCTATGTCACCTTTAAGAATTTGGCAGCACCAGCCAACCAACTATGCCCAAGCCAATGATCCATAGACATGAATCCTCTTTGGATAATTTATGCACTTCGTCTCCAATTGTAAATATTCACACACAAACTTCTACATCATACCAGCAATACATCATAGTGGCAATACATCAAAGTAGCAGACATTATTGGAGAGATAATCTACTTTTACAGCCGACATTTCACATTGAGGGGACTGTGAATGTAGCACTGTGGTCTCAAGCAAACTCGATGATGATAAATAATACCTTTTTTATCCAAACATTTGCTTTAGTTTTGCTTATCTATTCGATTTACCACCATGTTGGTATCACATTTGTATTCACGACATGCACTTGAATGATGCAATGCACTACAACTCCCACCTACAGACATATGCCACTGCCAAACTCAACCCCTTCTATCCCCTCAAGCCTCCTGGGAGCCATCGGTCAGACTAGTCAATAACCAACAAAAAAGCATGACCCATAACTCAGACCACTGCCAAGCCACATAGCAAACAAGTCATGAATCTCAGTGATTTAGTCCCTCCATATTTCATAGTAAAAAGCTAATAGTAGAGTGAGTCACCTCAGTTCCTTGTGTTTCTGCATGGGCTCTGTTATCTCCTCACACTCGGCTGATTTGTCTTCACTTCCTTCTAAACAAAGCAAAGCAATGTTGCTGCTTAGTGTGTTTCACGCATCACCTCTGTTGCAGCAGTGGGTTTCTCTTTTAAATAACCTAACATGACATTCAAGTGGTTATTAAGTGAGGCTGTATGAACTGCGTACAACCCAGAAGACCATCTAATAGCAGCTGGATAACAGAAAGTCAAGTTAAAGTCAAGTTGTACTCCAGGAAAAAAGACAAACAAAACATATGCACTCAGCGGAAACCATGTCTGATTACTGTCAGAACCTGAGAGTGTTGTTTCCAATTCTGTGATGTTTCTTCAGTTACTGCCTCCTCTGGTCAGTCCAAGAAGCTAAATCGCTTTCCTGGCAAAGACAATTATTACCGATTTCTCCACGGATTTATGGAAATGGCTTTGCTTTGAGAGAGACAAAGAGGGAGGGAACGGGGGAGAAGGTGTAAATGTGAGCTTGACAGATGTTAGATATATAAAGAAAGGGGTCGGTGGGGGTGAGATTAAGGAGCTCATCATTTTCTGCTGTTCTCATTAGAGCTTCAGTGCCTGAGACCAGCCGTCCCAGCGGCATTGTTCTGGGTCGGCACTTAAAGGTCCAACACATTCATCACCTGACGCCATCTTAGAGCAACACCTCCATTAGGAGGCAAATGTACCAAGCTGGCTTTACCATACCTACATATGTGTGAAAGAATAATAAAGACTTTATTCTTACAGGAGATCCATAAATTAAGATCATTTATTTTAACACAATGACCAGTGAAATGTGTTTAATCCGCATTCACTTCCAGGTCAAATGACTGAATGAATGCAGGTTTGTATCTGCTTCACTCCAATCGGCATTAGTGAGAACACAAGACTCAAAAGAGCACACTAATTTCTTCTCTGACTGGTTCTCTTCTTTTTGGCTGCAATGCAAATTCCTGTGTAATTTCTGGCACAAAGCCATTTTTCTGGCTGTTAGCATAGCAGTTGGCCTAGCCTTTTTTTGGGGGCAAACTTTACTTTTTACTCATAGCACTTTATTGTATCCGATACAGATACGGATCTGCCTATACCGATATCAGTCAGATACAGTCATTTTAGACCTTTGACGCTATGAAGACATCTGAGACATAATTCTTCAACTGTGTCACAAATATTCTAAATAAACAGCCCACAACAAATGCAGTTACTGATTTTTATTTGCATTTTTGTAGTTTGCAAAATGTAGGATTTTGGACCTTGGACCCCTCCCTCTATACTTACTGGCTTGCAGCAAAATGCCAAAAAATGTTGAAAACTTTTTCAATTCTGGTTGCAATTTCTAGGTCACAAGTTGATAAGTGGAATTTCCTGGGGATTTACTTGAATACAGACAGGAACTAAGAAAGAGGGCATGGTTTTATTCAACCGCTCATGTGTGATTTACTTCCAAGGTACCTCACTAAAACAAAAGGATTGCATGAGAGAAAGCTTTATGATCTAACTATCAAGAGGACTTGCCAGCCAGTGACTAAAGCCTCTCCTCTGAGACGGGGATGCTTTCATTATCCCTCTGGGTCTTTTTTCTACTTGAATACCTAAACCGTTTCCATGACAGTAACCAAACAATAACTCCATGGCCTTAAAAGCTGAATGAGAAAAAACTCATTACGTAAGGACAATTCAGATGTGAAAACTACAAGATAACTGAGATAAGGGTTGACATTCACTGCTGTGTAAAATATGAATGCCTATCTTGTCCCTTTACTGAAATGTGATCTTGATACTTGGCCAAAAAAAACAAAAAATAAATGATAAATTGCGTAAAATTGTAATTTTCTACACAACAAAAACTGGATTTAAAATGTAGCCCCGCCCCCTCAGCAGATGATTACCATTAGAGATCTGAGTTAATCAAAGTTGGCTGCAACAAATGTCACATCTATCAATTACTTAAACAACTTTCTGAAATAAGTGATTAATAAGTGATTTATCAACATGTTTCAGCACAGTCTACAAACATGACCTTCAAGCTTATATCGAAACATAATTAGTGATTACATGGCATGAATTATGTCACCATTAACCACTGTATAAAACCAGAAAATGTTCCTTCTTTTGCTCTCACTTGTTGTCTGTTGTCTATGGCCAGTGGGAGGAATTCAGGAATGCTGGTAGGAGGGAGTAAAGGGTATGGGGAGGTCGTATGAGGAACAATGGATGTGCACGCTATTGTAGATTTCGTCAAAATGCTTGGAAGTTTCAAGCAGCATCAGTGCCTGGTTCGGTTCCCGGCAATACACCAGCCACCTTATGTACATCTACATGCCCAATTATATTTCTGCAAGCTAACAATGAAGGTGCAAAACTTGAGAAACACGTGGATCATTTTCATCCACAAACCGTCTGGACTGGAGACTCGACTATGAATGTGCACGTACATGCACTCGTGTGTCCTAGAAACTGCGTGTCCACTGTGATACTTAATCTTCACCCTCAGCGTAATGTCATTATCATAAACGTCCAGAGACCTTGAGATTTCAGCTTGGTTTTTCAGGATAATCAACAATCATAGGTAATATTGCCAGAGTGGTTCAGCTACTGATTCATAAACTCGGAGAAGAGTTCACTGTTGTCAATGCATCTTTAACAGCCCCATAAAAACATAATATATGAGCCTGAACTTCTGCCTTCCAAAAACAGGGAAAACACTAGAAACGGCTGCTTACTCTGACTACGAGTCTGGATTTTTCAGACACGCAACAAAATACACACAGCAACAGGCCATTTGCTGACTAATGATCCCGTCTTTATAAACCTAAGTCATCAGTCAGACAGTTTACACTTAGCGCTCTCTGGAAGATAATGATGTTTCTTTGTCCGCCCTTTTGCAGACATGAAAATGAGCTTGAGAAAGTAGTGAATTAACTCACAAATCCAGCAGGAAAAATCTATTTCAACAACTCATTTAACCTTATAGATGTGTTTTCCAGGACCCTGAGAGGATTTTATGTCCAAGGATTATTCTGGTTTATGCCCATGAGCTATTCACTGTACTGGGTCTCAAGCTGCATTTAATATTTATTATTTTTATTCACAGTGAATATGGAAGGAAACTGCTGAGTATGATGCACAAGTTTTAAAAAAAACACTCAGTCAATTCACATTCCTCTCAGTCATAAATGTTTTTTTATATTTTTTGGCCCATAAACACTGATTGAATATCAAATGTCCATCAAAACATAGTTGGTCCCGTGTGAGTAATATGACACTGGAGTGTATTTATTGCCCACAAGGGCCGAGGTTGATCTTTCTTATTAGTGCACTATGTCATTTCCAGGCAAACACTCGTACAACAAAGGTCAGAGAAGGAAAAGGACCATTAAGTACAGAAGCAAAAGCAACTTGGGTCCCCTTCAACCATATCTTTATGGCTGAATGTACTCGTTTGAACTTGAGAGATTGAGTTATAGAGTGTGCGCGACATTTTCAAACTAGAATGTCAGAGACATACAGTTCCATTGCACTTGTCAAGCATTCATGATGTTGACTTTATCCAAATCTTTCCATTTGGCATCGACCGATAAGATTTTGAACAACAATTATTCCATTTGCTGTTGAAAATAGTACAGATTCTGATATACTTGCAAATAGGCTCCATCTGTTATCAAAGCATATCTGTGTGTGGAATAACTATATGTTTACAGGGATTTATATCAATCAATGCCAATCTGGTCGTATAGGGAGTTTTGATTGCATAATAATGGTTATATTTTCAGGCGTAGTGAGAAGCAGACTTCTGCACGGTGCACACATAATGACTCGAGTGAGAGAGCAGTCAAGAAGAATAGCATCTAAAGAAATTATGTGGCTTTCCGTGTATACAAATCACAAACAACAGGCACTCAGGGGGAACCCTTCCTCTGTGTCTCTGTGTCTCGGGCTTAGTCTTGACACAGGGGGCGCTCACAGCACTTGCAGTAATGTTTTTCAGCTATTTCCTGGCACATACATTTCATTTGGTCGTCTCCTAGAATAGGTAAGCAGACAGCAATATTACATTTTTGTCTTAAACTGTACTTTACCTACGGTGGTTCTTTTCACGTGCTTTGATATCGTGGTAAGCCAGCCCAGCTTTTTTTTGTACCTGCAACTGGAAATACTTATTCATCGGCATCCTGTTTATATAGATAATGGATTATAAATTACAGTTTGATGTCGAAAGCCAGAATGAAACAGCCCATAGATCTGAGTGAGCGGAACACGTGTGTATATCATGTCATGTGTGTAATTAGCCATATCACATGGTACATGGTGACTCAGACTCTTTACACAAAAACAAGCCAGGAATGCAAATGAGTCATTAAAGACTCTCCATGAGCACACTCTGCTGTGGACTTTTGCCTTCACAACTCAGTGGACCTTTTACATGCACAAAAATATGCATGACACAGCTAAGGGGTGTTTTTCTATCCTTGTGGAAAAAGCGTACATCTTTGCAGGGACATTTTGGGCTTGTTCAGGGTTAAGATCTGGTTTTAGGGTTAGAATTATGTTTAGGTTAGTTAGGCACTAAAGAAACTCCTCCGCAAAAAGGGCCTTAGTAAATGCCTGACTGGCTGACTCCTTTGAGGTAAAGAAACCCTCCTTGACACATTGCTGACTTGCTCTTTAGTGCTTCAGTGCTCTGGTCCAGCCTTTACAATAAATTACTCCATAGCCTTGAGTGGCTTCTCCAAGAAACTAATCGACAGAAAATAAAGATCCTAGTCAACACAAGTACAACAATCATTGTGCAAAAGTACTATTTCAGGCACAAAGAAATACACAGTGAACAGTATGTAGCACAAAGTGTTACAAAAATTACATTTCCATCAGTGACCGACAGGTTCAAAATGTCTGAGCAGTGATGACTATAAGGAAGATGAGCATCTAATTTCTCCCAGTATGCCTCTATTCTGCAATGGACCAAGTCTGTTCTTCACCAAGTGACATCTTAGCAGTCAATTACTGCCATAATGGACATAAGCCAAGGTCACTCTGGGTGATTGTAAAATAGACCGTCCCCAGCAGACAGCCCAAACTCCCACTTAGCAGTCATCTCTGATCTGCTCTGCAGAGGGACCGCGTTCAACGACGAATCTTGAAAAGGAAACAGGCCCACTGGGTGTGAACATTCTCCCCGTCCCCCATGAGAACAGCTCCGAGAGCGATTTCTAGTTAGCGGTTGAGAAAGATTGTGGATGGATGAAGCAGTTTTCGTCTTAATGACTCGCAACACTTCCACAGAGGCACATCAGTGGATTAATCTGACCTGGCGGCGTGCCAGCTCACACCGTGTCTCCTCAGCCTCTTTATTTCCTGTGTCTATGAACACTGTTCATAATGATCATCCCCGAAGACTCGTGTAATGCCACAGCTCACACGGAGCAGAAATAGAACAGCCCGAAGTCAATCTCAGGCTCCAAAAGAGACCGGCTGGAACACTAATGATATCAATTAATAATTCATTCACTGAGACCAAAATCCAGTGACCATGACTCAGCGAGAATCACAGATGTGTAACCTGAGAGCTGTTAGTAGTCATTAGTTAGCATATTGTTTTGTTTGGTTATGGATTTACTGTAGTCCATTTGTACATCTTTGAAGTAAATGAGTTGCATGTATCACACCAGCACTAATTGAAGCTTTTCAATTTGTATTTGGGCAGTGTTTTGTTGCTGTTGTCTCCTTCAAGTTGAGATAAGCTTGTTAGACTTCAGGGATGAGGGGTTTTGCTGGATATTCAACATTTCAGGGCTGACTGAATGACAGCGCTGCATTCCCAAGCTGTCACAACACAACATCTGACCGGCTGTCAGCCTGAAGAAAGATATTCCTGTGTGGTTTGGACAGACAACAGTGAAGATATAAGCAGCCATGCCATGCAAAGTATTCAGCACTCAGCCATAATCTCACTGAACTTGCTGTTCCTGTGTAGTCTCTCCTCAGTCCTGAGGACAAAGTCTTTGGGTTCCTCTAGACTATCCTTACATTTTTATGTTTGGAAAAATAAAACCTGCTGGAAAGAGCCCGGAGAGCCAGTATATGACTAGAGCTGGGGAATAAGGCAATCTGATAGACCATCTTGCATTGCTGTACTGAACTAACCCAGGCTTGCAGAGTTCCTTTTACAGTACATCTGAAAAGACGTTTGTTTGTTCAATCCATGGAATACACCATGTCAGCAGACTCTACAGTAATCTCATGAATACACAAAACATTTTGACTGCATGGGAACAATCACAATAACCAACAGTCAAGTGCAGATAATAATACATTACTTGTTACTTATTACTCAGCTGTGTAAACTGAAGCCATGTCTTTGCAGGCAAAATACATTTTCATCATCCGTATCGATCATCCAAACCATGAAACAGCCACTAAAGCCTTTTTATATCTAAAGGCTTTAGTTTGTCTTGAAAGATAGGAATGTTCCACTTTTTTTGAGTGGAAAAATTGCTGCATTCTGCTTCAAAGTCCACTGTCCCCGATGTTTGTTTATGATCCTTAATGTTAATGATCTACATACATATGTTGTGTAGAAGCATCATAATTGACACAGATATATAATAAATTGATTTGTGACACAATGAAAGTAGTTATAGAGTGCAAGGATGTGACGAATGCTTTGTGTCCTCACACGATATATCACGTTATGTCGCACAGTCATACCTTTTGTGTATAAATAAGTAAACAGATCAAGCACCGAACTGCAGTCCTCTTAAATCACTCTAGATCAAGGTGACTTCATCTTAATCCTGTACTATACAGGACCACAGGAACCATAACAATATGGGTACACAAGCACACACACATTCACACACCAAGCCTTTGACTTTCATGCAAGAAAATAAACCAAACCAATTGGAAGTGAAAAGCCCTTTATGCCGAGCCCTTGTTACCTTATAAACTTTGCTAAGACAGTATTTTTTTCACCTCACTTAAAGCCCTTAACTGTTGGAGCACAAGCTGCTTCAATGTAACTCCAGGGTGGGATCTCATTCCATTGTAGCCCCCTTTTCCAGCAGGCTCGGAGAGCTGGGCTCAGCTTCCCGTGTCAACCCCCAGAGCTGCTTCAGGCAAGAGGGGAGAATACAGCAGGCTTTTGTTTGGACAGCTTTTCCACATCACACACAGGGGCTCGCATTAGCATTGCAAGCAGGTCTTTCTGTTTTGTGTGTTATGTGTGATTTCTGGATTGACCGAGAGGCACTGATAAATATAACATGTTATTAATCTCATTGAGAGTTTAACAATTAAAGCATTTGCAGCCCAATATACAAAGAGTGTTGTACTAATTTAAAACCAAACTTTAACTTTAATCGCTTTGATGTCGGAAGCTAAATCAAGATTCTGCTGACATGTGCACACTGTAGTGTACAGTGTGCAGCACAGCGCTTACACCGGCTGAGATTTAAAGTAACTGATAGGGCAGAGTCTTAACAGGATTTTAAAAAGGCAGCGCTAATCCAGTGCATAGCCTGTAAACTATATTAGCTGCAGCAAAACACAGCCTCTGTAGACAGGAAGTGACATTTTTCTTTTACTTCTGAAAAACGCATTTATTGACAAAACACAATTTCTACTTCTTTAGAGACAATATAGATTTACGCATGTACTCGGGACAAATTGGCTTGCAAAACATTAGCGTAGGTAATCCCTAATATCAATCACCGTGATATTAAGCCAACTGCAGTGGATGGCAAGCGCCCTTCACAAGCACATGCGCTGGGTCGTGACCTCACCTTGTATTCAGACAGAAACAATAGCAACTGCACTGCGCGGTCAACACTGTGCTACAATGACACTGTCATCACTGGGGGAGTCACGATCTCGATTGTAAATCACATATTGATCAAAAGATTGAACTCATACGGTATAAAAAAAGTTTGAGAATCAAATTGGAGAATTTGGAGAATCATGACACCCCCCTCGTCATTACACTGTTAAGCCACTCTAAATCACTGTGGGTGAAAATCCTTCACCACTACATAACCATGTTCGACCACTGTTAAATGTTTAATGTTTTTAGAAGCATGTTGCACAATCATGGCTGACGGGCTTTCCAACATCTCTACAACCAGGACCTTTAAGAGGCTTTTTTTCAAACCGCCTTGGAGACAACATGACATTTAAAATGGACAAAAACACAGCTTCACATGACATACACTGTATGTGAAGACAGTCGCTGTACTTTCTTGCATTCTCATACTATAAGCCACCCTTTAACAAACGTGAACAATTCTCCTGTCTTGATGATAAAAGGATCAGTTTTTATCCAATCAATAATTCACCACCGCAGAGTGGCATTTCAACCCCTCCATAATAGGCGAGACCTTAACACAAAGGCACATCTCAGTATCAAGACACATTTATGTGGCAGGAAAAAGACAGGGCAATTGCAGTAGTCAATCCATTTTCTTAGCCATTCGTGTTAAATAATATATAGTATTTTAAGGCCAAAACGAGGATATCAATACCATGTTAATGGGTGAAGAAGCTCACATTTGAACTGCTCTAATGGTGATATTAATGATGTGTTATACGGGCATTGACTCTGGCTTCATTTTGTTTGGTGTTGATGTTTAGCCTGAAAGCCTTTATGTGATTAAGTGCCTTGCAGTCAGAGGTAGGAGAGATATAAGCATCACCTGGGGCCTTCACATCTAATTAGTCAGCCTGTGTCTGCTTCAGGCAATTACAGCAAAATCATTTTCAGTGGCAGTTTTCGAGTATCTCTCAGAAAGATTCCATGCACAACTACAGTGACTGTGACTTGACTATGCCTTTCAGTTGGACTATTGTCCTTGTCCCAGTACACAAGCATTAGTGGGACAAACAGAAAAATGAATTACATGTTTTTTTGTAGTTTTGTGGATAGGCAAAATGATAACAAAAGGTTTTTTACAAAAGCACCAAACACTTTGTCCTCTAGACAGTGTCTAGATGCTGGATGCTAAATTGGACCCAACAACCTGCAATTGCGAGGTCAGACGGTAAGAACTCAAGGGCAGACAGTCTCAAGGCACCTCATCAGCCCTCACAGCTCCCAATTACATCTGACATGAAGAGGCTGAAATTAGGGGGACTGTCTGTTTAAAGCAGCCACACAAGGAAGACTGGATGTGCTAATTGGTCTACAGGATTCTCTGAAGAAAATGCAGCGTCAGTGCCTGAGCTCCAGACTCTGCAACATCACACAAGCAGCAAAGACATGGATGTAATGTCTGGACCTGATGTATGATGGTGTGTGTGCAACAAATTCATTAAAAGTGCACTATATGCAGTGTGTGATGGGAATTGATATAACAAAAGTAAAAAACAAAAAAGTATAGCAGTAGGAAAAAAAATGACCTTATGTACAATGTAAAAAAAACAGCCACGCTGCAGGACTATGAAGAACCTCCGATTCAGTGACGAGGCCCCCTAACTGTGGCGGGGCCTCAGAGCCGCATGCAGAGAACCACTGCTGCGAACCCTTCATTTTACTGTACCTGGATGACAGTGTGCCCGTGTAAAATACGCAAACATTACTCAGTACTAACTGCTGCATCCCAGGGGCACGGAATTGAGTAAGTGAGAAGGCATCTGTATCAGGTATCAAGCCTTTTCACAGGCAACACTACTATTGCTTCTGTAAAGACTATACACTGTATATGTGTGTGTGTGTGTGTGTGTGTGTGAGAGAGAGAGAGAGTTGTTAACACCACATTTTGTGCTGATGCATCTACCAACTAGCCAAAGCCAGCCATTTCAGAAACATAATGCTCCAACTATGCAACAACTCTTCTGCTCCCATCAAGGAAGCAATGAACAGAAGACTAAACACGATACCACAACCACCACAACATGACTCAGTTAAATTGCTGTTGCTGCTGTTTATTTACATTTTTACAGCCTGTGCTTAATGAAGTGAGAAGTGAGGGTTTTTTTTTGGTTTGTATCAGATTTATCCAATATTCAATCAACTGATTTGACCACTATCAGACTCATACATAATAATACTGTTACATTCCTCCTCTCAGGGGACAATGGCAATGTTTTGGCTTCAGTTTTTAGGAGTTAGGAGTATTATGTGCAGTTATTGTTGCTAAATGTTGTATTTTTGTTCAGCTGAGATATACAGTACACACTTTACCTACAGATGGAGCTGAATGCATTGATCTCCAGTAATGTCCCTGCAGTTCCTGATATTGCTCTTGGACATGAGTTATGCTCAGTGACAGAACTGGCAAATAAATAGAAATGACTGTGACACAGTTTCAGAGATAAATAGTTTATTGGCAGCGTTCTGGTGATTTCATTATTTCACCACCCCCAGAATGCCTCCAAACACTTCATTTCTGTCAGCTGAGGCCAGGACACAGAATAACTCACAGGCGTGAAAGCATAGCCTATGGGTTTGGAATGAATGATCGCAAATATAACAGTACCCGTGTTTAAAATAGAAAAGGTATTAAATGAGCTTTAACGCATGGGGAAAATCACCATGTGAAGCTGTAATATTAGAGTCAGATTTCTGTTCTTCTCACCCCTTTACATTCTGACACTGTGTGCGCAGAATAGAGCATGAATACCCGGGTTCAGACAAAATCTCCAGAAATGATTGTGGTGTTTGCTCACTTCCCTTTTAAATAGCTTTCCTGAACACAGTGTTAACATTTAATGAATAGATCTAGAACATGTAAAATTAAGTGATAAAACATATAAACTGGTAAGTGATACACCTGGTGATTCTGTTCAGAACCAGGAGTTCCAATTTTACAACAGGACAGTGAACGCAACACACAGGCTAATGGAGTCATCCATGGTGGACGCTATCCTATTCCTCCACAGCAACTCAATATGGTGTGTGACTTGTGTGTACCTGTGCGTGTGTTTTCATGTAATGATGGCTTTTGTCGTTTGTCATAACCATAAATAAAGGCTACAACCACCTGTGTGACAGTCAGACTACACCTCAGCTTACTCCAACTGTGTCTGGCTCTGACAAATAATATGGGCCTGTCAGGTTCCGTCAATTTTCTCTCAGGCTCGGTCGACTTTGGCCTGAGCCACACAGCAGCTTTACATTAAACCAGGGGTGTCAAACATACGGCCCAGGGGCCAGAACCGGCCCGCCAGAGGGTCCAATCGGCCCACAGGATGAATTTGTTAAAATTTCACACTAATCTAAACATAATAGATTTATTTATAGATCCAGTGTGCTGTGTAAATAGTAAATTTAGGCATGATATTGTTGAAATTGCACTTATTTCTCAAGAAATTTCATGTTTTGTAAAATTAAATTAAATTAAATTAAATTAAATATAAAACAAAGGAGAAAAAACAAATGGGTTCTTCTTGTTCATAGGTTATTATGCTATTATTTTACTATTTTTACTGGTCCAGCCCCTGAACAAAAATGAGTTTGACACCCCTGCATTAAACTAAAGCTGCACGGTTAAACAATCTCCGTGTGACACGAGAATCTGAGTCATCAAAGTCCCAGATACAGAATGTAAAATAATGACCAGTCATAGAGCTTGTTTCTCACCATCATTATCTCTTCTCAACTCAACTAGTTATAAAGCCTCTTTGGGACAAAAGTACATCAACACATTCATTCTAGGACTATAATAAGTGGGGAAATATTGAGTAATGACACATTTAAGGTACCCAGCTCAGTAGAAATGACAACACTATAAACGCCAAGCATTTTTAACATGTGTAAATAACAGCGTGAGTTCATGGAAAGCGGATCATCTCCCACAGTCAGGTGGTCACTGAAAGTTAACACTTATTGCAATGCCCTGCTGTAAAGAAAAGAAAGAAAAGCCTGATTGAACAAGTCAATAAAATCAGGATTTTTAGCAGTACACGGCACCTCCCGGTTAAAAGTCTCACTATATCACTCAGAGGTCACAAAGTCATCAGCCTTTCATATCTGACATAAAGGATGTTTTACCTTGAAGACATTTAAAGATGTTAAGCCTCAAGTCAAAGGTTGACAGACAACCAAAACAATAATCATTTTTACAATGGCTGTACTAGAGTACAGAAAATAATCATCTGTACTCGTGCTTTTGATTGGCTGACGTGTGTGCAATAACTTACTATTGCAACGGTACACTTCAATCACAGGTCCAGTGAACAGTGTCTCAATATCAAATGTTTTGTAGAGGACATTTTAAGCCACCACAGCAGCCGTATTTCATGCTACAGAAGTGGTTTAACATTTTAGCAAATACACATAGCAAGAACAGAAGTAAATAAAAGGAAACTGCAGCTGCAGGAAACGGGGTGAAAAGCAATAACCTGGCTCTTACCAAAATTAAAAAAAAACTCAAATCTGCCTACCGGGGATGTCACAGGTTCACTCAGCTCTGACAGTGACAGTAAGTAATTATTGTTTCTGGCGGTGCATCACATCAACTTATGAGCATGACAGCAGAATTAAACATTATTGTTGTTGTTGGTTTGGGTGCTAGTCAAAGACGATTCTAAAATGTGTTCTATATACACCTGTCGTCCACATAAATCTAGAGTTTGTTTGAAAACTCTGTATAACGTCCTGATTGGTTCTTATTCAGCTGTGAACAGAAAGCGCTGTTATAACGTTTACTTTCAGTTGCAGTTTCACCTTGTAGTCAGCCTATTAAAAATATCCTTGTTCTGCTTTTCACCATTGTTGTTAATCGGTAGTAATACTCTCTAAAAACTAAAGACTGCAGACTGAGACATCTTTGCTTTTCACGGTTAGGGGATTTCATTCATATCATAACATAAATTGACTTTTAGGGTTTGGATCAAGACAAAATAAGGCATGAGATTAAGTAGTAGTACTTTTTTTTTTTATTTCAGTGTGTTCAGACAGGAGAGGACAAATCCATCAGCCGAGGCCTTAAATGTCCTCTTTTTAGTGATGCTCGACAAGCTTTAAGTTTGCACTTCAGTCAGCAGACACAGCAGATTCGGTTTACTTCGGTCAGTCTGTGAAAGTGTCGCAGATGAACATTTCTGCTCATTTATCACGAGCCACTTTCTGCACAAGAATACGTCGTAAAAATGAGAAAAGGGAATAGATGGACGGATGAAAAGAGCTTGGAGACAAGTCCCTGACCCAGAACAGATAAGGTGAGCGTGGAGTAAACGGTAGCATAAGTTCAAGAAAAAATAACTGACATGATGAGTACTTTTTCTTGACCTCTAAAGGAAATGGTTTTGGATTAAAATAGAAGTTTAAATGAGACAGGACATAAATGCTGCATTAGGAGGGGGAAAAAAGTGTGAAAAATATAGTATAACTGATGAGAAGATTAAACTTTTATGTACCCCGTGGCTAAATGGGGGTAATGAAATAAGAGAGTCTGTAAAAGATTGGAAAAAGAAATTAAAACCATTCCATCACAGGGGCCTCGTTCATCCTCTGGTTTGTTTCTTCAGAGAGCATTTCCTCTGTTAGCTCGCACAGCTGCAGTCATCTGGCCAGAGAACCTGATTACTGTGCTTCTTACAATCCACAGTCAGGCGGGACATTACTCTCCCCAGCCTTCCACTCAGTGGGTCTGTGTGGGTGGGCGTGTGTGAATGAGTGGGGAGGTGTACACAATGCAGCTGGACATTCTCCAAGCTGTCACTAAAGCACAACTGCCACTTACATAAATGAGATTTTCTCTTTCGTGTTTCCATAATTCTGCTTTATCTTTCATAGAAAATGTGATTGATTTATTTCTCTTTTTTTCTTCTTCCTCTTCTTCCTCTCCATGCAGCTGTCCCTCTCTGGCAGCATTTCTGCACAGCGTGACTGAACATTGATTATTTCTGCTTCATACTTTAGTGTCACATTATGATGCAAGAAGTGCACAGGTAGCAAGCGCTCTCACAGTTACTTTGTGGTTTTTGAGCAATTCCATTAGCCTACAGAGGCAAAGGGGAGTGCAGCTATGAAGAGGCCGCCTCACAGCACGCTGCTGAAATCAACCACATCCTATGTCAATGTTGCAAACAAAAGTTGGAGTAAGGAAAGCAGGTCTAGCAATGCAAATAACAAGCTCATGTGACCGCGATGCCTTGAAGACAAACAGCCCTTTGATAATACTTGCTTGTGACACAATGGCGTCACTATAGTGTGTCTATTACACATGAAAATATTGAATATTGACCTTCGTGATGAGTAATATTCAATAGCCGGTTAGGACTTGTACGTATAAACCTGAGCATTTAGTCACTTAGCAAGGTTTTAATTGCATCTATATGCAAATCACAAAATCTGAGACCAAGGCAAATGGGAAGGAAAAACAAATTGGTTGACTGAGACACCCTTGGTACCCAGCATATTGCGTATGGTCTGTCAAAATGACCGAGTTTGAGCCGTGTCAGCTCAGAGCAGATGATGGACGAGCTGGGCAGTTTGATCCCTGTGCTGCTATATGTGTGTACAAGTGTGTGTGTGTGTGTGTGTGTGTGTGTGTGTACACTTGTCTGTGTGTCTCTGTTGAAGTGATAATCAGAGCCCCACGACATGTACATTCAACTTCCTGAAGCAGAAAATAACAGCCAATAATAGGAGAGCAGGAAGAGGGAAATTGGTGTAAAGGATGCAGTGCCAGATTACACTTTAGGAAATGGGCATGTGCCAGTTGATCTTCATAACTGCCAAATGCCGTTAGTCTAGTTAGTCTGTAATGTGAAGCACACTAGAAAGCCGTCTATAAATGGCTTAAAACATGACCCCAAAAAGTGTGTGTGTGTGGATGGGGGGGATTGGAAGTAAAAGATCTTTAGAAAAATTGTGAGGCAAAAATGTGCCTTTTAAAAGATTTTTGGTTGACTCTTTTCAAGCTGTACAAATTCTGGAACAAGAGTATTTAAAGACGCAGACTGACAAACCAGAGTAGAACATAAAATAAAATACAAATAAGATTAAATAAATAAATAAACCTTCCAAGGATTTTTTTTTTTAGGCATTAAGCATAAAGAACCATTCCACTCGTTCACATCATTCCATTTCTGAATTTCTGAAATAAAAAAAAAAACATTTGCAAAGCCAAGCATATTGTTAGACCATGACAGAACATGGATGTTGATGTTTTTCTTAAAAAGGTGAATTGAGTTTATCTAAAGAACAATTCATTCATTCACTCTTGCACACACACACTTTCATGCACACTCGACATGCACAAGCCACAATAACAGAAGTCATTCACGGCGCTTGTGAAGTGACTGATTGTTACATAACTCGTGAGCTGGTTCGCGCCGATTCACGACTTTTTCAATGACGTTAGCTGTAAACGGTCTGAGTCACGATGGTCACTTCTGCAAGTTCATGCCCTTAAAAAAAGCACACGGTATTCCTCTCATTGTCTCACACACTGTCAGTGCTGTAACCACCAGCAAGTCACACCTAACACAAAGGGAAGCATGTGGTGGGTGAGAGTTGAGGGTGTTTATGCTAAAATTAGGGCTCTTGGAGAAAGTGACAAATGACCTCATGTTGCCCTTCACCTCGCCTTGCCCCAGCAATCAGGTCACCTGGCAAAATCTTCTATCATCTCCTTCCTCCTTCTGAAAATATCATAATTTCTCTCTTTGCTGGATCTCAAAGGGTGGCGAGTAAATGCTATTTCAAAATGCTGAATTCCATCTAGCGTTTCTGCTACAGTGGAGATGAATTTGAAGTAGACCTCCATAACTGACATATATGTGCGATACAAGCATTCGATGTCACCTTTAAAACAAAGCACTCCAGCCTTATGTCTTCATGATGCAATCAGGAAGTACGTCTCTGAACAAACCTGTTCTGTCAGTCCCTGCATCGTGACCTTTCACTCCCCCACCACAGCCCAAAAACACAAACACACTTGACACACATGTCATTTTCTCCCCACCACCTTCTTGAACAAAGTTCATTTCTGATAGGAGAGGCTCCATAAAAGTCTCACAATGCAACATGTACTTTATAAGGCCAAGATGCCTGCAAGGAAAAGGCCAAAGCTCTGACAGGACAATGCTTTATTCAGCTCCCATTCCATTGCTCCTGTATTATGTGCCACTCATTCGTGTCCCTTGAGGCAGAAAAAAAAAAGGTGAGATCTCCACGTTAAGGTGCAAGAGTAGAAGCAGCAGAAGCAGCAGAAGCAGCAGAAGCAGTGGCAGCATGCCTCACTGTATAGTGCAAACCGCAGTGGATGTGTACAGGAAGACTGTGAGACTTGTGCACAAGGGGATCAGAAAGAGAGGCAGCAGTGTTAAGGTTTGTGATGCTGATGAAAGAAGTCATTAGCTGCAGGAGTAAAAGAAGATGAACTGTGTGTGTGTGCGCGTGTGTTTACATAAAGAGTAATCGCTGACAGGGCAGCTAAGTGAAGCTGACAGAGTGCCTGAGAGGAAATGGATGGATGGGAAAGAAGTGTTAGGAGTGAGTGCCCATCCTGTGTATTTTGAAGGAGATCCAGAGGGCTCAACAAATGATACAGGAGTGATCCAACACTTTTTCCAAAGTGTTTTGTTTCTCAGCCATTTTGACATGCTGTTGATCACATTAATGGTGATACTGATCATGTACATGTAAGGCAGGACAGTGTGGCAGTGAACCAGCATGCACCCTGAAACTGAGGAAGTGGAACTGGGCTATCATTACTTTTGATCATTTGCACCGGTTATTGTCCTATTGTGACCCCATAGCCAAGCAGAAAGCTGGGGTACCTCTGAGCAAGGTGCCCAATCGCTGTTGCTCATTGTTAATTGGACACTCTACATTTGACGCCACGGGGGGGGCATCACTTCCAGGATAAATAGAAGGGTTGTGTCTGGAAGGCCAAAGCAAATACGTGGATCATTCTCTGTCGAGACCCCTCCAGAAATAAAAAAGATCGTTTTGTGACCTGTCAACATGGCTGCTTTCCAAAGGGCCCATTCTATCAGCTGACTTTCCACATAGCCTATACATCTTTATCTTTCCTTCCTTTCCTTTTGTAGTTTTTTTTTTTAACAGAACCAATTTCCACATTTTTGACATGAATCCAGGTTTTATTTTATTGTCCCTGCCTCTGCAAAGAAGCTCTGAGTTGCAGCCAAATTAGCGACACAGCTGAAGTCGCTGCCTCAAGTGCTCACTTAGCAGCAGAGAAGACGTCTGACTAAAATGCTCAGTGAGTAGCTGCGTGCTTTTTGTAATGAGTTCAGGGTTGGACGTTATATTTAAATGAGCACAGATTTATTTGACACTACTGAATGAATTGCACAGCGAGCGGGGCAATGGAGGAGTCTATCATTTAATAGTGCATGACAAGAAGACCTCCTGTACATATCATTTCTCGCACATTTCCATACATAAACATGTTTTTATTGTGTTACCCCTAAAAACAACACCCAGGATGAAAAGCAGTACCGGTGAGGAAATAAATAATAAATAATAGTAGGAAATGGTCAATCAAAATTTGACTGGTGCTCTTTAGTTGTTTTCTTTGCCCCAGTTTGTCTTCATCGCTGTTATTCTTGCAGGGATATAGGCTCCTATTGCTGCTGCAAGAATGGCAAGAATGTTGCCTGACTAGAGGTCTTACCATACATCCTTCCATTGATACATTGATACTAACCATGTTATTAGTTAACAACTAGAATAAGTTCAAAGAGAGAGGTTAGGAAGGGAGGATTACCCCTCTACATGTGTTGGTCACACTGAGAGTCACTGAATTCAGCCTCCGAAATCTATCTAATCTATCTCAAAGCCTTAAAATAAGTAGCACCTCTACTATATGTTCAGCTTTCATTCATTCAGCCTCGCCTGCTCAGCTCGACACAAATTAGTCACATTCTTGGATGTTTCCGTAATATTTCTCATGTGTCACCATGTTTCCTGCTCCACCCCGACCATTAACATAACACATAAACAAGCCCGAGGCCTTTCAGGGTCCACGGCAAACCTTGTAACACTGACTTGACATAACATTAACACTGGCTGATCACTTTAGCAGCTGAAGCCTCTCCGCCAAGGATCACGATCACCTTGCAAGTCCAGTTTTTCTTTCACTGCTGCCCACTATCACTGCTTGTCCCTGCTGCCCACTAACAAGCCATGACACAGCGAGATCCATTTCATTTTGTTCATTTAATGGCTCATCGAGGTGTTAAAATTAAAATTGCTCTGGTGGGGAGTCGTTTTTATTATTATTATTATTACTTCATATAACCTTTATTTTAACTGGTTTTTCATTTTCACTGGTGCCGAGCGTAATCAAAGCCACCGAGCAAACATTAAGACAACAGATAATAAAAAAAAAAACATAATCATACAAAAACAATATAAAATGCATTCATATGAGACAAACACTAAGCATATCACACAGTATTGTACAAAACAGGCCATTAGAGGTTGTTAAATAAATGAAATAAACACCGAATATGCCAGTGTGTTACCAACAGCAACAATAAGAAAAAAAGGATGAATCAGAACGACACAGATGTAATTGAGTGTTGCTTGTGGCATCGTGTTTGCATTAATCTAACAATGACAACAATAAATTCTCACTTTTTTGCTTATACAAACTATCAGGATTATATAAAAAGTAACTGGCCTTCTGAAACTTCTATAACTTTTTTAGCTATATGTTGGGAGAAAACACTTAAGGCACAGTAACTGATGTTTAAAATAAAAGGGCCAAATCAATATTAGCTGAATGTAAATTACTAACACTGTTTTTCTAGTCTGAGCATCCATAGAATGTGTGCCGTCCTAATTCACTGGTATTACCCGAGACCATATCATAGAGATATACGTGTATTTTTTTTAAGATGATCTGGAGTGACAAACCACCTCACAGGACGTCTCTGAAGTGATATCATGAGGGAAATGATGCAGACGACACAAAAAGAATAAACGTGTGCAGGAAGCACGCAAAGTCAGGCAAACTGGACTAAATCTGATGTCTGCACACCGCACTCATATGGGGAAAGTACCCAACCCCCAACCCCAACAATGGATCTGTTGTCAAAACCACATGACTCATTAACATGGAAGAACATGTGAGGTATTATCCTTTTAATAACCAGGCAAGGAAACATCACTGGATAAAGCAATGATGGATGAACCTCAAAGTCACAATGACCTAATATCTACTGCATAAACAAAAGGCTAACAATATCATACCTACACTATTTAATTGAAAACATAACTGTAGTTACAGTCTAAAGATTTCACAATCAAAAGACATGGAGTCGAGAGAGTAAAATAAAGTGGACTGAAGGAGAAGAAGGCAAGACAGTGCCGTAGTTTGATGTCCTCTACTGAAATAACTCTGCTGAGCTTTCCTGCTGAGAGCGGGGAAAAGAATAGAACAGAAAACTAATTTTTCCCACAATTTCCTTGATTTGCACACAAACGCAAAGTACACCCAAGTCAAAACGTGTTCCTCGTTCACAGCAAAAACAGATCAGCTCACACGGTAAAAGACACATATATTGATTGTGCTATCAATCAATGATGAGGAGAAGAAGATATTAAAGTTCAAAAAGAGCAGTGAAGACAAAAGAGCAGCCTAGGAGTCGCTAGCGGGGAGGTTGTTGGTTTGCATCCCAGTCAGGGCCTTTCCAGGTTTGCATTCTCCTTGTGTGTGCATGGCTTTTCTCTGGTGTCCAAAAACATGCAGAGGTTACTTGAACACTCTAAACTGCCCAAAGGTGTGAGTGTGTGAGTGAATGGTTGTTTGTCTTTATATGACGGCCCTGCGACGGAGTGAAGATGTAGCCCACCTTTCGCCCTATGCCAGCTGGGTTCAGCACCAGCAGCCCCGCAAACCTCATGTGGAGGACAAAGCAGTAGACAAGGGATGGACAAGAAATCCTCTGAAGATTCTGAAGAGTCTGATTTCCTTCATAATCAGTGCCTTGGAGCTGAAGGAACGAGCAGAGGGCTGTAATTTTACACAGAACAATGCAACCAGAAAGTAATATGATGAGGTTATAAATAGAACACATCTCTGAACCGTGAGGGCTAAAAGAACAGAAGAGGGCAGGCTGAAAAGGAAGCAAAATTGATAAGTGCCTATATGATGGAAACCAGGCAATGATTGAAAGCTGAAGCATGTATTAAGACCAACATTGCCTGTGAACTCAGACTCTTGCACGACTACAGAGGTAAAAGATGTCACCTGACCTGTGCACACAAGATGACCTGGGAAATCTTCCACACTATTTTTATTCATTTCCAAAAGCTGTCTGAAATCTTTAAATGTTTTTACCAATTGAAATTATTTGCCGGTCATTCCTTTATCCTTTTTGAAAAAGCTGTTTTCTTTCACCCACACAGATTTAGGGAGCGTAGACAAAACAAGATGGGAATTTATAGCGTTGACCACATGTACTATAACTTTCAATTATTAGTTTGATGCTGTCTACAAAGCCATACCCTGGACAGGTCACCAGTCTCACATTGGTCAATTTAGAGTGACCAGTTAAGCTGATTTTGCATGTGTTTGAACTGTGGGGGGAAGCCATTACCCAAAGAAAACAAAGAAATGCCCTTTGTCTGTCCCACCGTGTGTCCCACTTTGTTCCAGATTTAAGCCTTATGACAAAAATACACCAAGATAGCACTCATTTTACTGGCAACTGTGAATGTCTGTTCAAAATGTGTGAATCCATGGAGAGAAGTCTGAACCAACGTGATGATAAAACATTCAACGTGAGCCTGACAGTACAAAATATGAAATCCAAGTCATTATCAGCTACATGAGCCAAAGTTCGACAGGAGAAAACAGCAAGAATTTCAATGATTATTATTATGTAAATTCAGCTAAATAGTTTCCCCGTTACTGGAAATAATAAACCAAAAAAAAAAATGCACACACCACACATAATGTCAATTACTTCTAATTCTTTGTCTTGCAACTGAGTCGTTATTTAAATAATGTACTTTTTCAGAGGCAAATGAAACTAATCAAGATTGTTGGTGATTCATTTAATTCAATAATCAGGTTTTAAGTCACTGTGTCTAATGTGTGAAAAATGAGAGGACTTAACAAGTTTGGTGTGATTACAAATGCCATCTCAGCAACTTCGACACTGTTACAGTGTAACGAATATTATTACAGCATCCCAGTGAGTAACCTGATGAAGTAAAACTCGGGAAAATGCAGAATCACACTGCATCTTAATATTCACACAAAGAAATATGAGCATGTGTGTGATGTAGCCTCTGTAAGACATACGTGTTTACTTTAACAGAATAGTATGGATCCAAAAGCATGTGCCAAACTCACTAGTTCACTGGTGCTAAAAACACAGTGGAGATCCTGTATAATGTGCACACGAGGCAAATAAAATAACAAGAAAAAAGCAAGAACTGCATTTTAAAAAACAGAATATGGATGTAAGTAGTCATGATACATTTCAGATTAAATATTGACGTTGTGCAATAGACACGTTGGTGTTTGATTACCACCAGCTTTCGGATGCTGGTGGTGCAGCTTTCTCTCGAATTAAAACTTTGTTCAGGTAACAGCAATGTTCTCCGCCAGATTTAATCCTCAGAAGTGCAGATTAAACACAGGGATTATACAGTCAAACAGACAGGCAGTGAACAACAGAAAGGGCAAGGAGCTGTCAGAGAGACAGAGCTGTCCATGTTGTGCAGGAACCCAGGATGGAGAACTCGCACACACAACAAGTCAGGCTTCTTGTCCGACTTTTGACAGGAACACCTCTCATGCCTGAATAAACAGCTCCAACACCTTTTCCCCTCACGCTATGACTCATTCCTTGAAGGCCAACTTCAAAACGCTGACTCACAGTGTGGACGACAACAAGAGCTTTCATGGCATTACTGGTGTCTTGATAGTCAGTTAACCCATAAACACAAATAAATGATCTAAATCATTTATTTAAAAATGATCAAATCATGAGTCTTAATTTCGGTCTACAAGGCCGTTGTGGCACATATGGCTTTCATACATCAAGAATCTTCCCCTTAAGAGATGAATTATTGTGTGCTAGAGCTGCTTCCTGTTGATGGTTTGCGACCACTGATCCTTTGGTGAACGCTTTGAGGCATCTTTAATGGATCCTGGACTCATCCCAAGTGAATGAATTATCCAGAGTTACAGCAAACTTGTCTTTCCAAGATTATTAATGACACTCGGAAATTCAGAAGTGTGAGTCTGGGTGGAGAGTTGTGTGGAAGACAGGTCCTGGTGCTGTTTCACAGGCTGCTGGGGAATCAGTGAGAAGTGAGCATCTGGAACCTATTTTTTTTATTATTATAATTATTATTTTGGCCCATATTTGTTGGCCATTTTTTCTTACATAAAAGCCAACTGCGTTAATTAAACTAAAACAAATCTCATATAAGTGAAATTTGTTGGATTTGTTGAATCTGTCTTTGAGACGTCAGAGAGAATGTGATCATTTTCCCTATTTACTGCTAACACACTTGTTTTCTGTATCCCCTGAAGGCAGAGTTAAGCTGTATGTTGATACTCTTTTAACAGCTGGGTCGGGATTTTTTTGCCCCCACACACTGCACAAATCTACCGAGAGAAAAAAACATTGTTGTTTTTTTGAAATGTTTGTTGTATTACATCAGCTTAAAGTAACTTAATTCTCATCTTGCCTTTGTACAAACGGATCATAAAGCACTTTGCAATCTGTGGCAGGATTAACAAGACATTTAGGTGATCTATTAAAGGAAACACTTCAGACAAGGATTGTAAAATGATTTATACCGTGTGTCACAGGATTATCTACTTCAACATAGAAAAAAGGGAATCGGGAATTATTGTGTTATAAAGAAACTCAGGACAGTAAAACAATTCAGGAGGTGTAAGCGGTAGTAATTCATAATTCCGTGTGTTGTTTTCTTCTGTAAATTGTGATATAACTTCATGCAATAACAGCACAATATATATCGCTGTGTTTATATACTGCAAACATACTTTGACACACAAAAAAAACACACAATTATCTACTCTGTTAATAATTACCATACAAGCAGCCCCAGTCCTTATCTATGATTTGAAATTTTTAATTGCAAAGACCTTTTCTGGCCTTCTCTCCCAGCCCTGGCTGTAACCCACACTTGTTATCTTGTTTATTGAAATCCTTTCCACATCCTGTTTGCGATCAATCAATAAAGTTGTCCACAAACAAAGGAAAGGACAACTGTGTCTGTAGCACCTGTCACTCACTGATTACCTGCACGGTTCATTTGTGATACCGTAGGTCTGACTTAGAGCACTCTCACGAAACTGCAATACACAGTGTGTGTGTTTTCAGGGCGGAGCTTTGATGAGAAACAGAAGGGGATGTAACGAGGGCATCTGTTGAAAGTATAGACTCCTTCTACACCACAGTCCTTTTTCCTTAACGTGACATTAAAAAGTGTATCAGAGGCGAATTGCACACTCGAGCTTTAATTATCACCGTATTGGGGATTTACGGTGGTAATCAATTCTGCAAGTTCACTCATCTACATGAAATCAATAGCAAAATATCAAGTACGCATTAATCCTAAATGGAGGAAGACTCCTTGGTACATGATCATGGATTAATGGTTTATTCGATAAATTAAGCTAAGCTCCAAAGCTAAATCCATCCACGTTTATTTATCACGTTTAGTATTTAGTTTTGCGTGAAAGTTCAGATTAAAATCTATATGGGTTTAAAAATCGAATTTATTCAGTGTCCGACATGAGCAGTTTTAATGGGGGTTCTTAAAAGCAGGCTGAACGACTACGATCGCATGGGCTGAGTAAGGAATTCAATAGTGCTCCCTTCTCTCGCCTCCAAACATGACCAATCTTATCAGCATTGATTTATAGATCCTGTTAAATGAAAGTAAAGTTCAAATGCTGTTATGGCGCACAAGTGACGGAGTGTGAGGAGGCATCTAAGCCCGAAAAAGCAAAGAATGTTTCAATCTCATTTTTAGTCAAGCAACTGTCTGAGATTAAAAATGTAATCAGCCTGTCAATCAGAGTTAGTTTGTTATTACTTTTCAATCACTGGCAAAGCAATGGAACCTCAGAGTCCTATGCCTCTGCACGCATCTTAATTTGTAAAATACAAGTTTGTCTTGTGGTTTCTTTACTCTGACCACATGAAATACAAATCGCCACCATCTGTGGGTTTGAGATGGCGCGGACTGAAATTCCCAGCTGGAAGCTTTTGCTTCCATTTAAACACTGAACAGTATTGACTGTTCACCAATGGCACCAACAATATTTGCATTGATCCCTCACTGATTTCGAGTGATCAATACTAGTGCTTCACAGTCCGTGACATTCAATCTTTGTGTGTCTGCCATCTTGGATGAGTCAACAGCGCAGCACAGCCATCGAATTGTGAAGGCTAAGCAGAAGCTTGAAACTGTAAATTAAAATGATGCTTTTATTCTGAATGCCATACATTACTTGAGTTTTAGGTTACAAGAGTGTGTGTTTGGATTATGTAGACCCAGTAAAACATATTTAAGAGGGGACAGTTGGTTCCTTCTATATCCCGACAACACAAAAAAGGTTAACACAGTGAGACAGTGGAACACACACAGGAAGGAGCGATAATCAGACCATGTGTCACCCGGCTTTTTCACTGACCACCAAGAGAGTGACAGGGCAAATCAATATCTATTGTTTTACTCTAGGGCTACTAGGGCAACAGCTCTTTAAAAAAAGAAAAGAAAAGACATTCTATGTGCAGTCGTAGTCAAACACATTTCCTGTTGTTGGAAAACCTGGGAAAGTGCAAGAATAATATCGAGGTCAAACAGAGTCATTTATGCAATTTAACGTAACCAGGCATATTACTTTTAATTTCATGTGTGTTTCATTGATAATAAAGTGCTGCACAATGTAATTTCCAGTATTTTTTCATACATGACCTTTCCACTGTTGTCCAACATCTGTTGCAATGACATTGCATGAGACTTCATTCAACTATGCTCAAACAAAAAGCATCTCATCAGTTTGTCTGCCTAAATACTCATCGACTGAGAGTCCCATATCTACGTAGAACAGCCTATTCCGTTTCCTGTGCCTCTTGTTCTTCAAACAAAACCATTCTAGAGCTCTTCCACTAGATAATGCCATTATAACAACAAAACTCCGGGCAATTAAATGCAGATTATGCTGTAATTTAGAACCCGATGCATTAGTCTGTGCTCCATCATACAGCCATCTAATACACACCTCTAATGCATTCAGACAGCAATATCCCTCCCTAATCCTTGGTAATGTTCGGCACTGCACCTCCCTGAGGATTAAGCAAAACCCTCTCAGTTTTAAAAGCATTCTGATCCGTAATCAAAGTAGCATTCACCTCTGGAAGGTACACCTTTTACTGGGCCGAAGCCTTATCTCTTGGAAAATAAGTATTTTTCCATTTTCCAATGTGCATTATTTGTTCATTAACAGTCTACAGCGGGTAAACTGAGGTCAGTCAGAGTTAAAAAAAAAAAAAAATCACTCCAACTCGTTTCTGAGTGCTACTAAATGTGTGTTCTATTCAAAGCAGAGGCTCATCTTAATTAAATCTGATGTAAAGCAGAGACTTCATAACATTTTGCACATATCTGATGTCGTGACCTCCAAATCTTTTACATCACAGCAGACAGAAACATGTAACCAGGGGCCAGAGAAAAAAGTTAGAAATGAAAATGGGACCAAGAAAAACAGCTGTAGCACTGTTGTGTGAGAGTTTCTTTAAAAGTATACTGCATAAGGTTGTGCGTTATCTGTCATTAGCTACGTTTTTAGCATGATAGCATAACTAAAGACATTATACATAACATGGATTGTGTATAAAGGTATCTACTTCTGTTTCTAATATTCATTGACAGGATTTGAAGATGCAGCCAGGATAAGAAATTGGGGACTTTCAGATGTGTGTGTCCTGCTGTTTGCAGACGATGGAGTTCTGTTGGCTTCATTGGCCATTTATTCAGATTTACCAAGCACTGGGAAGATGTGGAGCTGATGGTCAAGATAAGCCAAGTCAAGTCCAGAACAATCTGCTGGCAAATGGTGGACTGGAAGAATATCATCAGTGTGTTAAAATCTCCCATGAACTATTCATTTGAAAGACAATTTAAGACTGAGACTGAGTATTGAAATTCCACTTGTTCAGTTCAGTTGGCTGAAAATCATGCCTGAAGGGAAAACTGGTCCAATTCAATAGAAACCTCAAGAAAAGTGAAATAATAAAAATAATCACAGATCAAATGATATCCTCAGAGTATGGATTATGTTGCCAGCCATCACTTACCATTTTCAGGGAGCTAATGCTGACATATGGACACTGATGGCACTTTCAATGACTTAAAACCAATCTGTTTACATTGCACATACAAGCACATGTGGCTCTTTGTACATCCCTGCATTTGTTTGCGTAAACTGGAGCAAACTAATACAGCAGAATGGAAAACAAAATAATGTAAATTTGATCACTCAGGCTTAGCAGATCTTCTGCAGCTCGAACTTCTGGTCATGACAGAGTAATATGAAACCTGTCATCATCAGGATTAGTAAATACTGTGTAATCTAGAAGTGACTTCAGTGCATCTGACTGATGGGTGGCAGCAATGTGGCATATTTGCAATGATGTAATGTACAGGGAGTGGGTGATGTAGTTTGTGATGAAAAGGGGAAGAACCAGGAACATGTTTGGGTAACTGATTAAACCTATATCCTGTGTAACAACAATAGGTTACACTAGCTATTTTACCTACTTCAGTAAAGCAAGACTAACAGCAACAACGAAAAAAGACTGTTTCTAGAGGTTTACAAACTAGGTTAAGGGTGAAAAATCCACTACAGTCACTACAGCTGCCAATATCGGATTTGAAAGACATGACAGACAGGAGGGAAAAGGAGTTGAGGTCCAAAGCCATGTGTCTCTTTTTTACTTCAAGGAAAAATATTCTGGGTTGCACATCCTTTCATACACCAACAATTCAACCCACACATCAACACAGGGTAGTGTTGTTAACATATTGAGTTGATTTCCAGTCCCAAACACATTCTGTTACCCATTTGTTTTCAACCCCCCCACATCAAATCACAGTGCTGCTTCTAATTTTCAGGGGAAGGCTTTCCCCCACTTCGATTTATGTCAAGCTTGCCTTTTAGAGCTAATGAAACAAATGCTATTAATTAAAGGCAAATTCTCTCCAACCTGCCGTTAAAGAGCCACAGTGATATGGAAAGCCAGCACTGATCAATAAACTTAATAGCTCCTGGTCCTGAAATGTTGAACCTTGGGGATCAGTAGCCAGTGATGTAAAACAGCAAGCAAAATCTGAAGTTTATTTAAGCGCACATGTCAACGTGTGGTCTGTGTGAAATGGTGACGCAGATAATCCGGCATAAGGACACTGTGGTCAGCACAGAGACCTACTTTTCATACAAATAGATGTTGTGACTAGTCGATGTTACGGCATAGATTCAAAAGTGCATGAAAGAACTGTTCCCTGCTACTCATATTCAGCCCAAAAAGTTAATCCCAGTGAGTGGGCAAATGCCATACAAGCAAATGAAAGAACAACAGGTGGTTCCATTCATTAAAAAAAAAGGACTGAATGAGTGTTTCAATCAAGTAAAAGCATTTGTTAAGCTCCCATTAAGCAGTGATCATATCATTCTGCCTCTCATAACATCACCATCAACCACCTGAAGGTACATTTAACATTGAAACCGCTTTAATCACCTAAATGGACGGCGTTAAGAGCCATTATGACTGCAGCACAGGTCAGTTTAACAGCTCAGACCTGGCCTTACAACCACAAATTGGTGAATCCTAAAAGGACCTTGGATCTGCAGGGATAATGTGTCCTGACAATGTCTGCGTGTTGCCAACATTTTTGTGATTTTGAGCGATCATTCTGTTGTTTCCATTTGTCCACATCGTGTCTCATCCTCCTTTCAAATTCAGTTATGTTCCCACACATCTCTGAATGACTTTCAACAACACCCAAACAAGTCAGCAAGACAGCTGGATTACGCATTGGAGGAGAGGGAAAAAACATTAATGACTTTCCCGTCATGAAAAACTGGCACTGAAAAACGGTTTGTGGCTGTAATACATTATGTTGTATCATACATTAAGCACAGAGAGAATCCCAGCGTATTCCATCATGCACCACAAAGCAGTGACCTATAAAATATGCCAATTCTATATTAGTCCTGGAAAACACTCACGTCTTTGTGATAATAAATGCATCAAATGTGTTTTGGCTGTTGTAGGGTACTAATTTCTGATGATAAATTAGACAAATCTGTATTAAAGCCCTGCCAGATGAGTTACACACAGTAAACATCCACTGTAAACATTCTAGACGAGTCAGAGAAACAGTGGAAACAATATGAACCGAGACTGAGACTTTGGCTCCGAATGCTGCATCTGCACGGTCTCAACCTGAGTCCAGCGTGACCGAGCTGCCAAACGCTTCCTCCTGCAGGAGCTCGAGGTCGCTGAGCAAACACTGAGCAGATACAAAGCTGCTGGCAGCGGCTTCTCTTTCAGGAATACTTTCCACACAACTGTTGCGTACACACACACTCTCACCCTGAAGACATTTGGGGTTTGATTTACAAAAGAAAGCTCAGTAATATTGATAGCTGTGAGAGTGGTGACCACACTGTATTGTTGTTCCTGCTCTTGAATCGTAAACTCCATGTGCTATGTAAATAAAACAAATAACAGCTGTCTGCGTCAACCCCAGTTCTGCACCACTAACTTTGCTTTCCGCTTTTCCACAATTATTCAATGTGAAATCCAGAATTTTATTGAGCAAACTGTGACTACTCTGGATACATTTTTGTACGGTACATAGGGAAATCACAACGGTCCAAACACTGGGTTGAAGACAGAATATTCTGTCCCAAAACCCATTAATACAAAGTGAAAGTTATAAGATAAGGAGGGGGAAGTGAATACATTACCTTACAGTACATTTTTATAAGTGTGTTATCGCAATAAAATAAGAATAAAGTGTTTTTTGGAGCCTTAGAAGAAGACTTTTATGTACATTAGACAAGGGTTTTGCAGCAGCCGCATGCCATTTGTGTTTCAAGCTACACAAACAAAAAAGAACAGCTCTGCCCACATGCATACAATGCATAAACCAACAAAGATAAAGGAGGAAAGAGTGGGAGAGTGAAGCTGTGAAAGAATGTTCACATCCTTTCCACCATAGTTCCCTGACTTGTCCTCCGTTTATTGCACTCTACAGTATCACCATTAGATGTCACTAATTCTTACACGCTGGCCCTTTAAATAAGGGGAAACATTTACGGCAATACAAAACATCACGCTGCTTTGCCATAGCAATGACCTGTTGAACAGATGAACAGACAGCACGGGACAGAAAAATCTGACCGTATAAATTCCATGTGACATCAGCATGACAGCAGGAAAACAGACGTCATCCCACCTGGGACTGCTCAGCCAGGCCCCCTTTCCTGCACTCAGATCCCCTTTTCAAACTGTGAAACAGATTTGGGCTACATCATGACAGCATGCAATCAGGAACTGAGCAGGGCTTTATTATCGCATGACATGCAGGTGTCAGAGGATATGTTTCCCCTCCACGCAGGAACCTTCCTGTGCCGAGAGAAAAGAAGATTTGCATCAACGTGTCATCCGGGTCCCCATGGAAGCCCAGAAGGATAATCTAATACAGGCCCAGAAGCGTGGTGAGAGGCGCCGCTGCAAAAGAGCGCCAAGCAATCGCAACACCGTATAAAATATTAACAGGTTTAAGTCGGCGTCAGTGCACGGTCAAAAACAGTATTTACAATGATCATGCTCATTCTGTACGCACTCGGCTTTGACATAGTCTTACACATTCCCTCTGGGATAGCAAACATAATAAACAGCAGCATTTTTGTGTGTGAACGCTCGTGTGTCAGACCTACTGTACGAGGCACATTTTGAACAACGTTCCTCCCAAATGCCGAGTGGAAATTCAGGTGATAAATAATGCAGATCCCCTACGATGGATTAGTCTAATGTCTAGTCTTAATGCAGCTGCTCTGAATTGATTGTGCAGAAACAGGAAGAGAGACAAGAGGTTTTCGGGGAAGACCAAAATTGTTCTGTACTTTTGGTATCAGTGTTGCGGTGTTGGCCAGAACCTCCAAATGTATCATTATCTCCAACGAGGACGTTTTTTTGTACCGGTTTGTGAGCAGCATAGCTCAAAAAATTAAAGGGAGGATAGTGATGACATATTCTGGAGATGTAGGTTGTGGCCCAGGGAACAAATTATTCAATTTTGGTCATGACCTGAATATGGATGAGGATTAATAGCTCTGTTAACATTGGCAGTATAATTTTGGAAACTTTAATTTCGAATTACAACCTCGCATGAAGGACACAAAAGAATGATATTTGAGGTTAATGACATGGAAAACTGAGCAGCCTTTTAGAAGATTTGTGCTTTCTGGGTGCTTTCTCTAGTTAAGTTTTATTTATGCTGCGGCTTAGTGACACTGGTGAATATGTATGTCACTTTCAAAGAATTACGCTTGACATGGAAATAGGTCGCCTTATTTCAGTTTCATCTGCAGCTGTGTTTTTGATTCAGACTTCAGTTTATGCCAGTAGATAACACTGCCAGTTTACAGCACGCAGAATTACCAATTCATCACATCACAATTATCCACTTTTTTTAAAAGTGCACATTTTAAAAGTGGTGAAATTCTATTTAGTTTTATTTCATCAAATCGAAAGAGGATGTGAAGTCAGTGGTTTACAGGCATCGAACTGTTTTCTACATGACATTTAATCATTTGGAAGTGTGAAATGTAAGTATAGCTCACTGACCCGTTGATGTCTTGAGAGTAATGTTCACAGTTTGTGTTTGTGTTAACTCATTTGTTAGTAGCACGGACAGAAAAGACACCCAACATTATAGCTGGAGGCTGTTTTATCTTATTTAGATAGCGGTTATAATGCATGAGATTACTTTTGGTGGGGGGGCCACATCTCTCACCAGAAAGCACTGCTTAGGTCATGGTCATGATCACAGAGTATAACTTGTACAGTTAGTGCAGACAGATAAGTTCCACTGTAATAAAGACAAAAGGACCACAACCAGTGGTTACAGTGATAACATTCTCATCTGGATACACATTTACTATTTTTATGGCTCTGGTCAAAACGCAAGTGAAAGGAATGTTTTTGAAACTTCCAAAATTTCCAGTCACTCTGTCTCTCTCTTTTGTGGTGGTGTCATCTGACTTGTCAGGGTATTTCTGCTTGTTTTGAGGAAGAAATTTAGTCAATCAGCCAGAATGAGCTTGAACACCAGATCCTTAGCAAGCTGCTAAAAAGAACATGACTAATGTCTGTGTTCTCACCACGTACTTCTGCAAACACAAAGTGGCCACCTAAAAAAGATAGAGCAAGTGTCCTCATATAAACAGAGCCGACTCTATGCATAGCAGCGTATCTCTTCAGGGGACAGAGAAGCAACTCTAAATATAGTCTACGGTGAACTCTGCCCCCTTCCCTCTCTGTCTCATAAACACGCGCACACACATAAACATATATGCCACAATGCCTCTTCTCCCCTCCGCTCCTTTCAATCTGTTTTTTTGGTTTGTTTGTTTGTTTTTTAATCTTAATGTCTATCTAACGTGGAGCCAAAACAGTATCAAGGATGAAGCTGCTGGAACATTTTAACCCTGAGAGCTCTGACATGCAACTGTGCCACATCAGAGGAAAACCTGGCATAACGCAATTATGTGAGTCTCTTTTCACCAGTGAGAAATGGTAGGATTTCATGTGTGTGTGTGTGTGTGTGTGTGAGAGTATGTGCACAAAAATAGAAATTATGGAATCGTTCCATAGGAGGCAGAATTCGCTGTCAATGGCAATTGTCTATGAGAGAGCCCAGAGAATGAAAAAACAGACAAATAAGAAAATAAGTGTAGCAAAATTCATCCGGTCAGCATCAAAGCTGTCAGCCTTGAATCTGTGTCTTTGTTCAGAGCACGCTGCTTTGCAAAGGAGGGAGAAAAAAGGGGAACAGAGGCGATGGCACAGACAAAGGCACAAGCCGCTAAGGTGGCAAAGATAAAGCAACACTGGTATAGCAGGGTGGTCTGCGGTTTCACAGTCACGTCAGAGGCTGAGAATCCCAGGACCCTTTCATGTCTCAGTCACAAATCTTTGCTCTTTGCAATCTTGCAGAGCCAAATAACGGAATGATAACAGAAACCAAATTTGACAGAAGACACTAAGAGCAACTCCTCTGAAAATAAACTGGGGTACTTGCATTGATTAAATAACTATTGATTAGGACCTGGGGTTTTTGCTAGAAAAACTAGAAAAATGCAAATACAATCAAATAATTTTGACTATTGACAATACACTGCAGAGATATGCTGTTTGCCCATTAAGTCACAGTTTTAAAGTTTAAACTAACACATCAGCTTGTCACCTGGTGAGATGCGATGAAAATGTTCACAATGCTACTCATTTAAACAATTTTCCTTCCTAAAATTAGATGTGATAATGTATACTGTGATTGGTAATAATCCCAATCATACCAATTACTAAGAGGCTGGCAGGCTATGGCAAGGATCACAATTTCACCACCGTCACCTGCGTGGCTGGACATTCTCTCTTTAGGGACACAGCCACACAGCAAAACTCATTTGTTTCCCTACTTGTACATCAGAGAACATTGGAAAGCCTGAGGTGAAAATTCAGTTTATAGTGCAGCCAATAAATGTCCCAATTGTCCAAAGGAAACCATTAGGAGAGCACACGTTCTCACAAAGGAATTGATCAGTGTAAGAAGGTTCACAGAGAAAAAGAGAAAGAGATTGTTTTTTTTTGTTCTGCAGTTACTACTGTTCTCTCCATGAAAATCTAAAACAATAAAAGGAAAAGATGTTGTGAGTCTGTAAAGACATGCAAAAGTCAGTGAGAGTAGCAGAGTTTGACGGACTAAAAGGCTTGTTATTCATAAACTCTGACACAGGATCACAGTTCCACTAATGGATTTGTGATTAAGCTTAAGGCGGCTGAGCATAATGGCCTCATGATCCCAAACATCCTGTTAATCCTGAGTTATACCCCTTTGTGCACACATATGAAACAGCTGCCGGGACTAGAATCATGATTGTTTATGTCACACTGTAGTATTTGGAGTCAACTTCCATCCGTGCTACAGAAACAGCTGAATATTTTTCCATTCGTTCACTAAGAATCGATTAAAAATGGTGATATCCACAAGGGAAGAAGAGCAGCTGCACTGTTGGCTATTTTTGAATTATTTGAAAGTTGTACTGCAGCGCTGAAGGTAGCGGCCGACCTCCTCACCCATCAGCTCTTAAAAGTTAGCTTTCTGGTGTTTCAGTTTCTGCAATTGTAACCTTTAAGTCGTGCTCCTGTAGAGTGGAGCGCACATATACAGTTCAATTCAGTTTAAAAAAACATTATCTCAAGGGTGAGTTTCAGAGGTGGGGGACTTAAGTCACATGACTTAAGCTGCAAATTCAAGGACTTGAGACTTGCTTGAGGAACGCTGGTATAACACTCGACTTGACTTGACTTGACTGACAAAAACACAGGGAAACATCGGGTGTCTGCTTTTGCAGCCTTGCGTATAACCCTAGTAACCGCGTGAAACCAAAGTCCCACAAAAGGAAGGTAAGACAGGAAGTCAATTGGTTGCTATTTTAAGATTTTTTAGACTATTATTTGAAAATGTATTTTCATGGATTAATGTAGACCTAATGTCAGTATTCTTTACATTTTAGGCTATGTAGGTTTATTTATTTTCATTTTATTGATTTTAATTATATATTTCTTTTTAGGAAGACGGTGGCTGACAATGAATACGTTTAGATGAACAAAGGTGAACAGACCAGGATCACACCATCACATGAAGATTAACCCTCTGTAAATCAGGTCTTCAATGACATTCAGACCAAGGCCTTGAAACGTGACTCCACAGAAGTAGCCAGGAGACGACTAGACACACTGTTCACACTGCAGATACCATCTAGAGAAGTGGTTACTGATGTAATCGCGTTTGTTTGCACAACACTGACACATTGATTTTGCGCTAACATTTCACTACAAGTGCAATGTTGAAAGTGAGTGAGTAAACATACAGTACCCTGCTGAACATCCTCACACTGTATTGTATTAAAAGCACATTATCATACGGCATCAAATCGTTCTATTAAACTGCCTACTTAAAATTTATGGCATTTTCTACTAATTTTTACTTAAAAAATGACTGCACCATTAAATGTTTGTGAAACAATTGTTTTTCTAGTAATCCATAATTGTATTTCTTATTTCGTCTTTGATTATCAGAGATTATATATATTTGGTTGAACTAACCTCTGAAGTAACAGTATCTGAGCCCATCCTATTCTGGGAAAAGGGACAATTGCAGGACTGAAATTTAAATGTCAGTCTTATTACAGAAATGTCACTCTCCAGTTTATAACTTTGTCAGTTTCCGGCACTGACTGCGAGTCTCTCTTTCTCTTCTGGAGAAACTGACCCTCATTTTACAATGGCTTGGGTTTAATAATTGATGGCTAAACAGACGCTGTATTATAAAGCAAGGACCTTTCTCTCCCTGAATAGCCGCAGTGTGACCAATCATCGTCGTCTTGATAAGGCAAACATCATTTATTCAACAGGTCCTGGCATGGATTTATGGTGGAAGGAAAATACATGGTCGATTTTGGAGCGTGGCAGACGACTGCAGTGTTTCGCCTGGGACGAGCAGCCTTCGGGCATTCAATGGTCATCCATTCGTGATGGCCGTGTGTGCCGCACGATTAGCCCTGCTGCACATAGATGAGCTGTATGAATGTGTGAGTGAACGGGTGAATGGCAAAACTGTAGTGTAAAGCAGCTGAAATGATCGTCGAGACGAGGAAAAAGCGCCACGAAAACACAGATCATTCACCGTTTGTCCGCGTAGACAGAAGCTTTGCTGAAGGCTTTACATCCAAGTCAGCGTGAGCGAAAACACTGATTAGCTGTTCAGCTCCAACCAATCAGACGACAAGAGGCACCACGATGACTATGACAGGGTTATCTAAAGCAAGCAAGTGATGAAAAGAACTTTATATGCTCCACTGCCAACATAGATGTTTGTCTCTATACGTTGGACCTGCGATAGATTGGCGAACTGTTGAGGGTGTGCCCTACCTTTGGCCCTATGTCAGCTGGGATTGGCTCCAGCGACCCTCATGGGGAAGATACAGCGGTAGACAAAGAATGAATGAGTTTTTCGATTGCTCTACGTCAAATAATGCAATACATACATGTGAGAACATTTTTAAAAGTATCTCATGTGGCAATGCTCCATCTGGCTTACAATGTAGGAGACACTAAATATTGCTTGACTTCAAACATCCTATCACAAAATGATACCAATCAAATCACAATCACATTTGTTCACCAACTGGACCACCAGGTGCATCGCAGGGCTTTGACACATCAGGGGCCAAAAAGAGCTACAGAGCACAGTTGGCATTGAAAACCTGATGAAACCTGTTGCTCTCACGGCGTCTCTGTGATGATTCAATTTATCATCTCCTGTATAACTGGCTGTGATCTTATCAATGAAGCGGGATGACAACTTGCTGCAAAAGCGGAGCAATGAAGGATGTGAGCAGACATGCAGATGAACCTGTCAGCTTATGCAAAAACATGTTAAGGTGTCACTGTCAACACTCTGACACCTCACATTGACTAACTGCTGATCCTAGCTTCACCCGAGCAGGAGCAGGCTGCATCTCACCTCGGTGAGAGGAGATCACTTAAAGACGTGTGGGTGCTGATGGATTTACATGCCGACATGGGTTAATCTGCACGCTTCTGCACAGGATCTTCAAACGCCGATCAGACAAAGACCCCTTACAGACACACGGGATCTGACAGCATTAGTATGATAAGTCATAACTTGGTAAGGATCTCTGTGTGTCTCACTCACTCTAACACTCCCAAGGGAATTAAGATCTGGGAGATCAAATGCCCAGCATGCTCCAACAGAGAGCTGAGCGACTCTTTAAAGATGTAAATTTGACTTTACTTCTGACCATAATGCTTTATTAAAGTAGATTACGGTTCTGTTTTGTTGTAAGGAAGAGGACACACGATTCACACTCTGACATCACATCACATTCTTTCACTGCAACTTGCTTATAATTTAATTCACCAATAAGAAAGAAAATTGGTGAGTATAGCCAACACCTGTATTTTGTACTGTATTGTATATACTGAAAACAAGTCAAAAGAATATAAACGTGAAAGAAGAGTCAGACAATATCTGCACCGTTATCTGGGCACTCGCGGCCAAGGAGAGACTTTGGCAAGCCCTGATGTTTCCACATCAGACAAGGAATTCTCAGAGTTGATGCACGCTATAACTCAAAATGGCGGGTTGATTGGAAATCCATCTTGAATGTAAGGTTGCAACTGTGGAGTCTCAACATTTTCTTTCCACACTTGTTCTCTTTGTACTTTTTTATTGCAGGAATCCTTCAAACTCTTTCCCACTTTCTTCCTTTCCTAAAATCCTGGTCAGATTATTTTGCACAGGCCTATTTACATGGAGCAAAAGCAGTTACGGTCCAGCGTGTCACATTTAGGAGGATTTATTTGGTGGATATTGAATCTTCTACCCATAAGTAAGTTCATTGTAAGTCTGTTGTATAATTGCTTTAAATAAAACAAATTGTATACTTTTTGTAGTCTTAGAATAAGCCTTGTACTTTAGGTCATGCTTTAGTGAACTCCACCATCTTACATCACAATGAAGGTTTGCAAACAAAACAAATAATAGTAATAATAGTAAGACATAAGTATCATGGGAATCTCTATCCTTTCTAATATGCAAAGTCTATTTATCGAATGTTGTATCAGTCACTAAGCTCAAAGACACTTTCAGAAGCAACAACTTAGAATACTAGCAAACACTGGCTACACACATACAACACAAAACTATATTTTTCTAGGTTCATTTCCCCCTGGACACATGATTAAAATGAACTCACACAGCCATTTTCATTATATCTTTAAAACTGAAATAGAGATGGTGCCTTAAACATCATAGAGAAAGGATCTATTTTGATTTTAACCCCTACAATTTGTGCAACCATGTCAAATGAAAATCTATCCTATCCTTTTTTCTTCCGTGGTTCTCATGACATAGCGACGTACACAGCTCTCATGATGACATGTGAATGAGTCAGGTGTTAGTTTTGTTTTACCTTGGCACTGGAATCCTTGTTTTCCAAAACCCCTGTGAAAACAAAAAAAATGCAGAATTCAATAGATGTTCTCTGCCTCGGACACAGTCATCATAAGCACAGTGAATGCATTCATTCGCACGGAGACATGTCACACAATGCGTATACAACACTACAGAGCAAGAGAACAGTCAAGCCTAAAGTAAATATTTAAAAAAAAAAAAACATTTATGACAAACAGTGTTTAGACACGATAGCACATTGGACTGTGTGGACTAGATACAGCCCTTCCTATTTCAGTATGAAAACAATGGACGAAGCCACGTCCAAGAGGAAATGGTTTATTTTGAAATTGGTGTCAACCTCTTTGGGCCACACAGCAGCTACCATTCTTGCCTCACAGCAAGAAGATCACAGCTCCGGATCGGAGTTAGAATGTTCTCTCCAGGTACTCAGTCTTCCTCACACAGTCCAAAAACAAGCAGTTTGGTGATTAGGTTAAAGCGGAACTTTGCTGGATTTTTACAAGCCAGGTTATCCCTACAAATATGAGAGACAGGACAATGTGTACGTGTGCGCGAGTGCTGCGAGATGAGAGGGTTAGGGTTACAAAGTGAAAGTGAGCGGATTTGTACGAGGATCAGTGAACGCATCACACAGCCGAGCAGAAACACAGCTGCTGGTCACAGAGATGTGCTGTTCTGACAACACGGCGGCGCGGTGTCCCCCACCGTTCTTGCAACCAAACCTAGACCCTTGCTTACAATAACAATCCGGGCCCCTTCTACGAGTCAATGGGAGTTTTAAGTATATTTGTTCAAAGCCAACATTATTGTTCACGCTGTTGTATCATGTACTAACAACATCAAACAAACACGGTAACACAGTGGCAGAGCGAGACGCTGTCAACTAGAAGGTTGTGGGTGCGATTCCTGGCTCCACTAGGCGACATGCGCAATGTCTTTGTTGCTCCTGACGAAAGTTTTAACTTAAATACAATGATAGCTGGACAAATTACACACCCTGACATACTAAACAAAGAAACCTGAATGAACACTCTCTTTAAAAATGACTAGGTGTTCGCTGCGACTCTCAGAACCTGCTGAGCATGTGTGTAGTTAAGGGGTGGTGCTGAGTAGGGCAAAGGTCATGCTGCCAAGTTGTCAGGGTTAAAGGCCAAAAGCAATGAGTGCAGACGTCGGTGCAATTCTATACAAAGTTTACTCTTCTGCGCCAACAGTTTTTTTTTTTTACGGTGTGAATAGGTCGATATTGCACAAGCAAAAAAGCAGCAAACTTTTAAATGGCCTGGAGCTAAACTGAAGACCACACAGAGGTCTGAGAAGTTGCATCCAACACTTTCTGAGGAGCAGAAAACTGACCTCAGATCCTAATATTACAGGGTAAAAATAACAATACACATACAGGATCTGATGATACCCGAGAAACGAATGCTTTGTCATTCTTTGTCATCATAAGTGAGTGCAGCACACGGCAAAAACAACACTCTGTACGTCACGTGACCGTCATGTCATTTACATACTGTACACTGAAGCATTTCTGTGTGGAAGTGTTGTCTCTTTTTTCCCCACATGAGCTCACGCTGCCAGTAAACTGCAGAATGTCTGAGGCGTGTTTGATTAGTAAATACTCGAGTCCTTCTCCAGTTAAACCCAGTAGCTTCAAATGGAGGCTTTAAAAGCTCAGTTTAATGCCAGGAGGAGGGGAACCTATTAGTCATCCTGAGACTCCAGCCAGGTCCAACCTCAGCGAGCACAGCTTCAGTGTTAATCAGAGGAAAATGCTACAAAGACGGTGGACTCTTGCCATTTAGATGGCTTTAAAGCAGAGGCCCTTTTATTTTTCCACCCCGGCAAAGAACAAAGCTTTAAGATCTTAACGCTTAGTAAATATAACAATGTCATGTGCATGTGTGTGTAGTTAGAGGAGTCAGACGAGGGGAAGAGAGACAAATGGCCAAAAGAGGCTTCATTGCAGGTCTTTGAAGAATTCATACAGTACCACACCATGAAATATTGCAATGTTTTGGTGTTGTATTTTCTCACATAGCACTCTTGCCTTTGCAGCAAGGAGACCCGGATTCACATCCTGGTCAGAACAAGGGCCTTTGTGCATGGAGTTTGCATGTTCTCCAGGTTCTCCGGTTTCCTCCCACAGTCCAAAAACATGCAATATGGCGATTAGGCAAATTGACCTTAGGTGTGAGTGCGAGAGTGGATGGTCGTTCATTATGTGATGGACTGGCAACCTGTCTAAGGTGCACCTCACCTTTCGCCCTATGTCAGCTGGGATTGGCACCAGTGCCCCACGCAACCCTCATGTGGAGGATAAAGCGGCAGAAGATGGATGGATGTTCTTACATCTCTATTATTGATGTGAAATCACGATATCTGTATATTTTCCTACAACTCTTCAACTCTAATTCAGGATCACATGAATTATGGGGGAAATGACAATGATGCTTAAATAGCACTATTTCTCACCGTGGATGCTGCTGCACCTCATGATTATTTAATCCGTCAGTTATTTTCTTGATGAATCAAATCAATTACTTGTTTGGTCCATAAAATGTCAGTTTTTCCCAAAATCTCAAAATGAGAATGGTCTCAAATGTCATGTTTTGTCCACCAAACCAAAATCTGTCAGCTTTAATGTTATTATATTTTGTTTGTTTGTTATATAAAGCAAACTCAACAGAAGCCATTCACAGTAAAGAAGCTACAAGTTTGACTCAGAGCCACGCAACCAGTCATTGTACGCATTAAGAGGCTGGTAACACAACAACTCCTCCCATACGAGAGACTGCTTGGACAAAGATCTCGACGGTGTGGAAAACCTGGAGGAAAAAGGTGGAAACAGCTGTATGTTAACAGGAGAGCGGAGATTAAAGACTAGAGGGAAAGTTTAGCATGAAGTTGTGTTACAGCATCGAGGAGTACGCGAGGGAGTGAGTGAGTGAGTGAGTGAACTCCACTCAAGTTGTCCAACATAATGCAACAGGCAGCAGTAGTCGCGGCGGGTGGAGGCGGAGGTGGAGGTGAGGCAGGGAGAGCTTACCAGATGAAGTCGGTGCAGTGGCTGCAGAAAGTCGGCTGCTTGAAGAACCTGGCTATGAACTTGTGGTTCTTGATTTCGAAGACGTTCTTTTGCCTCAGAGCGCCTTTGCGAGCGAAGCGATTGGCGACGTCCCCGGTGGACGACTCGTTGAAACTTACATCAGCCATGTCCCCCAACTGAATTGATAAAAAAATTAAAAAAATAAATAAAAATCAAATCGATGCTACAGCTCTTGGCTTCGCTGTCTTTCAGCCGGTGTTTTCAGCCTGTTACAGAGGCTCACCACAGACTCGGTGTGCGCCCGTGAGTGTGTATGTGTGAGGGCTTTCCCTGCCTGTCTACACCACTGGGCTGCTCCACTGACAGCTCCGCGAGCTGGCAAGCTAGCCACACTTATGCTACACAACATCCGGCTCCCCCTTCAAAATAAAAGCCGCCCCTTTACTTGTCTGGTTTCGGTCAGACGTTACAGACGGTCAATGACTAAATGAGATTACTTGATTTCATTATAAAATAGCTTCAGAATGGCTAAATAGAATTTGACTGGCAGTTAAAAGCTAAAACGTTAGTGTGTGGTTTTTAAATGTAAACAGATGTCTATTAGATTCAAAAGCATTATCAAATGTTTCAATCAATTCTGTGCTAGTATGATTGAAAACATCAACAAGCTCTCAGGAAAAGTTTCAGAAGTGGATGCTACTGCTCGGAAAAAACCCACAAGCTTGGCACAGGAGTGTGCAGCACTTATCTACACCTGGGGACCAATGGGAGATTGGTGCCTTGCTCAGGGACACCCCAGCAATTGGCCCACCCCAGGACTGAAACAGCAACCAAGCCCAATTCCTTTCCTCTTGGCCATGGGCTGATGAAGGAGGGCGTCCAACTCATAACCCAAAGTCATCAGTGCCTTCACTCACAGGACCATCCCACAGCATGCAAGAAAGATGGATATTAATATCTGGTTCTACAGAATGGATCTTATGATTTCTCTGCTGTTACTTTTTTACAGTGGTAGCTTATAGTTTTAATTATATATCGTGTTGGTGTTTGTTTATCTGTGTATTGTATTTTTATCTATATGAGTCATTCTTGATTCTTGCAATTGAGTTTCCCCTTGGGAATAAATAAATGAAGCTATAGCTGTCTATAATAGAACGATTGGGGGTGAGTGTGTAAGCTGAATTGGAACATTTATTTATGTCCTTGGCACACATGTACCAATTTACAGTAACTGCCCACATGCATACATGCTGAAACTGTTGCCCAATAAGTTCACTCAGTATAAGCTGTGACTATCATTTCAGACCTGGGATCATGATTTCAGACATTTATTCCTGATGGTTATTTACACCCGATCCATACTCATGTTGCTGTTTTGGGAAGATAAAGTAGCAAATGTGCAGCCTGACAGTGATGCCATTTATAATATAGATGTATATACCGTGATGTATACAGCTAATGCCAAATGACATGTAAAAATGACATGTAATGTAATGCTTTTCTCCAATTTCCACATCACCATTTGACTCTGAGTATTTCTACTTGCCCCCTGGAAGGGTTGCTAGTCGATCACAAAGTACCTATCTACCCCTACATCTCCTTGCTATCACACTGTTATGCAATTATGGTGCTATTTTGGATAATGATTAAAGAAAATAGCTACGGACATTTCACAGGAGGTAGATTTATTCCCAAAAAGATCATTTACTCTCTCATCATCCTCCTCTTCCTCACATAATACTTCACACACTATATGGTATAGAGACATTAGATTAAGATGGAGGGAGAGATAAGGTGACTCTTGTAATTATTATTCAACCTAGTATTTTTGGTGTTTTCTTTCATTTTCTATGCACTAACCCTCAGCTCCACTCCGATCACATACCCTGGTGTAAACAGAGGAACCGTATTTCTGATATTCCACTAGAGTTCCAGCAGAGGAAGCTCGCGTACCACTGGTGTTAGAACCATGCATGACTTTAATGTATATAAATATATAAATATACATCAAAAAACAAGTTTTAAGTTTGTTAAAACCTTTGAAATGATTATCCTTTGATGGTCAGTAAGGGGAACAGACAGTGGACGAGAGGCAGTAATGTCCACCCTGGACAGGTCACCAATCATGATCTTTCTACATGGTCACTCTTTTATTGTTAAACACTGAAATATGTGGGTTTTGCATATTATTGGAGAAGATAATATGTCAATATTATTCAGTTTATTATCTCATAGTTAGCCAGACCGCTGCTTAAATTATCTTAAAGGGCACACATTATGCTTGTTCCCTTTTTCCCTTTATAGTGTTGAATAGGTTTTGTTTATATTTACAGACAGCAAAGTTATATGATAAAGGATGTCACTATCTACGAATGGGAACCAATGGAAAAGCCATATAAAGTGAAAGTGGTTGTAAATGGTTTAAGTAAGTGCTGTAATCTACTGTAGCCTCAAGCGTTGACAGTTGCCAAGAGGCGCTGCCTTTGCTTGTTTTATTTTGAAGTCAAACTTCCTGATGATGGTCTGTGTGTCTTTGCACAGTTTGACCCTTCTTTGCTCCGCTTCCTCCTTGTCACTCTGGCTGACGTCACGCCTCAGGATTCGCTGTGGGTGGGAGAGGGCCTGCGGTCCCGCTGCGAGAACTTGGAATGGGGGCGTCACCTTGCGGCAAAGTAGCACATTGCGAATTGTTTTTAAACTGCGCTGTAAAAGTTGTAAAAAGAGTTTAGCACCTAATTTTTCAATTTTTCCATTAGAATTACAGTGTGAAACAATTTCACTGTAGATAAGAGGACAAAAATGTCCACTTCCAAAAAGTTATAAAAACATCACAGATTAATATATCTTGTTCTGCCTTTTTCCACATAGAGCACTTAAACAACTTCAGCCAAAATACCATTAAACCTTTTTTATATATATATACATAAAGTCAGTAAATGTTCCATAAAACAAATGTTGGGTGGCTGGGGGATTTTTTTTAATCAGCCTTAAATGTAAATCAGCCTTAAAAAAAACTTTGACTTTTATGCATCATTACTTTTTGTGTTGCATCTTATTAAAAATGCTCTATCCTCTTAAGTCCTAAAGGACAAAAATCTCCACTTCCAAAAAAACAGATTCATATTTTTCTCTGCTTTTTTGGGTTAAATGTTTCGATTAGTTTCATGAAAAATAAAAATCAATTGTGTTGCGGGTTTTTTCATAAATAAAAACAGTGATATCCTCAACATGGTCGAATGTATTGTAGTTCTGAGCAGGGCTGAAGTTGTATAAGATATTAATGCAGACAAAACACAATTTTAATCTGTAACAGTTTTTGGAAGTGGACATTTTTGTCCTCTAATGACTTAAGAGGGTAGTAAATTAAACTGAGGGTTAACTGTGATCTGCAAATAATGATTTTCTGTTTGGAACTTTAATGTTTTTATTCATGGCTGCTGATGTTAACCTCAGCACCCTTACATTTGCTTTTTCAGAAAAAAACGTTTTTGCACAGCTGTGATGGGTTCACCAATTTTTTTGAGTTTACCAAGTAGGTTCATTGACCAGTAGAGCAATTTGAATCATCTCAATCCTTCCTAGGTAAAAAAAAAATTGCAGATCAAATACATTTGTGCCCATTGTCATCATATGACAGGGAGCTACAGCCAATTGAAGTCCTGCATCACTGTTATGCACAGGTACTTAACTTGTGCGTCTTTCATTATTAATTAGTTCATTTCATGCTATGTGTCTGCTGTTAGCTCTTGTGGCAAATATCAAGGTTATCAATCACCACAAGGTAAATATGCACGAGTTAAGACCTTTGTCCTCGATCAATAGGAGCTCACACTGGCATCTGATTGGCACATGCTCTCATTGATCCCTTATCCAGCAGTCCTTATATATATGTTGGCCCCCATCCTGCACTCAAATGCAGGGTACATTTGCAGACTTGACTGTCAAGAAGATGGTTCCCATTTTAGCTTTGTTGCTCCTCTGCCAAGGATTTTTATGCACAACTGTAACATCAAAGAAAGGTAACGATGAAGCAGAGTTGGTTTGGTATTTGGCATCCAGAGCTTTGCATTACTGCCCTTCTCTGGATTCCTCTTCCATTATGACAATTTATATATAAGTTTTGCACCTTAGATGTTTTACTGTGTTACAATTCTTATATTGTGCACAATTCATCACGAGTGAAGTTGTGTTAAGATAATTTGGCAGCATGATAATCATGAACATGATGTGAAACAATTGTTATTTTTAATCTAGTGTGTGGCCGCCCGCCTATCACTGACGGGATAGATGAGACAACCTTAAAACGTGTGTTTGAGGTTGGAGATGAAGTGACCCTCACTTGTGAACGGGGTTACTTGCCTTCAACAACGACCAGTCAACGAATTACCTGCACCGCCACGGGAGAATGGACACAGTCAAATCTGGCATGTTCCCGTGAGTTTATTTGCACACAGGTCACCCACCAAAGGCACAATGAGCATAACATGCATTTACATATACAAAATGTTTTCCACAAACAGAGAGGCAGAGTTTGAAAAGACCTATCCATAATGAATTTCTGCAATTGCTGTGTTTATTCTGTCTTCTGTCTGTTGTCAGTATCGTGTTGTGTTTTATTTTGACAGCTAAAATGTGCCCGATCCCCAGACCTCTGCAGCCTTTAGCAAAGGGCAGGACGGAGGCCCCTTTCAGGAGTGTGCTTAACTTCACATGTGACGATGGGTAAGGCTGAACGCTAGAATCACGTCACAATCAGACAGATTTGCATCCGTGTACTGTCGCAATAATCCGCCCTTTCTCACCAGGTATGTCATGCTAGGAGCCAATGAGAGCAAGTGTTCACATGATGGCACCTGGAGCAACCCACCACCTCTCTGCAAAGGTAGAGGGGAGGAAAATATGCAGAAAATGCAACAGAAAATGTCTCAAAATATTTATCTACTGAGATGAAAATGATGATGACTGAAATGATGTGTGAAATGATTTATTGTGTTACAAAAAGACAGTATCAGCAACTTACTGGCCTACATTCAGATGCCAGTTAATTAGGAACGCCTCACAAAAGCATGTGCAGTGCAATCAAGTAATAATGTTAAGTTTAAGTTTTGTCTACCCCATTCTAACCAATAATCTCTTTATACTGCAACAGCAGAAGCCCCATTCTCCAAAATGATTACACTGCTGGATCGTTCATTCATTCATTCATTCATTCATTCATTGTCTGAATACCACTGCTGAATCTTTCACTCACTGTCTACCACTTTATCCTGAGGGCTGCCAAACTGATGACCTTTTTGCTGTGACGCACCAATGCAAGCCACTGTAGCACCGTGTGGCCCACTGCTGAGAAGAAAGCAATCAGAGCAATGCGACTTGCGCGTAGTTCTCTTGATATACAGCGCACAAGGACACACTGTGTGTATTCAGAATAAACCGCATACTCAGAGTGGCTTCAGTGTGGAGTTTGCTGTTCAAAGGCTGACAGGGTAAAGGAGTTTTCAGCATCAATGCCATTATTTCATGTGCTTCCTTACAGCTGTGAATTGTCCTCTGCCCAAGCCACCAACAGAAGGAAGAATTGTCCACGATACGCCAGTTACAGGAAACACGATCATGTATGGGCAGAGCTGGACCTACGAGTGCAACTCTCCGAAAGCACCAACGTATGAGAGGGGCTCGTGCAAGGCTGATGGAACAGCAACAGAGCCACCTCTGTGTCAAGGTACACAGGAAATGTCCTACAATAACGGCATGAGAAGAGGATGGATGAATATATACAAATATACATATATATGTATATATATATATATATATGTATATATATACATATATATATATACACATATATAAAACAAACTGTCCAGGGTGTACCCCGCCTATCGCTTGATGTAGCTGAGATTGGCACAGCACCCCCCGCGACCCTCTGGTGGAGGATAAAGCGGTTAGATGATGACTGACTGACTGACATATATAAAACAATACATATATATGTATATATGTATATATACATATATATATATATATATATATATATATATATATATATATATATATATATATATATATATATACATGTATTGTTTTAGCTTAAGCTGTTTTAAAATGGTACAATCCGTTGTTTTTGATCATTGCAGAGGTGAGCTGCCGTATTCCAGCAGGTATACCCAATGGCTTCATCACCTTTGCAGTGATGAGACAACATGGCTACAAGGAGAAGGTTAAATACGCCTGCAATGAGAACTACATTCTGGATGGTGATGCTGAGGTTCAATGCCAAAACACAGGCAACTGGTCTTCCAAGCCTGTCTGCAGAGGTGAGTCACAGATAATTCTACTTCAGTCTAAATGTGTATACTTATGTTTAATTAGTATAAAGAAATCTATCAACTATAAATACATTGATGCTGAAATGAAAAACTGTCTTCATTCAAAAGGAGTTTCTTGGTTACAAAAAAAGCAAATGTGAGAGCAGAATAAAAATAAAGTCCTGTGCAAAAGTCTCAGGCACCAGTAGCTTTGTTGTTTTTATATTTTTTGTGTGATTGTTGGCACAGAAAGTTGATCGTATGCAAGCGGTCAAAAAGTTAAACTCATATTTTCACAGCAGATGATTTCAACATGAAATATGAGGAAAAACACAGGTTTTACCAAAAATATTAATTAGGATTCCACTCTAGTTTGAAGAGAGACTGGGTCATGCTATCGTTTAAGGGCAGGTCATGCTGGATACTTTAACCTTTAACACTTTAAACCCGTAGCAGTAGAAAAATTGTTTTCTATTTTCTGGGTGTGTTCCAATAATACAATTATACTACAACACATTGTGGTGGCCTAAGACCTTGTCACAGTAGTGTATGCTGCAAGTAAATGTTGATTATAAAACCTACTGTCTGGATTTTAAGATGGTCATTTCTGCTCTTATCCTTCACCAAACAGCTCCCTGCACAGTTGGCATCAATAGAGGCCGCATTTTCTACAATGCCAAGAAGCTGTGGATCGCAGACCTGAAACCCAACAGAGTCCTCCACAGAGAACCCGTCGTCTTCTACTGTCTAAACAAAGCCGAGCGCTGTGGCTATCCTGTGGCAACCACCTGTAATGATGGAGTCCTCCCGATTCCAGAGTGCTTTGAAGGTGAGTTGAATGCCGACACAGTAAATGAAGACGAACTCGTGCAGAGCTTTTTCAAAGATGAAAGTTGAAAAAATGAAACGAACCACCAGCCTCTTTATTGGTACACAGTACACCTAATCAAGTGTATGAAGTGGCTGATGCCTGTCTATCTACTGACCTGCGGCATCAACCTGGGAGTTTTGCCCAGAAAGCTGCAGTACTCTGGACATTGTGTGTGACAACAGTATGTGAAATACCAATAACCAAACAATTCATTAAAATCGCCCTTCTTCTCCATTCTGCTGAGAATGCTCATTTAAAACTTAAGTAGGTAGTTGTGTACCTAATAAACTGGCCAGTGAAATGTCATGAATTTATTTCCCTAAATTAATGTCAGATACTTAGTGTGTCAGATGTTATTTTATTAGTTAGTAAAAAAGTATTGTTACTGTAGTATAACTGCCTTTCCTCTTGATTGCTTTTAAGAACCTGGAAAGATAGAATACACCCTAAGGCCAAAAACCCTGCCATCTGAAATTGCAATGTGTGCTGCGTCACCACCTGCGAGCCCTGCAAGTCCTGCAAATCCAGCGAGAGCTGCATAATGTTGCTCAGACAGATGTGAGACACATTGACAGGATGGGATGTACTGGATCACAGGGGAAAACGTGTTGCACCTTCAACTTTAATTTCAACTGTCATTTCCAAATACTAATAAAGTGATACGTTCTGTGTGAATTCAAATGTGAAAGTACGTTTAAAGACATGTTTATTGCTGATGCTATTGCAGCTGAATATCTGTCACATCACCCTTTCAAGAACCTGTGGTAGCCTTCAGTTATCATTTAACCTCAAAATACATTAAAAACTTCAACATGGTGAGTATGTAAATGTTTGGTAGGTTGTTATTTTCTTAATATCTTGCACAACATTATGAAATTAAAAATAAAGCTTTCAGAATTCCGAGATTGAAATCAAGTCGGAATACTAAGGAAAAAGTCAGAATTCTGAGATTAAAGTCATACGGTTGGAATTATGTGAAAAAAGTCAGATTTGTGAGATTAAAGTCAGAAAGTCAGATTCTGAGAAAAAACTCTGAATTCTGAGATTGAAGTCAGAAAGTTGGAATTCTGAGATTAAAGTCAGAAAGCTGGAATTCTGAGAAAAAAGTCAGAAAGTCGTAATTCTGAGATAAAGTCGGATTTCTGAGATTAAAGTCAAAATTCTTCAACACAGTTTGTGTCCTCAGTCTCATCTCCTACTCCCCTTCCTTCTTCTATGCAGCTCAAAGTTCTCATTTTACCTGTCCCTCTGTTGAATGGAAGTATTGAGTTAAATATTGAAATTAAATGGTTAAATGTAGGTTTTGGTTTGAAGAAAATAAGTTAAAAACAAATACATATAATTTAAGAAAGGATGAAGTCTCACTAACTATTGATGGAGTTAACATTGAGACAGTATCTGTGTTTTAGATGTTTTAGATTGTGACACATTGAGAAAGTTGTACTGTTCACTTGTACTCTCAAATTGTACCTTATTTGAGTTATTGTGTAGAAGTGTATATGAGTAATACTGTATAATGCCATTGTTTTTATTGCAGAAAAGGGTTAGAATCAATTGGAATCATTCATAATTTTTTCATAATTTCAACAAGAGAACAAAACTATATTAAAACTACGTATTACTCTCTATATTTGTAAATGACAATGTCATGTTAAACGTCTTCTATGCTGTCATATTGGCTCAGTTTAAAACATCTTTTTAGTTCCAAGTCCACTTGTGAAACTTCCCACTGACAGGAAAATGTCACATGGATTACAATCTGTGAATGCAAATAACAAGATAAGAGACATACAAACAAACGGACGGTACACAAAACAGGAATGATTAGAATTCACTTCATGCTGCCTTTAATCTGTTTACGTAAGACACACAAAAACAGCAGTGAGCGAGCAGTCCTCAATTTTGTATCTGGAGCACAGACCACAGGGAAGAACTGAGCACCGTCTGCACATAAGGATGGACTTCATGCTGATGTCGTTTCTACTTTGTCCCTTTTTTATTACCATCACATCTGGACAAGATACTGGTATTTGCCCTTATTTCTGGCTCATTGCATGAATCAGTCGTTATTATTACTTCATCGTTTTTGATGTGTGTCGTGTGGTGGCTATTAATATGTTTATATATTTATATATGGTGTATATATGGATGTGTATGATCTGTCATTTCTGTTATACAAAAACTAGGCATGTAACAGACATTTCTTATTTTTGTATATTTAGATGTAGATTTAATGATGGTTTAATAATGGTAAAAACACCACATTCATCATCGGCCATGGTAACGCTGGAAACTGCATGTGGTGATGTTTAATTTTGAAGGCCTTTATGTCATTTCATTTGTTTGGTTTCATAAATGTTTGGTGAAATGTTTGTTGTCCTCATGCTGGTCACTGGCCTGGTCACACACTGCTGTGCGAGAGCATCTCATTCTTCCACCAGCATTTGTCGCTAAAGTCAGCGTGGTCATGTGGTTGTGGCCAAGCTGATCCCATAAAGTGTTAATGGGGTCGATGTCAGGACTGCAGGCAGGCCACTCTATCCTCTCCAATCCTAAATTCAGGAGGCAGTCTCTGATAAACCCGGTTCTGTGGGGGCGAGCGGTGTCATCTTGGTGACCAGCATGAGGAAAAGGTGCCAGGCTGTTGAGGCTGTGTGTAGTTCTTCAACATGCTACTGAGGCGCCTGTTAAATTGCCAGTATTTCAATCATCCAATCCAATAAAGGACACCAAACAAGAGTCAATAGCAGGAAAAAGCTGTTTGGCATTGGCAGAGAAGATTTGGCAAGTTTTTCATGGGCGCAACCCACATACTCAACTCTGCTGCTCGACCCACAAATAACATTTCCCTTGCAGTGTGGTGCCATTTAAAAGGAAAATAGACTTGCCTTTCCAACGGAATAACATTTATAGAAGTTTATTTCGATTAGATCGCGTCAATGCTGCGTTGATGTCCGTGTTGATGTCCGTGTCTAATGCAAAATGATGGTCTAATCCATGTGTCTCTTCAGTGTGTTCCAGGCCTGAGCTGGGTGCCAACATTGCAGTGGACGGACTCCAGAAGTACTTTAACCCCGGGGCCATGTTAGCGCTGTCCTGTGAACAGGGACACACCGCTGTGCTGGGCCCTCGGACGATTGTTTGCACTGCAAGTGGACATTGGACAAAAAGCAGATTAATGTGCATACGTGGGTCTCCAATAGTCTAATGAGAACTTAAACAACATACTGGGCTTAGGTAGATTAGTTAGTCTAGTCATTATGTGGAAAACATCAATGATTAAAATGAAACATACATCTTTGATATCAACACAGTAGATGGTAATGTAACTGCTTACAGGTATCGTCAATTGAATTTCCTGTTTTAAAGTGAACAAATGAAGACAAAAAAACACTGCTTTACAGATATTCCTCTAGCTTTACTACACATTAGATATGATTTAGCATATACAGTATGTAAATCTATGAAAAAGCATATACAGTATGTAAATCTATCTTTTTCATCTAAAAAGAAATAACTGAATTGCAATGACAGAAACATTTACTCATGTACTGTGTATCGTATTCTCTCTTGCAGCAAAACTGTGTCCACCCCCTGATCATTTGGCTAATGGAGAAGTGTACTATGAAAACACTGTGTACCAGAGTCTGATCAACTATACTTGTCATGAAGGGTAAGAATATTATATCCAGTTGTATTTGACTCTGCTTCACAGGTTGTTTTTTTGCTCCTGTAAAAAAGCTGGAGGAGGTTCAGTGATATGCTTTGACGGTAGATGCGATGCAGAGGCTGCTGTTTGTGTCAGAGGCTGATATTTTCTCCTCCATTCTCTTAACATAATTGTAAAACAAATGCAGAAGATTAAAGAACAAGTATTTTTAATGTTTTTTGTGAACTGTGTTGTGTGCATCTTAAATCCCTTTGGATGGCAAATGCACTCAATGTAATTTGACTCACTTATCAAGTATTTAATGCTCATTTAACCCTTAGTGACGCGGCTCTGTGCCACAGGTGCACCCTTGGTAAATTGCTGTGGGAATAATACACAACTCCTTATATGGACATGCTAGGGATAGGTCACAAATTAGTGTGCTAATTGTGCAGAAGTCACAAAATAGACCATTTTTCTCCCATTTTTGTTCATAAAAATGAGGCAACCGAACTTTGAACTGTGATGTGTTTCCAAATTTCACAAATTCAATACGATTTTTAAAGATTTGAGTACTTTTTGCTCAGCTGTGTTTGTATAGTTGGTGAAAATGGAAACAACATTCTTTAGCTGGTGTATATACGTTTTAATATAGTAATGGGAAAAAGCAGCCTGTCTGTTCTAAGGGCTAACCCAAAAATACGATATGATATGATATGATATGATATGATATGATATGATATGATATGATATGATATGATATGATATGATATGATATGATATGATTTGATATGATATGATATGGCTGCTTTGCACAGGTATATCTTGACTGGAGCCGTCTCTGGTGTGTGTCAAGCCAATGGAACATGGAGTACACGAGTACCAGAGTGCAAGCGTATGTATTCCTCTGTAACTTTCTAGAACAACAAAAAAAACAAATATATTGTACAGAGCAAACTCAAATATACCAGCAGCATGCAGTACAGGCACAAATGAGGTGTCATATTCTCTCATTCCCAATAGCTGTGTCCTGTGGTCTTGCTCCAATCCCACAGTTTGGAATGATAATTTATGACAAGACAATAAGAGGGAACACCACTCAGTATGGCATCACAGGGACATACAAGTGTCTGCCTCCATATGCAGTTGTTGGCAGTGCAAGAGCGGAGTGCACTGCCAGCGGCACCTGGACCGAGACACCCAAATGTCAAGGTATTGTATGAAACACCTGGTGCAGTTAACGATACCAAACACGTCGTGCACAACATTTCTGGCTGTCAGATTTCTTTAAGGAATACTTCACCTGCATTAAGATTTGTGTTACTAGAATAGGGGTAGTTTTTGAAAAATTGTGCTTCCCAACCTTAGTTTCCCCTGAGTCGAGAAACATCTTCATACTTTTTTTGATATGTGCCCACCAGTGACACTTTTTTCAAAAATAGTACCCCTATTCTAGTAATACAAAGCTAAATGCAAATCGGTGAAGTATTCCTTTAACAATGCTGTGTTTTAACAGCAGCTCAGGAAACAATCTGACCATCAGGTCCACTGATGTAGTTTGTCCAGTCTTCTATAAAGTACTTCAAAGGGATACTTGAGTATCTTACCAGAAAATGACTTTGGTAGAAGTTGAAGTCACTTTTTATAATATTTATATATATAATAAGTAAAAGTCTATGTATAGACTAAGTATATGACACTTACTGTACTTTACCAAAAGTAACTTTCTGATATAAAATAGTCAGCATGTGCATCCACTTTCTAAGTGTCTGCAACCAGTATGAATGTCTTCGGTTTTAAATATCCAGTGCACCATTTAACATTCACTGAATGAACTAAACTTGTTGTTTCCGTGCAGTCGTGACATGCCCTCCACCAGGAAACATTGACAATGGCTACAAGTCAAGCGACATCCAGAGACAATACGACTACATGGAAGCAGTCAAATATGGTTGCCATGGAGACTATGTGCTGGAAGGAAGCCTGCAGATTGTTTGCGAAAAAAATGGGAATTGGTCTGAGATGCCATCTTGCAAAAGTAGAACTCACATTACATATATCTGTCTATCTATCTATCAATTTATCTAAATATATATATATATAGCTTGTGTTGATTATTAATTAGATCTGAAATCTATGGTTTCAGCATTTGCACTGTGTATATTAATAGAATACATGTATGTACAAGTACAAACGTTGTTGACCAATAACTACTTTATTACATTTTGCAGGACCTTGCAGTGTTGGCATACAGAGAGGAAGGATATTATACAGAGGAGAAAAAGTGTGGATCGAAAATCTGAAACCAAAAAAAGTCTTACACAAAGAAATTGTCTCGTTGTACTGCAAGGACCAGTTCAGGAATTGTGGTCATGCAGTAACAACTCAGTGCGTGGATGGAACGCTCATAATACCTGGTTGCTTTGAAGGTAAAGTAAATATACTGTCGCTATTAGAGAGAAAACTGTATTATTATTTGTATATATTTAATTTACCCGAGGGAACCTCCCAAAGGGATCAATAAAGTCGTCTGTCTGTCTGTCTATTTAGTACCACTGTTGAAGTTTTGAAACGTGTGAAAGTGATAGGCTATAAGCTTTAAGTCAGGGAAAAGCAAATGCACCTTCATTTGTTTTTCTGTGTCATGATGCATGTGACATTCTTCAGAATTGTCTCTATTTTTCAGAATCTCTCTCTGTGTTTTCCTCTCTTTCTCCTCTAGAGCCCAGCTCTGTTAGTTATACTCTTCATTCACATGAGCTTCCATCAGAAATTGAACCTTGCTAAAACAGCAACACGTCCCTTTTCTGGCCATCGATTGTGTTGTTGGTGGTGCATTTTTGTCACTCAGTGGTCAAATGGCTTTTGTTTTTAACCTATAATGTAACACACTTCACACAAATTAAACATTTCAGACATGGTTTTATGGAACCTGGTTCTAATTCATAAAGTGTGTGACACTACTGCACTTCACAAGGTATTTATTAAGAATGTACATGGTTTACTGTGGTCTTTCACTCTCCATATTTCTGTAACATGCAATACAAAGAGGTTTGTCTTGTTCACCTGGGTTAGTAATTTAGTTTGGTGTTAATTTGAAATGGATAGAAAGGAATGGGTATGGGAGCAATACAATGTGGAATTTTATTTCAGTCGAGTGTGTGAAATTCAAAGAGTTGTATAACAAGTAAAAGGCATAAAAGCTCACTAAGATACATCTAAAACAACTAAAACAAATCAAGAGAAAGGTCACAGATGAACAATAAACAACAATTAAAACAGATCAAATACAATAAATGAATTCAATAATAAGTGAATTGAAATCTAACAAAAAAGGTGTGGCCTATGATAGGGAAACAATAATGTGTAATATAATACCGAACAACACTTAAACATTAACATGCAAACCTTGTCTGAATACTAATATTCAAAGCATTTTTTGTTCCAAATGATTCAAATTAAAGCAGAGGAAAAAGGATAAGTGAGCAGAACTAATCTAATCGCGAACAACCAAGTTCATCACACACCAGCTTTTACAACTCAGTCATTCAGAGAGCAGACAAGACGTTCTGACAGGAACACAGGAAACACACATACGGGTTACAGGAAATGAAATGGCAAACGAGGGGGCAAAGGTGGCAAAAAGACACACTAACACAGATTTAGAAATTTGGTTAGTGGAAATTGGCTGGTAACTACCAGCCAAATTGGTTGGTGATGAAAAGTTAATTTAGAACCCTGATTATTGCCATTATTATTTATATAGAGCTACCCATTGCAGTGCAAAGGGTAGGTAATCCTTCACTTATATAGCATATTCCATCCCATGTCATAGTAATATGCTTGTATATTGTGGACTTTGAGCCATAAATAAAAAAAAACTTATAACTGGATAATTGGAAAATGAGAGAACATGAGGTGTAATCTTCTTCTATAACAGCAGAGGGCGCCCTCAGCCCAGTTAAGATCCACTATTGACTGTTGTTGACCTAACAGTTTAAGATACAGTATTTCCTCAAGCAGTAGATTATTTGTTAGTCAAACAAAAATATTCTACTGTTTTATTTAAAATTGATGATCATATGTCCTTTTTGACCTACACAAGAAATAACCTCAACCGTGTTTAAAAAAAACTTTGACTCTGAATAAATTTTAAACAAGCTACTTTTTTATTTGTACTTAAGTAACATTTTATCAAAATAGTGGTACTTTTACTTGAGTAGAATATTTCACTACTATTTCCACCTCTACATAATTAACAGACGTTTTGATTCACACTCCATACCAGATAGTGGCGGTAATGCACCAAATCGTTGAAGGAAGCGTTCTCGTATCTATTCTCGCGATACCCTATGATTTCTCCTCTCTTCTCGTCCAAACATGGCCGCGTTGTATGAGGGATACACGTTGTGCGGACTCGTTCCAGCTCAAAACTTGTCTAACTCGGGCATTCAGGGCGTCGAAGAGGAGCGAGACAGTGACCATGTCATCGTCACCGACTGGACCAGATCTGTTACGCTGTACAAGGTGAGTTTTAGCGTTTGTTTTGATGAGGCTCTTCCTAAACTGGGCCAGCTGATGATGAGTGTAAAACATGTTAAACTCGTGTCCACGAGCATCAACGGCTGTTTTCAGCAACACATCTCCATGGACCAGACAAAACGTACTTCAAAGCTCGGATAGTACATTCACCCATTTCCTTTTAAACCCCGTACTAATGGGTATAGCAGCGGTGGAGTACTAGTTTACCAAAACATGCAAAGTGGATTAGCTAACGTTAGCTATACTCAACGCAAGGCGCTCAAAGCACCAGGGCTGCACGACATTATGAAGAAATGTGATGATTACGAGACTTGTAAATACATAAGTACGTGGTAAATAATATTATGTTTCTGCTTTGGCTTGCTGCTAATACAGACGTAGACAGTAGCATTTAATGTAGACCGAACATGAAATGCATTTTCCACTCTAACTACAAGGTCTACTCACAAATATATGGTGCCCTGTTGAAATACACTGGTAAAAAAATAGCAAAACAAGTGTAACTGCAGTGTATGTCATTGCAACTGTCAAGTAATTTATCTTGTCATTTCTCTGGCCGTTAAGTAGCTGGATATAGGTAGATTATAGGTATGTTACAGTATGAAGGGGCAGCCAAATTTGGAATTACGAAATAATACGTACGTTTCATTTCAATATTGTAATTAGCCTTAACACACACACACACACACACACACACCATGACTTCTATTCTATGTTTTAGCTAATTACTTAGTAACGCATGTACATTTGCATATGTTCATGTTATCAGATGATGGTCCCGTTATTGGCGAAAAGGATGTTATTATATCTTCCTCTCTGTTCTGTGGTTGTGACAGGTGTCAGACCAGAAGCCACTGGGTAGCTGGACAATCAAACAGGGTCAGACACTGACCTGTTCAGCAGTCTTCAACTCACAGACTAAGGAATATGTGGCTGTCTGTGACAAAAAGGTAAAATCTTTTAGGCTAGTGTTTTTTTTTTTAATTTTTGTGTGAACCCCCCACTGACTTTCTGTCAGATTACACAACTCAAGAATATCTGTTCCCTGTTAATGCCTGTTCTTTATCCTATTTTCTTAAGGTGATCAGAATATGGAAGGAAGACAACATCATTTTAGATAAGACCTTCAAAGCAACCGTAAGTCTAAACAGGAGTATTCATTCATTTATTCTCTTCTGTTAAGAAGAGAATAAACACCAATAGTGTCAGGAGCTTCTATTTACACTCTGTAGCACTTTGCATCCTCTTCATTTTTACATTTCTTAACCTAGTTTACACATGCTGGAAAATAAATCTGTTCTCTTTGTTTCCTATAATTTGAGTAATATACAACCTGTTCAGAGTAACTGGTAAAACTGAGCACATTCTCATTCTTACCACTTATACATTTACTCTCTCTAGGTGTCATCAGATATCTGGAAGATTCACTGTGTACAGGGAGGAGAGCCTGTGGTGTTGTTCCAGCGAGGAGCTGTGAGACTGCTGGACTCACTGCTTTCTGCTCCACAGCAGCCCATAGAGGAGGTCCTGGCTCAAGAAGAGGTCATAAGGTTAGTCTTGTTATGTCCTATAACTATGAGAATGTTGTAGTCATCCGAGCAGGTTCAGAATCTACCCCAAGAAATGCATTCCAGCAGTTACCATTTCTTTTTTTTGTAAAAGCTTTGAATATATCTATGTAAAAAATACCCCTGTGTTTCCTGTAGTATGTTAATGACTGTTCCTTATTTGCATTTAGGTGGAACACAAATATATTGGCAGAAACACAGCAGTTTGTCATCTTCACAACTGAGCAGGTAAGATCATGATTAAATATTTGGTTTTGACACAAAAGTGGATATTTCATTGTCCAGATTTTTACTGGCTGATCCTTTCAGCTCAATACTCTCTTCTGGAAAGGTTGGCCTCTAACAGCTGTCTCTGTCTTACCACAGAAAGGAGATCATTTCCTGTACCTGCAGAAATTGAACCCTAACACTTTACAGAGGTACCGGCTGGAGAGAGAAGAGTCCAGTCTCGCCCCGCTCAGCTTTTCTGCCTCCTACAGGGATAAACACATCCACCTGCTTTATCTCTGTAAGCATTTCAGCATTACTGTAGAGAGAAATTAACGGTCTTGGTACAGTTTACAGATTAAGAAATGACTGTACCAGTCATAATTTTTGTCTCATTGTTTTCCTTCCAACTAGATCCTAATGGCCATCTCTACCAGAGTGTCATCTCAGTGCGGGGTCTGGGGACTGAAGATGGGGCCCAGGCTCTTCCTCTTCCTCGTAGCCTGCTGCTGGGTCTTCCTGTGGGTGAGGGTCCCCTGGAGGCAGCATCAGCCCTCATCCTGGATGAAGCTCATGTAGCTGTGGTTGGGGTTCCACACCCGTCAGCTGGAGCTGGGAAAGGTAGCTTCATTTAATTTTACCCTTACAGCAGTGCTCCACTCAGAGATATTGTATCTGATCGTGGTTAGCCTGAGCATCTGGGTGGTTGTTTCAGTTTTTACTCCACTATTATGGTCATCTTAATCACAACTGGTCTTACTGGGGGTTTTGACACACAGCCAGCGAGGCTTCTAGAAAACAGGCAAAAAGTCAAAAGGCAACAAAGCTGTGCCCTAAAGATTTGTGTAAATATAATTAATACATAATGCAGAAACACGCACAAGCCTACTGGGTCATAATATCGTGTTGACCAACATTTTACACTAGTTGAACAAGGCAAGCAAGAATCACCACTTTTTCCACAATTACAATTTTTAAGTTCCTTTTGTTGAGAAGTTTACGGACAACTTTTGTGTCCCAGACATTTCCTGTTTGGTCACTGTTGTAAAGAAACAGTAGTAGCAAGATACTGGTAAGGACACGGGTGCTTTTCTTCATGGCTGGTGTTGTCTTGCCTCATCAATAATAGAGCTGTGAAGAAAAACACCAGTGTCTGTCTGTGTTTTTTCAACAAAAACCCTATCCTGTTGCAAAGAGAATAACTTGAAATCAAAGCTTATAGGTGAGCAATAGAAATATGGTAGTGTTTTTCTATCCTCCATAACACTGTGGCAGCGAGTTTTAGAATCATGACAAGTTTTAAAACAAAGAGCTGTCTTTTGGCTTTAAAGTTTATAAGATTGGTGATGGAAAGATCGACCTGAATGTTCTTCCTAGTATTATTTTATTATACTGGAATATAGATTATTTTCATGAAAATACTTTTCGAATGAATGTAAGAATAACAATGGTATTGTCTTAATTTTGTACCATTATGAAGACTGTGATTAAGTGTCTAATATTTCCTGAATGTCTTTGAATTTTTCAGACTTTCTCTGCATCTGGAATACCAACTTCCAGACTCTTCAGGCAGGGAAAGAGATGGCGGGTAAAATCTATGGGCAGGTAGGCACCCTTTTTGGTTTATTTCAAATAAACCACCTAGTCAGTTGTCTTCTAATGTTGGTATTTAACAGATTATCATTTTTAGTCATGCTAGCAACACAGCCTTTTACTAGTGTACAGATGGAGCTCATACCAGTGTGTATATGAATAGTTTTTTTAACTTTAGACATATGCATGAACCACCCAGTCAAGCCCTCAATGTTGTTAGTCCAAAGTTCCCTGTCCTTCCAGTTGACTGGTGCTGATGGAGGACTGTATGTCTTTGGTAGAGAATTGTGTCTGCTCTCCACTGGGACTGGGTTCACTGTCCCTTCTCACAACTGCGTAGCAGTTAACAGTCTTATAAATAGATGCACAAATAGACTAGGGCATTCATCTGTATTTTCTGTATTTCATACATATGTACAATTAAGTCAGATTTGTGTTCATTTCCTCTTCCCTCTGATATAGCTATGGTGTTTTTCCAACAAATTATTCATTCCACATGGGAAAACCCTCTCTGTTATACCATTTGTTTGCCCCAAATCTTCACTGGCCTCTGCACTCGGGAAACTAAGGCAGGCCAAACCTGAAGGTGAGCTTATTATCCCTACTGCAAAAAGCAAATCACATACAGAAACAATTGACCTTAGTGTGCATGTCTGACTTCACTGCACACGTAAGATATGGTACAGTAGATTGTTCATTGAGGTCAGTGTATTTCTTTTTTTTTTAACTGGCACAGAGTCCAAAGCTCCAGCTTCAGTACCATCTTGGAACAATATTCTACACGGCGAGAAAGCTCCTTCGAGAACAGTGGAAACCAGGAAGACGGTACAGTGTACAACTGTGTTTTTAAATATGTTATGTTGCAAGGCAAAACATGGTAAACTACTTGATGCATTAAGGATATATATTTTATCGCTAATGTGTCACTCCATGCCATTACAGTGAGATTTTCTTTTGAATATCTTTTGATGGTAAATATGAAAAACCTTTATTAATTAACACAGCCTCCAAATGAAATTGTGAAAATGTAGTTCTAGCGTTACTGTATTGTTTATGACATTTTGTCTTGAGATTTATTGAAAATGTCAGCAAAGAATAAGAATTTGACTCTTCTTTCAATATAGAGAACAACCCGCAAGACTCAATCAACACTTTGTTTAACAAGTGAACAAGTTCTCGAGCTCATTAAGGTAAGGATTTTAGTTTTACAGTTTCCTGGCTCTTTAGACATACTGGGCCAAATGTTTTGAAATGTTTGTTCGATGGTTGCATGCTTTTCATATTAAAGTGGGCAAATTCTGTCAACCGAATTTGACTAAATATTTTATTTCATATAGACGGCACCAGCAGAAGACGTCCAGAAAGAGGTAGAGGGTCTTCTGTCTCGATCAGACATCCAGGACTTGCAGCCTTTAGTTGGGCAGCTAGTATCAGTCCTTGTGTCCCGCAGCCTGGATGATTCAGACTTTTACATCCCCAGCATCCTGGCACAGCTAGTGCACACTCGGTACCTCTGCCACAGGTCAGTAAAGCAACAACTAACTGAGATTGAATCAGGGTTCCCACGGGTCCTTGAAACCTTTGAATGCAAAATAAGATGCAAAAAGTGTATCTAGAAAGATTATTGGGCCATTTCCTTTAAAACTATTTTGAATGACTTAAATGAATAAATTCTAGGGGAAGCAGTGATGTATTTCTGTACCACAACAAATACTAAAACTTGCATTTGAATGAAAATGTCATAATTGAGATTCAAAAAACAAGTTCAACTACAGTACTGTATCTTTTTTTCAATCTGTTATCTTGAGATCATGGAATAATCATCGTGTTATCATAGGATAATGGTCCTTGATAACAAATAGTTTTTTCTTGTTATCACGAGATGCCTGTTTTCTAGTGATAATGGGGTTAAGTTAGTCACCAATCGGAGCAGAATCACTGAAGTACAAGAATCTGTAAAGCTTCAGCCATGGTCGTGTTGTCCGTAAATAATGAGGGCTAATCTGAATGCTATCTCTAACCGAAATGTTAAAAAGTTAATTAAAATAACATGGGTGTGAGAAGTTGGGTGCTGAGGGTGAACCCTTTACTGCAGGATGTTGCACCATGCACTTTTCAACAGCACTGGAGACATGAGCTGCTCATATTATCATCATCATCATATCACTTCACTTTTTAAATCTACCAGTGAGCACAAATCCTGTGATAACGAAATGATTACTCTGTGATCATGTGACAGAAGGAAAAAAAATAGTCCATAGTGTTCGTGGGCTTCAGTAGATTTTCAATTTAATTCCAGTGATGTAGAAGACATGAATTGAATGAACCCAACCAGAGATACTAGTTGAATAACTGTTGAGACTTTTGCTGAATGTGACCGTTCACCATTATGACCCTCTACAGTGTGTGTCCTGACCTTGTACTGTTGGCCTTGGAGAGGAAGGATTACTTTCTGTGTCAACTCTGCTTGCAATTCTTCCCTGACATCCCCGAGGCAATCACCTGTACCTGCCTCAAGACCTTCATCAGGTAAAAGACACAGACTTGTTGTTGCCATGACTTTTTTTGTGTCAATTGTAATTTTTTTTAATTTTAAGAGGGGTTGATGTGAATAAGTTCTACACCGTTATTCTACGCCAATATTCAGGATTTAGAGGTTCTCTTGGTCTTGCCTATACCCTCATCATCTGGCATAATGTCTCCACCAGTGTCAGTATAGCTGCTTTCAGATAAAGTACAGACATGTTGTCTTCACTGTGGAGATTTTCTGGAGCTTCTCCTACCAGCCCCATTGTCAAATCTCCACGTAACGTCCGAGTGGTGTGAGAATATAGCAGCGATACAAGTGGGCAATGCCTCTGCCTCTTGCATTGTTGGACCCAGGCATCACCACTTGCTGGGATGCTCCACACATTCTACTGTTTAATAATTTAAACGGGTGATCTAGACCCGTTTAAATAACACATTTCTTCATTAAAATTAAACAAATTCAATCTATAGAAATCCATATTTCTCTTCCGCCTTTTCACAACATCATCAATTTTACTATCACTGCTCTAACTTCCAGGGCAAACCCTTTACAATAAGACCACAAATCCTATGATCCCACACTGCCTCCCAATGTCATCAAACTACAAAAGCCATTGTAGCAGGAATTACATTATGTGCATTTACCTATATTTACCTAGCTGTTTAATTATTTGATTATGAGCCTAACCTGGTTTAACATAACATGAATGAATCATAAACCATGTGCTGCTCCGCCTTCATCTTGCAGTATGTCGGATAGTGATGCAGAGAAAGCCACCCTGGAGCCTGAGAGCGTCTCCTTCATGGAAACCATCGTCTCTAAGGACAGTGACCAGGTTTGCCAACAGAATGGTTTTGGCCCCACCTCTTTTGACGAGGAGCACACAGACAACCTCCATGGGGATGGTGCAGTCTCAAAGACCAAAACTGCAGATCAAAAGACATCAACTCCATTGGAAAATCTCTGTCCGGTGGGATTACACAAGGCTGTTCTACTGTATCCTTCCAGTGCACACTGATCACTCAAACAAAGTCATTCAGGAAGCTATTCATGTTCATTTAGAATTTTGTCATTGCACTGTTTACTGTTGCCAGCAAAATGTGTTGTTGAAGTCCCTGGACCATGGATTTAATTAATAAGACAAAAAAAGTATGAAACCTTGACTCAAGCTGATAAGAAATGAGGTTTTGCAGACGGCATACAGCGAAACGTTCCTCCTCCCACACTTAAAAGATCTGACCTCCCAGCATGTTGTTGTAAGTGACAGATTTTTTCTTCCTCTTCAGTCTCATAATGTCTGACCATGGCCTTTTCAACCCTTTTAATTACACTTAACCACTGACCATAACGATGTTTTTCAATGTTTATTTTCCTCCTTTGTCAATCAGCTTTTCCTCCAGTACTTGCAGTTCCTCTACCTGAAGTATTCCCACGATGCCTTCCCACAGATGCACGGACTGAGATCACCAAGTCTGACTCAGGTCTGTTTTCGTTTGAGAGTCGAGTTAATCAAAGTGCCCCCAGTTTGTGTCCGTCACAAAAGGACATTGGAAAAATGTATTCCCTGAAAGATTTTCACATGCAGATATGATGGAAGATATCTTTTAGTATAACCTGAACTGTGTGTGGCCACAGCCTCAGAATGTACATTGATGTCGAGTGATGCAGTCTTGTGCTGTGTTAGATGAAAAGAAAAATAACTGGAGGTGCAAGACATGTTTGTGCTGGATCTATTTATATTGGCCAAACTTGAATTAAAAAGTAAAAGACGGTAAAGGTAATACATCTATGAATGTTTTGGGTTTTTTCTTTCAGCCTTATAGACGTTATCCCCATCATCCCCAAAATATATAGTGCATGAGCTTGATATTTACAGTGTAAACATTGTCATGGATATGTTGTGATCTCTGCTTTAACTGCTTCAGTCAGGCAACAAATGGAGCAAACTTTGAGGCTCAATGTACACAATCCCTCAATAAAATACATGAATAATGACATCATTTTATTTTGTGCATTTGATTGTAGATCATGGATTGGGTTTGTTTGGTGTTGGATGCCCATTTCACAGTGCTAGTGATGACACCAGAGGCCAAAGGCTTACTGCTGAATCTCCACAGCTTTGTTAAGTCACAGGTAACCAACTCTCCTCAGTGTCTGGCTGCACATTGGTTTCATAATATGCATCGCATGTGACTCTGTTTCTGTAGTTGTGTAGAAAGGCTTGATAATCAGTCCTACAGTTTCATCAAAATTAATTTTAAAACGTTTTCTGGAAAATATAATATGTTATCTGTTTTATTTTCAGGTGAGACTGGTCTCTGAACTTGGTAAGATCGAGGGCAGCCTCCAAGAGCTGAGCAACATGAAAGTGAAGAAGGACGTTGGACAGTACTCCATCGAAATCATTGAGCTGTTTTAGAATGTGTACAGAATACTTTTAATAAACCTTTGAGCATAATTGTCTCCGTCCAACTTTTCAGCTGGAGTTGTTTCAAGGTTGTGTACGTGCATGTCCGCTTGTTATTTTTTGTTTTTTGGCATGGATGTTGGCCATAAAAAAAACTTTGCAGATACATTTGCATGGCGTTTTAAACCATTAGCATGATTAATTGACACTGCATGTGTGTCAGACTTGACCACAGCATTACGGCTGTGGTTACACTCATAATTGCAAAACCGTTCAACCGATGGCAGGTTACAGGTCAAAAGTGTGGTAGAATTATAAGACAAACATATTGCTGTCCAGGGTGCACACTGCCTGCACCAGCGAACCTCGTGGAGGATGAAGCGGTAGAAGAGGTAGAGGTGAACCCCTTCCACATGCTTAGACAATCGTGAAAACAAGGCAATGAGCTATCCATGTGACTCTGAGCCCTGCGCTGGTATTCGACAATGCAGTATACACCTAAGCACTTTGGCATGATTGAGACGGCATGCACAACGGCCTCGGATAATGTTAGTCCAAATTCGAACTAAAAAAAAATCGTAATTCATTGTCGGCAGGATTCTAACCTGCTTGAGGAGACCCCAATGGATTTCGAGTCCATCGCCTTAAAATAAATGATTTAACATGAATAAAAAATATATTAACAACAAATCCTGTAAGTTATACAAATGATTTACATTTTTAACAAGGTGCTTTTCCACCTCAGAATGAAAGAGTGTCAAAAGCTTCAAATGCAGTTGACAACACTTTAGCCGTCCAATCAGCACACTGCCTCACTGGTTAGAAAGTTCTAGTGATGGGAATTCCGGCTCTTTTGGCTCGGCACACTAAAAAGAGACGGCTCTTTCGGCTCCCATGTGGCTCCTTAGATTTTTTGTCACTTAAATTGATTTATTACCAGATTATGTGTAAAAAAAACTAATGTAAAAAAAAACAACATATTTATAATATTTATATGGCTTTATTAATAAACTTAACATATACATAAATACATTAATACATAAATTAAGACCCATTTTAATTTGTGAAAAAACACAAAATCATCTGAACATCACTCAACAAAATATAACTTAAAATGTGATCTGGGATGTAGGTAGGAGCAGCAACATTTGCAGGAGTTGACACTGTAGAACTTTCTAGCAGGCAAAGCTATTTATCTTTCATTCTATTTATCTGTTTATTGTTGTAACTGGTATCAAAGCACCGTTGCCTTTAAAGTGCCTTTAAGGTGCATTGTCAAAGCCATTTTTTGTTATATATTAACCTTCGTATGTGCCTTTGAAAAGCTATCTATCATCAGAACCTGTACGACTTGTCGGTTTTATAACCTAACTCTAGTTAGTAGCTAACGAACTAATTACTAACTGTCTAACTAACGGACTGCTGTCTAGCTACTAACTGACTGCTGTCTAACTGCTTTTTTAACTGTGTATGTGGAGTACACCTTCAGAAAGAGAGTCGAGTTGCACTCGCCGTACTTGTTCTGGTTGCCCTTTCCAGAAGGGAGTATTGAGTTGAAAGGATCAGCCAGTAAAAATCTGGACAGTTGTAAAACCGTTGGGTCTATCTGTCCCAGTTCTTCGATATATTCATTGCAGGCGTCGACGAAAATAATATAGTCTCGATCGGGGAGCCGGCTCCCGTCGTTCACTTCAGAGAGCCGACTCTAATCCGGCTCTCATTCGCGACCGACCCATCGTGCTGTGTTCGGAGGAGCTGTTAGGACTTTGTTAGGAGGTGTTAGGACTTTGTTAGGAGCTGTTAGGACTGTTAGGACTTTGTTAGGAGCTGTTAGGACTTTGTTAGGAGGTGTTAGGACTTTGTAGGGTAGATTGGCCACCGCATGCACAACGGACTCGGATAATGCTAGTCCAAAAAAAAAAAAAGGTTAATCGTTGTCGGCAGGATTCGAACCTGCGCGGGGAGACCCCAATGGATTTCTAGTCCATCGCCTTAACCACTCGGCCACGACAACTGATATCAAATATATGTTATAGTTATGATAATAAACTAAGTGCTTAGCAGTCCATGACCATCTTGATGCATGCGTAGTGGACTGATGCTGATAGGCTCAGTATCTGGTTTTATGCTAACGCACGTCGACCTGCTCAGATATCGCACGACGCTCGCGACAGCCACAGTCCCCGTGTTCCACACTTATCAACTTTAAATGCTCTCAAAGAAAGAAGATTCAAAGAAAGCAAAACCATTGACGAAAGTCAGGAATCAAATGCTTTTGACTAAGTTGTCTTCAGCCCAAAAGATGTCCTTATATACTCGAGATAAGTCAAAAGCGGAGGGTGTCGCGTGTCGCCATGAAACGACTTCGTACCACAAAGCCCTCAAAATACATTGAGCCCGTTACTGTTGTTTAGGTTCACTGGCTTGTCAGATTTATAACATTCAAATTAAAGGTCCGGTTTCCCCAATCAATGTATACAAAGTAAATGTAAAGTAGGAAAAAAGAAATAACACGCAGTTTAGAGTAGTTGGACATTTACTCAAATTCTTCCATCGGCTTCTCCCTTTAGGGTTCACCTGCCTCCATCATGACTTGTGACTAGTGTGATAAAGCGATCGAAACAGCGTCACTTGACTTTCCGTGGTCAAATACACTCCTGAATGTGAAGTGCGCCGATATTCTCTCCTTTACGTCAATTCCACTCAAACGGTCCAGACCAAGCATTCTATTTCCAGTTTTCAAAATAAAGTCTTATCGAAATGGAACGCAAACGTACTGAAAGGAAAGCTGTTAAATGATCCATCAAAACAATTACATCTTATCCTTGTGATGACATGTAACATAATTATGTCAAATAAAACATTAATAGAAAGTATGGTAGCTATATACTGCCTATAGTGGAGATATAGTCACTCATCTTGTTGTTATATTGTCTGTCATTTATTTGCATATATTAATACTCATATGTCCTTACCTTTTTCGATTTTTTCTTCTATTTCTACCTTGTTATGATTTTTGGCTGCTGCAATACGGCAAGACTGAGGTTATTAGTCCTTCATTGAAGTGGTATAAAATCCATAATTTGTATAAGTTTATGATTTCAGGTTCATTGGACTCAGTACTTCTTGTACGTCATGCACAAGTAGTATGAAGTATTTTTACTCAGTAGTTTTGGAGTAATCAAGGGTCAAAGTTCACTTTTCACAACAAAACAGAGGTTAGTCAAAGTGGTACCATCTTTGAAGTGGTATAAGATACACATTTTTTGTATGAGTTAGTTTGCTATTTCAGTTTTAATGGACTCAATATTTATTGTATTTCATACAGTACTTCAATGTATACTTTAGGAGTAATCCAGGGTCAAAGTTCACTTTTGACAACAAAAAATGTTTGTCCATCTTTGAAGAGGTATAAAATCCATAATTTTGTGCATGAAATACAAGAAGTACTAAGTCCAATAAAACTGAAATCATAAACTACTAATTATTATTGTCAAAGAAAAAAGATATTCCTTTATTCCTATCGTATTGTTTGCAGTGTTGCAGCAGCTAAAAAGCATAACAAGGTAGAAATCAAAGATAATTAGTATGAGGAAATATTATGTCCAAGACGGACGATATAAAAACAAGATGAACGACTATTGCTCCACTATACACAGTATATAGTTACAATACATTTTACATAATTGTGCCTCACAATGATAAGATATAATCTATCTATCTATATATATGTATATATGCTTCAAAACAACATATATATGTATAAATATTTTCCTTTCACTTTCGATAGGACTTTATTTTGAAAATCGGAAATAGGACTGCTTTGTCTGGACCGTTTGAGTAGAATTGACGTAAAGCAGATAATATCAGCGCACTTCACATTCAGGAGTGTATTTGACCACGGAAAGTCAGGTGACGCTGTTTTGACCGTATTTTTGGGTTATTATTTTTTCCGCATCGCTTTGATGTGATGACAACGACTAGTTCGACTTCAAAGATGTACTACTGTATCACTGAACTCACCAGACGCACCCGTCACCTTTGTTGACCATGCTGCTGCAGCACTCTGTACCGCCACTAAACATACTACGGAAGGCTGACCGAGCTCCTTTTGGTGCCAAGTTATAGAAAGGTTCAGCACCTCTATGTGTTTCACGCTGAATACACTAAAGTTGTTTTTGAATATTCAACTGCAGGGATGGACTTTAATGGTGACTGTAATATTATACCTCTTCCGCAATTATGTTTTGGTTTAATGACCACTGTGCTTTTACTTTGAAGAAAATTGACTTTATTTCCGGTACAACCACTGCACGTATGTGGAACTTGACGCAGCTCTGAGGCCTGCTGTGTTTTCAACGGAGGGAGAGCCATGAAGAAAAATGGCGTCTGCAGGCGACCCAGAGCGGGATACCGGCCCTTCACTCTGAGCTTTCCACTCTGGAATTGAGACCGGGGCTTGGTGGGGACATTTCGGGAACCATCTCCGGGTCTACTGGTATCTCATTCCCGGTTTTTCTCTGGTTTGCGTGGCTTATCCAAGCACCGAGATTGAAGCGGAACAGGAGAGACTCTCTCCTACAATGAGGGGGAGAAGAGGAAGGCCTCCCAAACAAGCAGCTGTGATGCGGGAAGGTTCACCCGGGCCAGTCCGCGGCTCTCGAGGCGGCAAGAACAGAGGGATGCGTGGACGCGGGAGAGGTAGAGGTCGTGCCCGGGGACGGGGAGCAGGTGGCGGCGTTTCCTGCACAGTCTCGGCGGAAGTGGAAACAGAAATCTCCGGCCGAGACAACTTTAATTCGTCCCGGGGCCGCAGGAAAGTTGGAGGCTCCATCGCGGCGGCGGCATCGCGGGGCAGAGGAATCAGAGGGAGAGGCAGGGGGTCAAGAGGCGGCCGCGGCAGCAGAGGCGGAGTGAGGCGTCCTCAAAACAAGGTGGTATACGACGATAACAGCGACGAAGAGGACGATAACATAAGCTACAGGTCTGAAGAAGACGATCTCCTGAACGACAATCCTTCGTCGGATCTCGAAGAAGAGGAGGAGGAGGCCCTGGAAAACGACTCTGACTATGTGGAGGAACTACCGTATGATGATGATGATGATGCCAGCTACTGTACGGAGAGTAGTTTCAAGAGCCACAGCACGCTCGGCAGCACCCCAGGTACGTCTTCTTGCAAGTGCATGCTCGCATGACTTGAAGTGTGCATTTTATTTTTAGCTCTGAGCAGAAACCAAGCCGCATTGTTCAAAATGGAGCTTGCACTCAGAACCAGGCCTTTGTTTACCGTGTGTGTGCTCTGCTGGCCGCGGCCATGCACCTCTGCTGCACGCTACAACCACCGGCTCTCGCACGTTTGACATTATTTTGTTGGCTCAGCACATTTATGTTGTCAGTTTATTAAGAAGACTGTTTTTTTACACTCCTCGTACACGCAACATTTAACGTGTGCTTATGTGCAGTGAGTTGAAAAAAAGGGGTGTGTGTTTACGGCGTTTGCTACTTCTCATTCATTTCATTCATTCAGTATTTCTAACTTCTATAAAAAAAAAAGTCAGTCGTTTACTATGCAAACTACGATTCACTAATAGAGTGTAAAAAATGTGCACAATTGGCTTCGCGTTGAAAGTCCCAACTTATTTGTATACACCTGTCAAATCAAAGGTGTTGGGTTGTTGTTGTGTTTTTTTTTAACACAAAATTAATAGATTTGTTCGTGTATTTCTTTTTTGTCACTTTATTTGAGAAAACACACCAGTTACACAATGTTGCCCAATTAGTGGCCTTTGTTTTGAAGAGTGGCGCTCTTTTTTCCACTTGTTGCAAACATTTCATTATAATAATACGCGGTGGCCCGTTACCATAGTAACCCCACTTGTTTTTATCAGGTGGGCACATAACATTTCCAAACTATGAACAGTCATTTTTGATAAAGTTGTCTCTGCAAAAAACACACAGTGACACATTATTGCACAGTAATTTATCAGTTTCAAAATTGAAAGAGCAACTTTAAATAATGCAATCAGCAGATTGCAAAGGGCACAATTTAATTTTTTTTCTATTTTTTGATTGTTCAATCAACTATCCAGACCGAAAGTGCTGTGTGTATAATTTATCAACATTCGTCTGTGAAGTGCATCTAGGAAATAATTAATATATGTAAGACTTGCATTACAATATAGTTATTGTTTAGATGGTATCACTTGTGATAATTCTTCATTATCATATTATTTTAAATATATTACACCATAAATGTCAGAAACTCAGCCTAAAGTTAAATATATCCCACAAAGCAAATTGCAATATCGGTCAGAAATTAGATATTCCCCCCCAAATTATTCAGTACTCGGTACTCATTCAGTAGTGGTTTAAGGATTGCACACATATTTTGCATCTTCTACGTTCCAATAAGCAAATATGTCCAGTTTTCTAAAGACCTGAAGATGGTACGGTTATGCAGCTCACTGAATGGGTCTTTGATTAGAGCAGTGTTGATGGTGCTTGTACTGCCACAAACAGGGAATTCACAGGTGCTGTATAAATGTTTTAAAATCCTCCACATGTATTTCTCTTTCAGAAACAAAGGCAGATTTCTTGAATTGATTTCAAGTACTTTACTCTATTTTCCTGGGGCAAGAATATAACCGCCTACTCTTTTCAGATGTCATTGTCACACTGTATTATGGAACAAGCCACATCAACACTAGCTTGCAATTCCCTCAAATAAGATCACCCAACTGTCCTATGCAGCATTTTGAAGGAAGAGTGTGTTAACTTTATCTGTTGTTATCGTCTTTTTCAATGCACAAGTTTGGATTTAAGCTTCTCAAGTACCTATTAATATATTTTACTGGCACCCCAGGTGCCACCTGTCAAGCTGAAAATTGTAAAAAGATTGTTCTCAGTATGTCTGTGGTTTACCCTCCCACTGCCTGCATTTCTGTAGGCAGTGTACCGTCAGACAGTTCATTGAGACAGCAGAAATGCAGCTTGCATTTACTTTTGACAAACAGACACATTACTGCATTTCAGTTGGGTTTCCTGTTGCATATCGTGAAAATGCACATAGTTATTCTTTAGAATGGGAATATTTTTTCCTTTTTTTAATTTATGTGCTTTAATTTTCTCTTCATTTCTTATAGGCCGGAGAAGGAGTAGGCCGGCGCAGCCACAGTCTCCCATCCTTGAGGCAAAGGACATTCCTTTACTGGAGCTTCCCAAGCCCTCTGAGGACCTCCTGGTCGCTACCTCACAGCTCCTCAATGTGTGTGCAGTCTACGAGGTCCTCCGCAATTTTCACTCAGTGCTGCGCCTCTCTCCATTCCGCTTTGAGGATTTTTGTGCGGCACTGGCCAGCCAGGAACAGTGCACACTGATGGCAGAGACTCACATCGCCCTACTCAAAGCTATTCTCAGAGAGGAGGACACTTCCAACACCACGTTTGGTCCTGCTGACGTGAAGGACTCCGTTAACTCCACTCTGTATTTTGTGGATGGTATGACCTGGCCAGAGGTGGTGCGAGCGTACTGTGAGAGTGACCCGGAGTATCGGCATATTCTGCCTTCTCAAGAGCGTGAGGATTATCCGTATGAACCGTTGGACAGCAAAGTTAAAGTTCTTCAGTTTTTGGTGGATCAGTTTCTGGCAACCAATATTGCACGGGAGGAGTTAATGTCAGAAGGGGTGGTCGTCTACGACGACCACTGCAGGGTGTGCCATCGTCTTGGTGACCTGTTGTGCTGTGAGACATGCTCAGCAGTTTACCACCTGGAGTGTGTGAAGCCACCGCTTCAGGAAGTTCCAGAGGACGAGTGGCAGTGCGAAGTGTGCGTAGCACACAAGGTACCTGGTGTTGCAGACTGCATCCCAGAAGTGCAGAAGAGCAGGCCGTTCATTCGACAACTGCCAGTTGGCTTTGACCGACACCAACGCAAATACTGGTTCCTGAACCGCCGCATTGTCGTGTAAGTTTACTATGTTTGAACTTAAGTTCTGAGATTATTGCAGAAGTTTCAGAATTAGAGATGTTGGTCTTTTTATTGTCTTGCTCATTGGTTGTATGTATTGTACTTATCAAAAGATTAGCATAGTTACAATATACTAACAAGACATACCCAACTGGAACACAATTGTTCCACAGAATTTTACTGTGGGGTAATCAGTAGTAAAGAATTGTCTTTTAATGCAGCTTAATTAGCAACATAAAAGCCTGTGGTCATGAATGTCACAATTTTTCTTTTTAATTACAATCCCCACTAAAAAGAGGAGAGATGTGGCCACTAATCCAGTAATTTAATGTGCTGTGATTTGATAGGGTACAGTATACTGTGGCTGCCATCTGTGCAGCTGATGTACCACTGTGGGCCATTTGACTTAATTCATTCTTTCAGTCATGAGCTATATTGCTAGTACTTTGACTAGACTGGGTGAGAGGCAGGTTAGACCCTGGATAGGTCAACAGTCTATAACTGGCCTGACATACAGAGACAAACAGTTGTTTACACGCACATTCACACCTACTTCAGAGTCACCAACTAACCTAACCTGTCTGTCTTTGGACTGTCACCCAGTCAGACATGGTTTAAAACATTCAAACTCCATATGTTAGCTCAACCCAAAACTCTGGCCGCTGTGCCTTCTCAGTACTGAGATTTGTAATCTTCTTGAGGGGCATTTGCTCGAGCCTGCTTTTCACTCACTCCATCACTCACCATCTGCCAGTTCCACTGTTGTGGGGAAAGCCTTCGATAGTAAACTTAAACCACCATGAGATAGCAAAAGCACTGGTATATGAATTGAGCTTTCTCTTTCCATAAGAGACGTTGCACCCATTTCCACACTGAAAGCAACAGTCTGTTACTATACAATTAATTCAAATTAAATAGTACTGCTGTTCAGTGAAACAGTTGAGTCCCTCACTCCCTCTACAGGAGTTAACATAACCTGGCCATCAGCAGTATTGTCCCTATATGTTAGCAAATGATGTTGGTATTGAGCAGGCACAGATGGTGAGTGTGCTGGATCAGCAGCAGCAGCAGCAAGCCTGCTATATAAACCATAAAGGATTATGAACCTGAACTCTGTAAGATTTAAGAGGTTGGGTGACCCGAGGTACGTTACTGCTGCATTTTTCTCTCTCGCTTTTCATTTCTGTCATATTACTGAGCAAATTGGCCCCAGTAGGTGCTGAGCTTCAATCTCTCCTCACAGGCTTTGTGTGTGAACAAGTGATGTGCGGAAGAAAATGTGGCATTGGGTGTATTTATTTACACAAGGTGAAGGTGTCTTTGCGTCTGCTTGCTTTCACCTTGGTAAAGATCTGCCTGTAATGAAGTCATAGAGGGATGCTGGATTGAGAGTAGTGTTTCGTGGCCTCAGGCAGCGTCACAGTCCCTGGACGAGATCAGTGCTGAGCAAAATGCTGTTAAATACTGCGTGTGACTTGGTCTGTGGCTGCTGCTCCAGTAACGAGTCTCACGGCGAAAATCTGTGATTTCAAGTAAACTGTCATTTAGTATTTACGACTCGGTGGTTATTAATAATATTAAAAGGAGATTTGGCACATTTTATAACAATCTGCGGCTCACAGTGCTTTACAAGAAAAGGTAAATCAAAATAAATGCTTACAAGCAGAATATAAAATTGATAAAAGAACGAAACAAACATTTTGAAATTATCTAAATCTGCTTAAGTGTATTGGCATTATATCACCCATCCCTTTTGAGTGATTATTCAAAGTGTATAAAATACTTCTGTCATTTATGTTATTAATGAATAGTTAAAAAAAAAAAGATTTGTTTACCTCCTCCATGCTCAACTCAGACCAGCCCTGATGCTGTAGTACTTGTAGATTGTTGGAAGAATACATTATACACAAATCTATGGTTCATTTGCCTAGCTATGTAAAATGAGCCCTCACACTCTTTCCTGTATTCCTGCTGTCACTCTACAAAACAAGAACGAGAGGAAAAGTCGAAGAAACCAAAGTCTGATCAACACTTTTACCGTGTGCAAGATTCGTCAATGAATGTCTTGTGTGTTTCCCACTTTCTTTCATGTTGTGCATGCAACACTCTGAAAACCTCTGCTTACAGTGGCAAATTGGCAAACTATTATCTCACACGCTTCAATAAAAAATGTACTTGTTTTTGCCACAGATTATATGTTTGGTATTCAGGCTAATGGACACACACTGACATCAGTGTGAGGTAAACTCATAGATTATTGCGAATCACTACTTTTCATCCAAAGTCCCAACAAAAATCTAAACACGCTCAGTCAGAAAGTTTCATCGTGGCATTTTATTATGACCAGTCCAAAGCACAGATAGATCTTTTGTCAGCATCATGAATTGTCTCACCTGCCAGGTGTAGTGCTCATTTTAACACAATTTCAGAGAAAATTCATAGAAAAGGGGAGCCGAAAAAAAAGCAATTTCTATGGCACGTTCAGCTTCAGAAAGGGAGCATATGCCCTACACCTCCCTGTTGTTTCTTCTCATTTTTACAATTGTCTCCCTCTCTCATTTGTCCCCTACAGTGAAGAGGATGGTGAGCAGGAGGACAAAGCCATCTGGTACTACAGCACTAAGGTAAATGGCTTATCCTTTTCACCAACTATGGCCATATCTTTGTTACTGTTATTGTTTTCGATTATACTCATGTCGGAATCCTGTTTGTTGTTTCTCCCTAATTAACAAACCAGTAGGTTTTTTTTATTTTATTTTTTTACTCCCTTTAGTGGTGTTGTTGAACTCAACACCAAACTCTTTAACCTTTCCAGGTCCAGCTGGCTGAACTTATAGATCGCTTGGATAAAGAGTACTGGGAGGCCGACCTGTATGCAGCCCTGGAGGAGATAAGGGATGAAGTGCACACACATATGGACATCACTGAAGACCTAACCAACAAAGCCCGTGGCGGCAACAAGTGTTTCCTCACTGCAGCCAATGGTAAAGAGTGCTCCGTTTTTCTTTTTTTTTAAGAAATAAACTTAATGATCACAGAGTTTGATTATGGATCTGAGTAGAAGAAGGAACTCTTTAAGCCCAAAGAGCCCGTGTGCTGTCACTCTCCGGCTGTGTGTGTGTGTTCACTTCTTCTTCCCCAGAGCTAATGAATGCCACACTGTCATAGATGGGTGGGCTATAGGAGTCAACCCAGCTCTTATGTAATCTTACTCTGGTCCCAGTCTGGCCAGTATCCAGCTTTTGAGCCTCTCTCTAGTCCATTTTCATGTCCTTACTGTCTGAACGATGGCCACCAAATCCAAGAAGTGTGGCTTGCCGCCCTGCCTCGCTTTGTTGGTGACGATGATCAAGTTGTGAACGTGTCATGTTTATAGCATTCAGCCTGGCGTGTAATTCAACAATTGATTTTAGGGTTGCTGTGGAATGTGGGATGAATGTTTGATGCAACAGCTTTCACTTCTAACAGGCGTTGCGTGTAGAAACGTTCTCTATTCTTGGCATCAAAAGATTTCACCTTTATTACTCCAATAGTGGATATTAAAGAGAACAGACACTTAAAAGAATTGTCTGACTTTTTCAAACTTGTAACAGCAGTTGAACTCAACACGGCCATTACAGTTTTTTTTCTTGCAAATAAAAAGTATACAAATATGCATTGTTAATATTCAAAGAGGAGTATTCCTTTAGTAAGCACTTCATGCCCAGAAAGTATCCTCTTATTGGTTTGTATGTAGCAGCTGTTTTTATATAAGAGACTGAATTTAAATGCCCAAAACAACAAACAGAAATAGTTACTGTGATGTGACAAACTGACATTGTCATAATCATTATTCATTGTTCTCTGCAGGATTTTTGGTTTTCCACGCTCTATTAATTAATATTTACGGAGAGGATAACACATTAAGCAAAACTATGCCATCTTCCCCCCCCCCCTGCTTTTGTTCTTAAACAAATCGTGGGATCGTTGTTTTTAAACTCACTGTGGGAAAGTGAGTGTGTGCTCTTCTTCCTCTAGTGTTGAAATGTAATTGTACGAAGACACACTCTCAACAGATTTCACAATTTTCCACTGTGTCAAAAGCCCACCATACTTTCTTCTCTCTGACCACACACAAGAATCTAACTTGATTGTTGTGTTGGAACTTAAATTGAATATATCCAGTCTTATTATTTGAGTTTGGCCTCAACATGATGTCATTTTTTGTTATTCTTGAAATGTATATTTCCCATGGTGTTCCCTGACAAACTTGATCACTATAAAGTATCCCCTGTCAGTGTTTAACCGATCATATGTTGTTCCTCTTTATCGTCTGTCATCCAGAGGAGATCCTGGACAGGTTGAGGGCTAAGAAGGAGGAGGAGCTGGAGGAGGTGAAGCGGCGAGCTGCCGAGGAAGCCCTTAAAGCGCGCCTCGAGAAGGAGAAGGAGGAGATGGATTTGGGGAAGGATGGGGAGGTTGCGCTGAAAGACGGGGGACAGCAAGATGGCAAGGACGGAGTGACGGAGGAGGAGAGGAAAATCGAAGAGGCCACAGAGGAGAAAAAGGATGGTGCAAAAACTGAAGGTAGTCGTCATATTTACACGTCACAATATAATTATAAGAACATGTTAAGTTAAAACATGTAGAATTCAATATTAAACAAAAGTAACATCTATCCTGAAACACTGTTTTATCACACTGTTCTTATATTGTGCTCTTTTTTCAAACGTGAACATTTACAGTCGTGTAATTAGTTATTGATCTAAGAATCAATTCTGCAGCTGTTGGTTGTCAGACCAATTTGAAACACTGGGCTCTTTATCAAGACACAGGCGACAAATTTGGCACTCAAAGCTTGCGTTAATTTACGCCAATGTCTTGCTGATTATGTTTCGTACGATGCAATAAAGAGGCACTTAAAGAAGACCTCAATATTTATTGCTTTGGCAGCAGAATAACATGCTAATATCTTGGAATTAAGTTGGCAACGGGCATTTAAATGAGAGCATAATATTTCAAAAAGTCTATATCAACTAAGTCCAGTTGCCTACATTTACACTCCTGAGTATACAGTGACCTGGAGTACTGAGGACCTTCACACAAATTGCTAGCTATATTGTGTTAATCTTAAAAGTCTTTCTGACATCAAAACTCTAAAATTTCAGCCATGTCATGAACCCTATTTATCAGTCTCAACCACCACTGCTGTCATCCTCACTATTATCTCCAAGTCACCTGTGCAGTATCAAGGAAAATCTTACGTATTTCACCATTTTCAACATCGCTGCTCATTCTGTAGTTGCCGAAGCTCCGTCCACTGGCAGTAGTGCCTGTAACTTCTCTGATGGGCTGATATTTCCAGTAACCTCTGCTCCAACACAAGTCACCTCTGTGATCTTGGGACTGGCCAATGTGGCTCCAAAGCCTCCGGCCTCCACTGCAGAGGCTCAGATAGAGATGTTCCTATATGAAGGTCTCTAACTACGTCAAAAGTACACAAGGACATTTTAGGGCGATGTTGCCCTCTTTACGCTCCTTTTTAGGGATTTGCTGCATGACCACATCCTCCAACACTGCGAATCTCATACCCTTATTGCCACCTGTGACTTGTGTGTTCTAGCAAGCCCCCTCCTCCTCCAGTGCCTTGGGATTCCTCCTGACCATTTCCTAGCCTGGCTTTTTTTGCATGCGGCTCTCAAGCTCTCCATCTGCTGGCTTTTGTCTTTAGTCATGCAATTTTTTTATTTCTTGAAATTTGGCTTCGGCTTTGGAACACCTACTGCCAGACTGCATTTGAATCTTAATCCCCATTGGGCCCTTCCTTTCAAAGAGCTGAGAAGCGGATTGTTTTGTTGATTGATTTGCAATCAGATACCATTGTCACTGTAATCAGCCGGGCTTGTCTCAAGAGCTTCAGTCATCTGCATTTTACCTGGCACAACGATTGTTATGTAAAGCTTTTCGTCAGCTTCTTGCTTGTAATCTGCACCTTGAATTAGATAGCAGTATGGTGTATTTGTTGGAATGTATCTCACTGATTTACATTTAACTTATTTATGCTTGGAAATTAAAGAGCACACTTTGTTTTTGTGGTGATGTGTGCACAAGCTTTGCCTTGCCTTGACTGGTCACTCGTTGCTTTTAAGTAACCCCTGTTCCACATCTGGTTGTTGAGTGCATGCATTACATATTGCTGACCAATAGAGGGAGCCACAGCCTTTACTAATAATTATTAAGCTCTCTCACAAGAAATACTAAGGTTTTACTTATTGGTCAGTGTTTATAGGTTTGATGCTACAATTTTATTTTCCAGTTCAATTCTAGCTAATATCTGCAATTTGCTGGCCAAAGCTGTCGTTGAACAGAATCGTCAATACACACAAACCATGTTTGTCTAACCGATAACACTGTCTGTGATTTTCTGTCCATGTAGCAGAAAACCCATCGTCAAATTCTGTGAGTGGAGACGGAATACCCATCCTGAGCCAGCCCCCCCACACCAGTGAAGAGAACAGTAACAGCAGCATGGGTGCCAGGCTCCCTTCCAGGGGTCCTGAGCCCCCAGACCTGGCTGACAAGTCGTCCCAGTCATCGCTGGCGAGCCTCGATGAGACAGGTATGACAAAGCATCATAATTACTTCTTGTTTTATTGTAATACATCAGCATTCCTTATTCCTTAAATTATGCCAGATTATGCCTAAATTATTAAGGGGTTTTACAATGTAGGACAAGATGCTTGCAATAATCTCCTCCTATCATATTACCTCAGTACAGTTTACTACTGAAAATGATTTGGCTACCTCCAACTTTGACTGAAATTGACTTTGCATTTCTAGGAGACGGTAAGGACTCGGCCAATGGTGAGACGACAGGTATCGGCAGCAAGAAGTCTTCAGCAACTCGCATGGTGACCCGGCTGAGGAACCCGGACAGCAAGCTGAGTCAGCTGAAGAACCAACAGGTAGCTGCTGCTGTTCATGAAGCCAACAAGGGCTATAAAGAGGGCAAAGAGGTGAGAACTGGAGGAGAATGTGATCTGGCCCTTCCTATCAATAAACAGTCTCCAACCCCTTTATTAGGTACATAGGACACCTAATTAAGTGGCAGAAGTAGTCTTCTGCTGCTGTAGCCTGCTGTATGTCCTCTGAGGCTCCACATGTCGGGCATTCAGAGATAGTTGTCTGTATACCTTGATTGTAATTGAGTCACTATACTGTTGTCTTTTTATCATTTCAAACTAGTTTGTCCATTCTCCTCTGAACTCTGGAATCATCAAGGCATTTTTGCCAAGGGAACTGCTGCTGCTCACTGGATATTTTCTCTTTTTCTAGAGATGGTTGTGTGAAAATCCCAGAGTACGAAATTCTCAGACCAGACCGTCTGACACCGGCATCCATACCACGTTAAAAGTCACTTAAATCCCATTTCTTCCCCATTCTGATGCTCGGTTCAGGTTGTTTTGCCCATGTCTACATGCCTGAAGTTGCTGCCATGTGATTGGCTGATTAGATATTTTCAAACAGTGAAACATTGTGTACCTAATAATAAAGTGATCAATGAGTGTATGTGTGCACGTGTATAGGCTAGGTCAGTTTTTGCATTTAGGTAAAGGCCTAATGGAAGCATGATGTATATAACTGACTATCTTCTGACACCCACACATCAGTTATAACTGCTGTAACTCATCACACAGAGGGACAACATGGAAACAAGCGATCACATTAGACTAAGATAACTATAGCCACTTTTAAGGTTGTAACATAAGTGTCACAATGTCAGAGCAAGCATGTGGAAATGGGTCCTGATCGCACTTTCTCACTTCCTTAGGTACTTGTTGTAAATGCGCAGGGGGACATCACTCGCATCAGCACGCGCAGCAGCAAAGACGTGGTGATGAAGGGGACCCTCAGTCAATACTTCAAGCTTGGCCAGGAGGGCAAGTTCCGGGTCTATCATAACCAGTACAGCTCCAATGCCCTGGCCCTCAACAAGCACCAGCACAGAGAGGTAACAAGTGGTTGTATTGCCATTTTCATTTAGAAAAAAGTAATTGTAATAATGCAGTTCAGTGGTTAGTAGAACTTTCCAGGTTTGTAATGCAGATGGATTGAAGATTATATCGTGTCCATAAGTGGGAATTCCTGTCTATGTTAGCCCTGCGGATGGATTACACCTCAGTCCCCATGCGCAGCAGAATTTGACAGATATCAAATGAGACGTGAACATTATGTTTTTCTGTTTCCTGAGCTCAGTTGCTACTCCTACCTCCACTAAAATCAAATAAAATGAATAAATGTAATAAATATCAATCTCTGTTTCATCAGGACCATGACAAGAGGCGGCATCTCTCGCACAAGTTCTGCATGACACCTGCAGGAGAATTTAAGTGGAATGGGTCAATTCATGGCTCCAAGGTTCTGACCGTCTCCACACTGAGATTCACCATTGTCCAATTAGAGAACAATGTTCCAGCACCATTCATGCACCCTAACTGGGCCTCACACAGGTAAAGAACAGAGTTTGTGACTAGGATGTATGATGGAAGCTATTCAAGTTGTATGTGTCCGTGCATGTAATCTGTTTGGTTTTTATAATTTGGATGCCTCTGTGACAGTATAAATGCGTAGAAAGGAAAGGAAACCAATGCCAAGACGGTGGCATTCGTACCAAAATAAACTACAGCCTGGACTAAATTTTGACAGTTCGAGTATAACTGATTTTAATGTCTTTTTTCCTTTGCATCTTAGGACAAATTGGATCAAAGCGGTGCAGATGTGCAGCAAGGCCAGAGAGTTTGCGTTGGCTCTGGCCATCCTGGAATGTGCCATTAAACCTGTGGCTATGCTGCCTGTCTGGAAGGACTCGCTTGGCCATACAAGGTAAACACTGTATTTGCTTTACATGTTTTTCTATAATGCATAGAACATGTTCATAAATCTGTGGGTTTTTTTTACTCCATGATAGATGATTTGAACAGAATAATAGTCACGAGGCTCATTCACAAATTCAGTAAATGTAGCTCATTCAAATACATTAAATAGCTAAAGCTCAAACAAGGATTCCGTGCATCACACATGTGGGGATGTGTGGTGCATTTAGCAGGCGGTGGTGACTATGAGCAGATCAAATCAAAAGGCCCACCGTAGCTGTGAGGCATAATATTTAGACTTCAAGTCCACCACCAGTACCACCCACCTATGCCTCTTCTACTGCTACAACATCACAACAACCCTTTAAAGAAGTGATTGTCCGAGATCTCACGTCAGGCTCGAGAGTTTGTTTATGTGTGTGACCGAGCTGAGAGCATCAAAGTAAGAGAGCGAGAGAGCTTCAGGACAAGTGTGGATATATATGTTGGAACTTATCCAAGACCAACTACCATCTTCTCATCTTTAATCAGCACTTTATGCTCACTTTGTCAGGTCTCCAGGTGCATTACATTATTAATGTTGCAATGTATTTTTCAAAGTGAATTTTGTGAAGTGGTGGTGGAGAATATAGGAAAAGGTTTATGTGAAGTGACAATTGTATAATACAAATAAACGCAATCCTGGTACAAGCACAGGCCCAGTGTTCACCATGGTCTTTTTCCTGGGCCATGTGTGTTTGTACTTTTTAATGCTTCCAATTTTTCAACACATTGTTACCATTGTGGCACAGATGACATTCAGTCATAAATTGCAATTAAATATCACATTTGCTTGGCTCTTAATCCTAATCTATAATGTATTCCATTCCATATATGTCCGGTTCTTCAAAATGACTAGTAGTAAATCTGTAGTCGAAAGAGTCTTTGTCAATTTATTTTCAGTTAAACAGCTGCACAGGCAATTATTGTGTGTATTTTTTAACGTTAATGTTTTCAGGTTAAATCGTATGACATCCATGGAGCGTGAAGAGAAGGAGAAAGTCAAAAAAAGGGAGAAGAAGCTGGAGGATGAAGAGACGATGCAACAGGCCACCTGGGTCAAGTACACCTTCCCAATTAAACACCAGGTAAGTTAGCAAATTGTATTCTTCAGTTGATCCAGACCAGGAAAGAGACATAAATGTTTTGCTTTGACAAAAGACAGATAATCCACCAAATGTATGGTAAATTGCATCATCGTAAATAACACTTGTCTATGCAGGATAGCTGCAATTGAAAGACGAGATGTTTAATGCTTGGAAAGTTGAGTCACTGCAGTGACAAACACTACGGTGTGTGTTGTGCGTATGTGCGTGAGTGACCATCAAGGGTTCTGTGCTGTGAGTCATTTCCCGCTGCAATTACTGCTAAACTTTAAGCTGTTTTTTGTGCCTCCACTCTCTTTCCCCCACTTTGTCTCATGTCTCTACCAATTCACCTTTTCCCTTTTGAACCTTGTCATTTCTCGATCCTTGTTTTCTCATTGCGTGTCCCCTCTCTTGTCTAATGTGAAGGTGTGGAAGCAGAAAGGAGAGGAGTATCGTGTTACGGGCTATGGGGGCTGGAGTTGGATCAGTAAGACTTATGTGCAGCGGTTCGTCCCCAGGCTTCCCGGTAACACCAATGCCAACTACCGCAAAGAACTGGAAGGTCTGAAACGGGAAACGTTGGGGCTTAAAATGTTTTTTTTTTAATATTTTCAATTTTAGTCTTTTTGACTCTATGAGGGGAATTAGCCTCTCGCTTGGTAATCTCAAGTATGATATCATTGTGTTTTGGTTGGCCTTCAATAAATTAAGTCTTTCTTTTGATATCTCTGTGGATGTCATTGAGCTGTGCATTGTAACATCCATCAAAGATTTCACAGATGGATCACTTTCACAGTTTGTTTTCTTTATTATTAATTCACCTTTGACTTCATGTAAAACACTCTTAAACTGCTCCGTCATCTCAAATGTTTTTCGTTACGGAGGCCATAAGATCATTTATTTATTCATGTGTTAAAAGTGAAAAATTAAATAAATTCTCTCTTGTTTCATTTTCCAAAGATGCGAAACTTGGCAAGAAGTGTACCCTGCTGGATTTAAGCCGACGACCCAGTGTAGCCGCACCAGAAGCTCAGGAACCTGCTGCTTTAACCAGTGAAGCAAAAGATCAAGGCCTATGTAGCCTCTCCAGCCCTGCAACAGAACGCCTGATGTCTGTTGAATCTGACGAGGGGATGGAAGTTGAGAAGAAAGAAGAGTTGTCTGTCAAAGAAAAGTTGGAGGAATTGCCTGTGGATGAATCGCCTGTAAAGACGGAGATGGACCCGAGTGAATCACGAGGGGATGAAACACAAGGTATGACAGAGTGTGGTTTAGAGGCTAAATGCACAGTGTGAGTAGTGTTTCATTTTAAATTTAAATGAAGTTACAAATGTAGTTGCTTTCGTGTTGCAGAAGCTTTTCAAGTAAATTTGCTCAAATTGTCTAAGAAGTCTTTTCTTTTTATGCAAACAAATTTGAAATCTAAATAAATGAATTTCATCTCCAGGGTCCAGCGTTCAGGAAGATAAGGCTTCCATCAAGGTGGACCCCACAGGAGCTGAACGACCCTTCAACTACGATGTAGTGGATGTCTGCAACGGTTTCCTCACCCGCATCCCCTATAAGAAGAAGGTCAAGTCCTCCAAACTGGACGGCCTGCTTGAGCGCAGAGTGAAGCAGCACGTTATTGAAGAGAAGCAGAGGCCACAGTTGTGCTCCTCCAAACCCATGACTTCAACGACTGCTTCACCCACTCTAACCCCTGCTCTGAGCACTCCAGTCCGGCCACGGTCACCACTTAAGCCCCAAACTCTTGCTCCAACTCACCTTGCATTGGGCAGTGCAGTGAAAGTGGAGGAGAAATCCACAACACAAATTCAAGGTCCCAGTGAAGTTAGAGGGGACAGTCCCACAGAACTCGCTAAAACTACAGAGGATATTGTCACGCCGCCTCCTCCTTCTGGTTTAAACTCCACCCCCAAAGACATTTGCAGTGCTGGTACAGGGGGAGATTCAACTTCACCACAAAATCTGCCTACCCCCCTGCCCCAGGAACTGGAGACAAACATTGTAGAAAGGACTACAGGCCCAAGAGAAACTAACTTGGATGTTTCAGGGCAAGAAGCTGTCAAACTGCCTAAAGTAGAAGAAACGGCACAGAGCCCTCACAGCTCTGTAGAGCAACAAGCAGCCAGTGGATCATCAGATGTTACCACTGCTGCACTTGTTGAAAATTCAGGGTCTGCGGCTCCTAATTTGAAATTGGACCCTTTAAGGACATCGACAGTTGTACCTGACCAAAAAAGTAGTGAACACACATCTCCCTCTAAACCTGTTTCGCAAAGCCCAGAAACTTTAATCTCTGCACATATATGCACTGAGGAAAATGGCATGGGGCCAGAGGAGAACCAAGAAAATGTGCATGAAATTGGACAACATAAATCCATAGGTGTATGCACGCCAAAGCCAGTTTCTCCTCTCCCTCAGGTAAATGGTAATGATGGCTTTGTGAGTGAAAGCATGTTGAGTAACTCTGTCACGAGCACGAATAATGGTGTGCTCACCAACAGTCCCCAGCCCAAGGTGAACAGCACTGTTAAAATTGAAGAAAAAGGACAAGTTGTGTCATTTAAGGACAGCACACAGCAAAAGCTTCTGGTGAATGGAGATTATGCACCTGTGCACGGCAGTACAGAGACCGGGATTAAAGATCCAAGTCTAATTTCACAGGTAGATGTGGAAAATAAAATGATCTCAGAACAGGATTACAAACCTCCTCTGAAGATTACCAGACTGGAAACGAACTTCGATGCACTTGGATCAAAAACTCAGAGCACTCAACAGCACAACAACACGTCACTATGTCCGTCTACAGAAACCAAATCCAGCTCTGGGGTCAAAATCATCAGAATGGCTCCCTCTCCCATACCTTCAGCAGAGGATTCCAGTCTGAGCGATGAATTCGCAGAAGAGAATAGTAACAGTGGAACGACCCAGCCATTGAAGACCATCATCACCCAGGTAACCACAACCTCTAATACCACCACAACAACCGTCGTTTCCTCACAGACAAGGATAGCTAACGCCACATCTAACGCATGTGAAGAAGTAGTATCGAAGGAAAGTAGCGCAGTGTCGACTCTTACAACCATGACCAAAACAACTGTGACCAAACTCTGTTCCTCTGAGCTCGATGGACAGTCTGAAGACAGCCAGAGCGAAACAGCGACACAAGAACAGAGAACGCTCTTTGCCTCTGTCAGTAAGTCGTCGACCGACACCAACGGCAAAACGTCGGTGACATCTGTCGCCGTCCACCAAGAAGACGTTTTGACGACAAAGGGACGTGTGCACCTCCTCAAGTTCTCCCGCACTAAGAAGACGCGCTCGGACACGGCTCTGCCTTCTTACTGCAGGTTTGTCACCAAGAGCAGCCGCAAGAGTATTTTTGTGCTGCAACACGATGACTTGAAGGTGCTGGCGAGGCGAGGCGGATTCCGGGAGGTCGCTGTGTTTAGCTACAATGCCAAGCCGGCTCAGGATATCTGGCCGTATCCGTCACCCAGGCCCACGTTTGGAATCACCTGGAGGTAAGCTCACTCACGTTTAAAGCTATTGACCCAAATCACAATCAAAAGTTGACGTTTGTTGATGTCCATATGTTCCCTAACAGTTAAAAGTCCAAGGTGCGCGCAGGTGCTTGAAATCCTTGAATGTACTTCACCTATTAGATGGACAAATGAAAATAAGTTGTCAAATGGAAACTGCTCCACCTTTGAGTCTCCTTACAGACAGCTGACACATTTTAAAACATCTGTGCTTTCCTGTAGTTTCTTCTCCTGCTATTATGAAACACAATTTTAGTTGGTTAAAGCATTATACCATCTATTAAATGTGATTTCTTAAGAAGTTAAATATTCATTTTGAATATGTGCTGTATAAATATGTAATTTTCCGGGGAGAAAAAGTGTGAAAATTAATTTTGAAATGTGTGTATGAACCCTGAAAGTCCCTCTTCAGTGCTTGAACGCAAGTTGAACTCAATTGATCTGCTCAGTGAGGCCACAAATGTCAATGATCAGTGGGACTTGGGAGGGTCTGAAGACTAGCATCTTGTTCAAAATCAGTGGCTGTAGTTGTTGTTATAGCTTGCACTCATCACTTCAGGTCTGGGGGACAAACACCGGACAGAAAATGGGAACGTTTTTGAACATATAAACTTTTGTAGTGATGCAAATAAAAGTTGCTGTGGAGGCATAGTCACATCCAGATTCTTTAAATCTAAACATAAGAGGGATTTTCATAAACATAAACCAATTTGTGAATATTTTCTCAAACCAATTACGGAAACAAGTGTTTGACAACGTGTGCATGATTTCACATGTTTTTAAAATAATAACAAAAATGAAAGACAATACAGAAAGTTAAAGACAATACTTTTTCTCTGCATAATTAAATCTTTGTCAGGGCTCCATGTCCTGTTGATTTGTCCGTTTGTCTTCTCTCTCGCTGACTTATATCCGTCGCCTTGGCTCTGAGTGATGTTGTGGCTCTGAGTCGGGTGTCACAAAGGGACCTCTGGTTATTTTGACCGGACCTCAGACGTTCCAGAAGCAGACATGAATCATCCAGCGGTCGGACAAGTGTCGGGATGTGTCAGGATGTTCACTTTGTGCAGTGACCCATCCCTTCAATCCTGGGATGTTTTTTTTCCACCTGTGGTTACACATGGGAAAAGGAATATCTACCAAACCCTGTACAATACAAGCAGCAGCCTCGCAGTGATTATGTATTTGTAGACCCTCAATATACTTTGAAATCCCTGGCCATAATGATGCACAGATGGAATATTTCCTTTTAGATAAAACCTAAGGAATTTAGCCTGTTGATGGATGATACTGTCATCCAAGTCTACGCCCAGAACAGTTTGTTAAAACCGCGATGTTTATGAAATTGAAAAGGACCAAATGAAATATAGACAAACTTTTAAATTTGGTTTGTTCTCCTTAATGTTGTTTTTATTGATGGACAGTATAGTGTGAAAGGGGGTGAGAGGGAGGAAAGCATGTGGCAAGTGACTGGGGAATTGAATCAAACATCATGGGGTGCTAGCTCTACCAACTCAGCAATCCAGCGCCCCCAAAAGTGTTGTCTTAACAGTTTTAATATACCAAATTCTTCAACCAAATTATTATTTTGAAATGATTTATGAACGATTGCATTCAGTTCTTCTGCTGCCCTCATGGAAGTGGTCATTAGTTGGATACAAACAACTTAACTCTGCCTCTTCGTGTTCCATGATGCCAAGTAATTGGCTGGTCAGTGTTTCTGCTCAAATGAACTGCATGACACCGGGCAGTGGGGACGGCCAGCATCTCTTCCTTCACCCTGCAGCTGAGAACAGCCTTTTTTTTCTCCCAACTTTCCAGTTTTCAGCACAATGTACACGACAGATGTTTCCATTTTCCAGGAGTTCATTTCAGTATAGCTGTATTTAGGCCTCCTCACTGGCAATAGCCATTTGCAGAGGCATGATGTTTACCGGTTATCCCTCTGTGCATTTATATGTCCAGATGTCCAAAGGAGTCTCTTAAACTTGGCCAAAACATTGACTTGAAGCTTCCATTGCATAAGAAATATTGCACAATTTAGGACGTGATGACATTTTATGTTAAAATAAATGTAAAAAAAATAAGGGGTGACCCTCGTATTCACATTGGCTTTAAGTCTTAACTGAGCTTTAAACTTATGTATATTTATATTTTACAATAAAATAAAATTTGACCAAAAAGTCAGAGATTGTGACTATTTGTCTTTATACTTCTAAAAATGTCATCATCGTCTTATTGATGGAAGCCTACAACCATGAGGTAGTAATTCTAGTTTGATGCAGTGAATCATCAGGTGTATATGAGCAAAGTTGCTGCTCAGCTGTTGACGTGAAACTATGAGTGTCTACTATTTTGACATCGGGCTTGTGTTCCAGATATCGCCTGCAGACTGTTAAGTCTCTGGCCGGTGTGAGTCTGATGCTGAGGCTCCTGTGGGCCTGTCTGAGATGGGACGACATGGCCGTCAAACCGTCTGCTGCCGTCGGCACCACCCGTACAGGTTAGAACTGATGTTTAAGTTTGTGTGTCGCCGAGGATAAAGCTGTGTTTTGCTCGGGTTCTGCTCATCCCTTTGTTTGCCCAAAGAAACTGCAAAAATGACAGCTGCGCGTGTCACTGTGTGAAATGTTGGAGTGTATTTCCTCCATCTTCTCGGGCTTTCCTCCTCATCACCATACCAACCCAGCCCTATCCCCACTCATTGCTACAGAGACATCAGACACTGAAATCACCACCACGGAGATCATCAAGCGCCGGGATGTGGGACCCTATGGCATTCGCTCGGAGTACTGCATTCGCAAAATCATTTGTCCACTTGGAGTGCCAGAGACTCCGAAAGGTGAGTTTTAATTCCACTCCTGAAACTGAAAAGAGACCCACTGAGAAAGAGACACTCAAAAAGTTTGAAATGTTACATAAAAAGTATCTTCTTTTTTTGTGTCAATCACTCAGTTGCATTGCGCTTTTCTTTAAATGTTGTTGTAGAGTCTTTAATTCAGTCTTCTGTCCGCCGTCCTAGAAACCCACACGCCTCAGAGGAAGGGGTTGCGCTCCAGTGCCTTGCGACCGAAGAAGCCTGAGCCTGCCAAGCAGACAGGCCCAGTGGTGATAGAGACGTGGGTGGCTGAGGAGGAGCTGGACCTTTGGGAGATCAGAGCCTTCTCAGAAAGGTCAAACTGCATAATCCTTTATTGTGTCGGCCGCGTGACTCGTCTATGTTAGAATGCAACGTCTTTATGTTTACGGCAGGCATTTACCAAAAACTGGCAAGGGAACCACAGACGGGTCATCTTAGATATTTTTGTGGTGGCTTAACACATTTGCAGAATGTTTTGCAGCCTTTTCCTTGTGATGTGTTAAATACAAATGATGCTCAAAACCGATATAAGCATTAGCTTAATTTATGCATTTATTATTGGTTCTAATTTGCAAGTGTTCTGTGTGTTCATTTTACTTTTAAAGGGTGGAGAAGGAGAAAGCTCAGGCAGCAGAGCAGGCAAAGGTCAGTGTGGTTTAATCCACTTATCCTTTCATACTGATTTAATTTCATGTATAAATGTCATGTATTCATTTTCATAAAGAGTATTTATGGAGGCCTCTTTAAAATATTTCCAATGTCAAGATTGGGAGAGTAATCAGTGATGATAATGATGTGATAATGCTTTCTCCGGGATTTTCGTCCGCCTTTTCGAGCTTTTTCAACGACTAATTTTTGTTATTATCGGTTCATAAATTAAACAACTGACCGTCTTATTGGCCGTTCTCAGAAACGTCTGGAGCAGAAACCAGGCTCAGGCACAGCTACGCCAACGGGGACTCCCGTTGCATCTTCCACCACACCCAAAGTCATTGTTGGGACACTTTCAGGCCAAGGCACGCCCAACACCAAGGTGGTACTGTCCACTAAGATGGGCACCCCCGTCACATTCCAGCAGAACAAGAACTTCCAGCAGTCGTTTGCCACTTGGGTCAAGCAGGGTCAAAGCACACAAGGTACAATATGTTATGATGGAGCACAACTTTCGATATTTAAGATTCAGGGATTCTGTTGATTTTTTTTTTTTGAGTTTTTTTATCTGTTACATTTGAGAGTGTAATGAAGCAGCTTGGTGTTCACATTACCCTCTGTGTTACCATGTGATAATTACTTCATATACAGTCAGATGCGCTTTAAACTTGAGTTTGAATCGGATGTCTGAATTTCTGATAAAAATCAGTAGTTGCCGTAGTCCAGTTCAGTAGTGATGTTTTATTGTGGCGTTAGTGTTTCACTCTTTCAATGTTTGCTTCATTAGGTGCAGGCACCGAGGCCACTGTGGCCACGTCGGGTGGGCACACCTTCCAGATTACAGGAACATCAGTGGGTGGAAAAGTAGTGACCGCCAAATTGCCACTGCCCGCCAACAGCAAGATCGTCACAGTAAACATGCCAGCTTCGCAAGGAGGTAAGGCCGTTTTTATGAAGTTACACCTTTTGAGGCAAATACGGCAAACATGTTTCAGTTATTTAGTGCCGACATTTTTTTCCATCACCACCGTTTCAAGATGCATTTGTGTGTTTGCTCCTTCACCTCAGACCCGCAGCTGAGCCCTCTCAAATGTGTCAAAAGAGCTAAATTAGATCCGGCTTATTGATTGCATGTTATTGTGTAAGCAGTTTCCTGAGCCAACCCCGCGTCTGGTGTTGATGGACTGGACCTCTCTCTACTTTTTTCTTTTTTTAAATGTTGGTGCCAGCCACCACAGGCACAAATATTTTGAAATCTACAAATTAGACACCAATTAGACGTTCCTCTTTCCTTGATGACCAACGATCAGTTAGCCAAGTACAGAAGAAAGCGGATCATTTTCAAAACATCACATCTAACAAGAACTAAAGGAATTGCGTGTTTCCGATGTTGGCCTTCATTTATCACACGACTAAATACACGTTCTTTCAATCAGTCACAACTGATGGCCAGTGGCAACTGGTGAAACTAAAAATGTCATCATGGGATGGATACAGACAAATGGCATTAAAGGCCTTTTTAATGTATTTTTTGTATTTATATTAATGTAATGTAGAAATGTAAAGCCAATACAGCAGCAGAGAGGCTACAAATGTAAAGCCGAGCTTAGTAATTTCCAGCATTCATACTGAACTTGTGCTTGGAGTGATCCTTTTGTTCCAAAACTTGAGACACGGCCAGTCCTTCACTGTTTTGTGCTAATGTGGCAGCAACAGGCTCTGCACCATCCCCGTTATGGGGTCCATTATGTGCCAACCTCATGAGTCAGCGGCTTAGTTTGGCGTGGCACATCGTGTCTGGTTGTGTCTTGTCGGCCTGGTAAGCTAATATAAAACTGTTATTTTGGTTGGATGGTTTTTGGGGATGGTAAGGCTTGTGTAGTCTGAGGTTCTAAATCCAGACAGCAGATTCAGTCGGGCTATCTTAAGTAAGGTGCTTTTCAACTTTTTCAAAATGCCAATATTGACGCTGGCAGATGAGGAGATGGTTCGTCCATCTTTGTCCATCTTCATCCATCTGTCTTTGGTCCTGTCAAGTTACCACATAAAGACTTTTAGGGGAGGTCTGAATTGTCTTTGGTGACAGCACTTGTGTGTGTGAGAAATTGAAAAATGACACATACATCCAACATGTAATCCATGTTCCTTGACTAAATACAATGAACCTTGAACAACAAAATATTACTAATGGATGCAAGAAAATGTCCACAAAAACAAAGAATAGGAAATGTTAACCTTGGCATTTAAAGTGCTGCGGTGTCCATATTTTTCTCTCCTAATTTTGCAAATTCAATTTGTACAAATTCAAATGCTTTTAATGGACGTCGCAATAGCTCTCAGTTTTCCCGCTCTCTGCCAAACAAACTGGAAAAAGTTGGAGAGTGAAACATCTGAAGAAAGTCTATTATTCAAGCAGTATCTCAGTACAGCAAATGTAGTGTTTAATACATACACGCAATCAGCAGATAAAGAGAATGATATTCTCCAAGGACATGACTTTTCTTACCTTTTGAAGTTACCATGAAGGAGAAACTTAAGTTCAGGTGGAGTGTTGCCGTTTAATGGACGTGTATTTATCCAGCATGACTGTGTGGCACCCTGTTTGTTTTGGAAGGGCTAAAGGAAGTTAGGGAGAAAAACAAGTTTACCCTGAGGTCTGCGTCTCAGACAGGTAGCCCTCTATAGTGGGATTCCATTTTTCTTTTTTTTCTTTTTCCTCCCCGTTTTTTCAATAAAAGTAAAACCTCTGAGTCCCAACTCCCCAACCTCTCCAAACAAGCCAGTTCATAGAAACAAGTGTTTGATGTGTGTGTGACCAGAGCAACTTCTCCCAAGGTCTTATGACCGGGGTTTATGTCCCTGTTTGAAGAGGGAACCCCTTGATGTATAGGTTTACCTGCTCGGTTGCGGTCGAAAAAAACTGCAGCAACAAGGCAGCAGAGAAGAAAGAGAAACACTCTCCTAGTTTCCATTTCTGCCATCGGCTTCACATGAGCTCACGAAGGCATGGAGCCTGGTGTTCAAATATGAAACGCCCCCTTTGTCAGATTAAGCTTTTGAAAGGGGGTGCTGAATTCATGCATAAATTATGAGAGGGGTTCAGATGTGTTGGGGGAAACCCAACTAAGCTCTCAGGGAGCCTTTTGAAGATTGTGTTTACCTGTTCAACTAATATTTGCCACTGCTGTGATCAAAGCCTGGCCGTCTAACCAAGAGAGAATCCCACAAATAATGTATTGAGTCGTTTTAAGGACTTCTGTACAACTGCTCACTTGTAACATGTGCACAGTAATTGTATGTGTAAAATGTGTTGCCTGATAATAAATAGCAAGAATTTGACAAATAGTAAAAAGTATAAAACCTACATTGTATTGTTATTAAACCCTGTCTGTTTCTTTCAAATTTAAAACCATACACTCTCCAATTTGTGTTAAACTCTTGCTTTAAACCACATATTTCTTCACACCTTTTTGTGTCAAAACATGACAATCATCGTCTTCGTCCCACGCCACCTAGTGCATCTTTCTTTCTTCTCTCTTCTTCTTATTTGTTCATTCTGGTGTTTTTCCACTCCTCTTCTCTCTGCAGGTGTGGTTCAGCAGAAAGTGTTGGGCATCATCCCGTCCAGCACAGCGGGTGGCGCCCAGACCTACACCACATTCCAGCCACGCACCACCACACTCAACATCAGGCCCAACACTCCAGGCTCCCAGCAACAGGTATGTATGCTGTTGTTCTGCTGTAAAATATCAATAAAGTGATTATTTTATTTTTATGCTCCATGTCATCTGTATTTGTCTTTGTTGTGAACTCACTGTATTTTCAACTGTTGCCTTTTTTAGGGTGCTTTTTTTTTTTAAATCTTCGGTTTACAGAAAACTTGCTGTCTTTAAAGTACTTCTACTAACGTCTTGATGAAAATGTCCCTCTAGGTTCTGACAACAGGTAGTACGATACGTCCGGGAATGACAGTGATCCGAACCCCGCTCCAACAGACGGGGCCCCTGGGGAAGACGATACTTCGGACGCCTCTTGTGGTCCAACAAGGTATTTGAACACAGCTCGGCTCACCCTTAAATGATGAGAGAACACTGGAAACGGGTTTGGCTCTTGTTTTTATTGCCACTGTATCAAAGTTACCACACCTCTTTTCCAGGTCAGGGTGGACAGCAAGTAGTGACGCAAATCATTCGAGGTCAAGCTGTTTCCACCGCAATATCTGGTGCCAGCCCCGTGGCCACTGTCACTGGCCAGGGGGTGGCCAGTCCCACCACTGCGGGGCAGGCAGCTGGCCAGACTCCACCCGGGACCCCACGGGCACAAGGGCAAGGCCAGGTTAAACTAACACTGGCACAACTCACCCAGCTCACACAGGTTGGTGACGGAGATACAAAGGCTATATATCCATATTATTCCGCTCCAGACACACGTTGTCCACAGTGCCTTGGTCTTTTTGAGCACTAACAATGAAGTTTAAAAACACTGCTGGTATTGTTCTTGGTTGAAAACCCCAGGGCAGCGTTTCAGCATAGAACAGTTACTCACATCCACTTCCTGATCGGTTCTTATCAGTTGTGATTGACTATTAGCTGTAAACGAAAATCTCCGTTCAAACTTAATTTTAATTTTGAGACTGTCAATGTCAGTGTTTTTTTTTTCCTTCTGGATTCACACAGCACTCTCCACCTACTAACACATGATGCTCTCTGCCCTGCCTCCCTTAGAAGCAGCAGGCTGGATCAGGTGCAGAACGGCAGGCTGGTGTCGGTAGTACCCAACAGGCTCTGACGGTGATGGTTCAGGGTCAGGGCCAGACCACTGGCCAGCTGCAGATCATACCCCCTGGAGTCACAGTCATCCCAGGACCTGGGCAGCAGCTCATGCAGGCCTCATTGCCCAATGGCCAAGTGCAACGCTTCCTCTTCACCCCCTTGGCCTCAGCCGCCACACCCACATCAAGCACAGGTATAGCAAAAACATCCTTTTTTCACTCCTACTCTACCAAACTGATTGCCTGCTCTATCGGGTTCCTAGGATTTTGTCTGAATTTGATAGAGCCTTCCCCTTTGCTGCTCTCTGGCCGTAGAATAACCTTTAGAGCACATTAAAACTCAATGCGTTTGTCTTCCAGAGTGAGTTCAAAACATACATGAAAAACTTTGACTGAAGTGCAGTTTGCTCTTATTTATTTGTTGTCCTGTATCATTTTTGTAACTTTCTTATCATAAACTTTCAATGACCAGCAAAAAAGAAAGAGAGGGTGGAGTCAGCCATAATTCTGATAAATGTGACTTTTTAACTATTACACTATCGTGCTCACCTGAAATCCTCTTCTCTTGTTGTCTCCACAGCCACCACAGTTCCCGGTCAGCCCAACTGTGCCTCCACCAAAACCCCAGCCCAGCCTGCCCAACAGGCAGCGGCACCCGTCCAGGCAGGGGTGCCTTCACTGGCCACCACCAGCAGCCCAACTTCGGCCACCCCACAGGGCCAGCTGCCACCTCAAACACAGGCCCACATGCCCATTCAGTCGCCTACTTCACTTCAAGTGAAAACACAGGGTGGAACAGCTCAGTTGCAGCTGCAACAGACGCCTCAGCTCATCAGCATGAGTGGACTACAGCAGCAGGTACAGGTAGGATTGGCAAAGTGGCACAGTTAATAGTAGGAGATGAAGTGTTAATCATTTTAGCTGATTCGTTGGTTATGGGACATTATGGGACATTTTACAACCTATCACCACCTTTGATAGTGGCCAGTGGCTGCACTGCCTTTACCCATTATGTGGAGATGCAGATCATCACTCTGCATGGAGGCTTCACAGCTATGTTTGCTACTGGCTAGTGGCATCCTTTGTAGAAATGGTGGCTCAGTGATTGTATTTGCTCATTTAAAAGTTAACTATAGGCAAATGGCTTTGCTTTAGTTAGTTTGAGTTGGTTAGTTTTTCCACTTACCAAAGCCCATCGAGTTGCAACAGTGTAAAGACTCCAATGACATGACGCATGTTGATCTTAGAGTTGCATTCAAAGACCCTCAAAAATGTCACTACTCCTGCAAACACACATGCAGTCCACTAAACAAATGCTGCCATCTTTGTCGTGATAGATGTACTATGACCAAGGTAGTTAAGTTAATAGGCCATTGAGAGTAATTGCTGCAACGTGGTTCACTTTTGTGTCCTTTTCATATTGTTAGCTTTATTTTTTTTTTTTTTTGCAAAACGTCTTGGAATGTTGTAACATTGACATTTTTTCCATTTCTGATTGGGAGCAGTTAATCTGCTCTCAGATTTTCCATGCTTCAAACTATCGTCATTCTATCAACATCTAAAAATCCACTTTTGTTGGACATTAGGTTAATGGTCCTAATGTGAAATTTATCCATAACCTCAGTGCATTCCAACAAAAACTTTGTTAGCCAGTTGAGCTCAACTCAAACAACTCCACCGAAGAAGAATAACTTAAGGCCCAGCAGAGGGAGACCTTACTGGGACACTTTTAGACCCAGATTATACTGTAACCTATAAATGTAATCACAAGTCTGGTCTGATCTGGTCTTTATTACTATTTTTAATTCTGCATGGACAACTTTGACCCGTGGTCTAGCCGAAGGTGTGATCTAATTGTCTGCATAAGTGCTTTGTATAAATGTAAAAAAACACAACTTTCTTCTCAGGCATGTTACATTTTCTGTGTCTGCAGGTGCTGGCCCAGCTGCAGACCCAGCAGGGTGCAGGCTCTCTGCCCCAACACATCAAACTGCAGCTTCCAATCCAGATACAACAGACTGGGACCACCTCAGCTCAGGGAGGACAGGTGACTTAAATTGTTTTCATAAAGCCATGTTGCCATGAGGGTTTCGATCACAGTGAGATACTGTTGTATGCACCAAAACAAATCTGTCATACCGTAATCCCTACTTGGCAATAAAACTTTTCTTCAAAAGAGTCCCAAACTAAATTCTTGCTGCTTCTTCTCATTGCTGCTCCTCATCTCAACTACAGTAGCTTTAAAATATATAAATGGTTTTCTCGCCTTATGCTGCCCGCACAGATTGGGAACGTGGTGGCCATCCAGGCAGCTTCTGTCCAGGAGCAACTGCAGAGGATCCAGCAGCTCAGAGAACAGCAACAGCAGAAGAAGAGACAAGCTGCAGAGGCCAAGAGAGAGCAAGCCCTCAATGCAGCCAGCCAGAGCGACATCATTCAGAAACAGGTGTGTTTTGTGAGTGCATGTCCTCAGGAAACCACCATCACCAGGTCATCCATCTTGGGCCAAAGCTCTCCGTCTCCCTGCCATTAGCACATAAACAGTCGCCATCCTCCAACGTCCAACCTTCCGCCAAGACTGGGTTTATTTTTATCACTCTGGCCCGGCCTCTGTTCATTTGGTTTAGTTTTTTAACTGTCTCTGTGTGATCAGTATTTTGTATGACATACAACAGTTTTTTTTAAAATGCGCCAAAGTGTAGCCATTCACTCGTTCACTGTTTATTTCTTTTTTGTTAAACATTTTTTTGTTCCCCCTGCATCGCGTGTTTCAGGTGGTGATGAAACAAAACGCTGTGATCGAGCACTTGAAGCAGAAGAAGACCATGACTCCTGCAGAGAGAGAGGAGAATCAGAGGTTTGTTTCCAGTTTGTGTGTGTCAGTCATTTTTGATATTTTCTTTGAAGGGTTGTGGGTGACAGGAAGGGTGAGTGTTTTCGCACTACACTACTCTCCTCTCCTCTCACACTTCACATTGTTGAAGCAGCAAAACAAAACATATGCATAACAGCAGGGTGTTAAGGGTTATTATGTGTGGAAGGTCATGCTCTCCAATCTGATGTTGTGTATTTGTGTCCATGTGCTGATGATGTAAGGTTGGGTACCAAACTTTGGGCTTTTAGTGGTCCAGACTCCCTACTGAATTACATCTTTACCGACTCGGTTAAATCTGCTGGTGCCAAATTTCAGCACATGAAGGCGCATCTCTGTGACTGGAGTCAAGTGAACTATACCCTTATCCCTCTTGGTGGTTATCTTCTCCTCACCTAATCTGACTTTGATTCAACACCACAACATTTTATTTAGTTTTATTCTGTGTGAAGATTTGTATTACATCCAAGTAAATGATATGAAATAACAAAAAAGAGGTGGATTATATTAAAAAGGCTTACCCCATCACTGCTTTCTTTTCCGTCTTCTGTAGAGGTTATAGTTTGACCTACAGTTGACTCTGACAACCCCATGTTTATGTCCACAGACGGTGTGTCAACACTGTGCCCATTCACACAGACCTGAAATACTAAACCCCAGACTATGACATCACTACAGCCGCTCTGCCTGTTGTCCGTCTCTCTGCTGAATTTTCGTCCTTTTCCATTCTCCCAGATCGTCCCATTCTCTCGCTGTTCATCCTAAACTTGATTCTGTCAGTAATTACCTTGAAACGCTCGACATCAGCTTTGTTTGTGTGTCTTGTTTTTTTTTTTTTTAATTGCCATCCAGTAATTTCACCCAACATTTGCAGTCTGGACGTGTTTACACGCTGGGAACCCTGGCCCGGATTTGACCTCGGCCACTGTGCGTGTATGTGCGTGTCATTCACGCAGCACATGGCATCCCGGACAATTTTCAACCTTAGTTGTGAATGTTAGCGAACGCAAGTGAATGTGCTGTAGACGTAGAGCCATAAACGATCACGGTTAACGTACACAAACATGTCAAAAATGAAAGGAAGAAACCTGAAAAACAAACAAATGGACAAACGCGTTGATAGTGCTGCCATCTATCATGCATAAAGGTCACTCAAAGGTTAGCTCAGCAGGGTATTGATTAAAAAAAGAAAACTGTCAATACCATATTGATATCTGGACGTCAATACCGATTCTTGGAAGTTATAGTTAAAAATGACACTGTCATCATCTTGGAGTCCAACACAGAGCACCTTTGTGTTCTCCTATTGATTCTGTGATGATCTTCTCGACATACCTTTATTCATCAAACGAGCAACAACGGGATCAACACAGACATGCACACACACCTAACCCTCTTCTCCGTTGGGGAATGATCTCCGTTTCTGGTCGTCACTTCCTGCACAAAAGAGCCAGTCATGTGCATTTTTAGATTTGCGGTCAAGCGGCAAGTTGCATGCTTATTGGCTCACTGATGCTGATGAGATTTACTCTGAAGTTTGATACGCAGACTCACACAGGAGCTAGAAGTGGTCACTGCACTGACATCCACTTCCTGTTGTCTGTGTGCGCCGCTGCACCCTTGGGCAAAGCACTTAAACCTATATTTCCCTTGACAGCTGTGACTTTGTGTGGAAAAAAGCACTTCATATAGACACAATGCATGAGTGTGCGTCTAATTGTGAGTGTGAATCCCTTTTGTAATGTCAAGAAAAGCTAAAAGTACAGTTTATATTTACGTTTTCCCTTCTTATTTGTTACAATATGAGCTGTAGGCAGTGGATTTTTCAAATTCTTAATATCTTTGTTACTTCCTTTGTTTTTGACAGACTTACGATATATCATCACACAGTATAGGACCTTTCCCACAACCCTGAATCCTTCTCTGCACTTTAATTTGCTCGAGTGTGGGTGTGTGACCTCTCGCTTCCTCCCGTTCATATGTTTACAAAGGACAGTGTGGCTTCACGGTCGCCCTCTCTGTCCATCTCTCGCCGTACGTCTCTCCCAACTTTCTGCTCCACTCCCCGCTACTTAGGATAGTCTTACTCAAATAAACATCGCATGGCCAAAGGCCGCTCTAACATCTGTGAGACACGTGGCCTTGTAACGCAACTAGGGATGGAAAAATGATGACACAATTGCTTCTACCTTTTAGTGTTTTATTTCAAACGGCGAAATTGTTTGTGTGATTTGTCTGTCAAGTCTAGCGGAAAGTCTTCACCGTTTGTTTTTTTTGAAAAGTTGAAACCATTTATCCACAAACCTTTTTCAAGCAGTACTTGTAGTTTGTTTTTCTCCTTTTGCGTTTCAACTCTTATTTGATGTTTCACAGGGGAGGATGAAGATGTCAAGCGTGATAGGATGAGATTCAGGAGAGGTTCTGAATCAAACCCAGGACTTAGTTGCTTATTCAACTGAACTACCAGAAAGCCTCAAGGACCTGCGCTGAGAGAAAGGCAGTGTTCATTCACGTTTCTTTCGTGCGGAAAGTTAGATGATCGCATTTTTTGAAATAGCCAATTGTCACGCAGGTCGAACTTTGAGAAACATTGAGGCATTGTTTGGATTAAGCTTCTGCTCCTTCCCACTGGTGTGTCAGAGGGATCACTCTCTTCCTCTGTGACTTTGACTGTACTGGCTTTCTTAATTCAAGATTCAGATATGTGGTAATTCTTTACCTCCCTGCTCTTTTATTCATCTCCTCTGTCAGCAGGTGTATTATTGACTTTGAGTCCTTTAAAATACCTTTAGTACTCCAAAGCCCTGTTTCAGATTGGGTCTTAATTAAATTCACTTGGACTGAAGCAATTCTTTTCTAATGCAACGTGCAGTTATTTATTATTCTATTCTATTCTATTCAATCCATGGCAACTGTTACAGAGTGTCCAATTTTCCACCTGTGTTTTTGCGTCCGTCCAGGATGATCGTCTGCAACCAGGTTATGAAGTTTATCCTGGACCGGATAGACAAGGATGAGAGGCAGGCGGCCAAGAGGAGGAAGAAAGAGGAGGTGGTGGAGGCAAAAAGGAGGTTGGCCAATGCCAGCAAGCTCTCCTCGCTCCTGTATCGGCACAAAGAGAGCCTCAAGACAGAGATCCTGAAGAAGCGAGCACTTCTCGACAAGGAGCTGCAGCTAGAGGCCCAGGTATAAATGAACGGGGGGGATGTGATCTTCTTAAATTTTATCCTAATGATACATTTTGAAAACATAAGGTACAGGATTCCTACATGTGTGGAAAACATTTATACCAGTTTTCCAGTCTTGGAAAATTAAAATGATGCACTGACAAAGAAATCATGAAGTCATCCTAGATGCCGTCCAAACATTCTTGTGTGTCCCTTGTGCTGAAAGCAAAAAGTCAGCTCTTTGATACAGGTAGCAGCTGAAGTTGGAGTGTACAGGCTTTTCTTCGTTTTACCTGAAACTCCATTCAAGCTCTACATATGAATGGGCTTTTTGAATGCACGTTCATTTGCATCTGGAAATGCTCCCTCTGATTGTTCTGTCCCGATGTTACTCTCTTAAGGAGGAGCTGAAGCGGGACCTGCTGCGGATGAGGAGGGAGAAAGAGCGAGCTCAGGCTGCAGCCCAACAGGCGGCGCAGGCTGCAGCCAAGGCTGCACACAACCAGCAGCAACACACACTGGCACACGCACACGGCATCGCCGCTCCACACCACCTCGCCACAGGACCGGTCACCTCCGCACACAAGAGGAAACGGGAGGAGGAGAGGGAGGCGGCAACGTCGGCGAAGTCCAAGAAGAAGAAGATGATCTCGACGACCAGTAGCAAGGAGAGCAAAAAGGACACAAAGCTCTACTGCGTCTGCAAGACGCCCTATGATGAGACCAAGTATGATCATAAACTATTTGAATATTCACACTTAATACCTCAAAAGACACTCCTAAACCCATGTGAGTGAAACAGCTATTTGTAACCTTGTTTTCTCTCTCTCTCTCTCTCTTAAGGTTTTACATTGGCTGTGACCTTTGCACCAACTGGTATCACGGTGACTGCGTAGGCATCACGGAGAAGGAGGCCAAGAAGATGGACGACTACATCTGTGTGGAGTGTAAACGCGGCCAGGAGGGCAGCACAGAGGAGCTGTACTGCATCTGTCAGACGCCATATGACGAGTCCCAGTAAGCGCTCGTTTCTGCGTGTTTGTCGCAACTGAAGTAACAAAAGTAAAAGTCCACTACATAGAGACGGGGCGGGGCACATATGATAATACGACATTTCGATAAACATCCTTAATTGATCAAAAGGGAGTAAATTGTGGAGATACTGTTACTGCACAGTATAGTATAAAATAAAAATGGTTCACATAAAACAAGAAAGGGAGAATAATTACCAAGAAAAAGAGACGACTAAAGAATAAACATACTAATATACACACACATAGTATGATATTTTAGTCTACTGATAATATAGTATACTATAATAATCTTAATGTAATAGATTGTTCATAGTATAATACTCTTTATAAACAGTATAGATGATTATAATACGGTTAACAATAACAGTTGTAGTTATGACCTGTAAAATGTCAGTCTTAAGACTGAAAGCTACTGTAAATGAAATGTTTAATTAAATACAATAGTTCAATAGCTCTAAACTCTGACAGCTTTAACAAGACAAAGAAATTAATTTAGCGGTACCTTTCCATTTCCACGCCTTGACGACTTCTTCCGTTCAGTTCTGGTCGACAGACACTAAAATCCCTACTTTGTGTCATCCCAGGTTCTACATTGGCTGTGATCGGTGTCAAAACTGGTACCACGGTCGCTGTGTGGGAATCCTGCAGAGCGAGGCCAACCACATCGACGAGTATGTGTGCCCACAGTGTCAGTCGACAGAGGACGCCATGACGGTCTTCACTCCACTCACCGACAAGGACTACGAGGGTCTGAGGAGAATCCTGCGATCGTTACAGGTGAACATACCTGCGAGAGTTCTTTATGCGGTCGGGATGGCAAAGATGACACTTTTCCTTGTCCAATTCTGATGTCACTAATCCACTGAGACTGAGATCACTGTCGTTTTTACACAAATTAAACAACTATAGGAACGATTGATGCGTTTACCACCTAGCCATAGTCGGCCATATCAAAAACAACATGATGAACCGTCAAAACAAATATTCTGCTCTGATTATGACAGATTGTGCTGAGTGAAGCTTTTCTGTGAAATGTAGGGGTTTTGCAAAGTGATGACATGAATGTCCGTCTCTGAGGAGAGTCAATAAAACAATAGGATTTGTTGTGTTCCCCTGGCACTACACATCAACTTGATAACTCAACATTGGGCAAGTGCAGAGTAAATTCAACAAACCGAGTCGCTGAGTAGACACAAACGCTGGTAAAGCCTAAGTAACACCGTCTGTTTATTACCAGCAGCATCACAAACACAGCTCCTTGTCACACCGCCACAGTGTAAGAGCAGCAAACGACAGTGCTCCATGTGTCTTATCTGATGTGTATTTTTTGTTAAGCTTCCCTCACTTTTATCCTCATCCCGCCTCTTCCCTCTCTTTCCCTTCCACAATGTGAGAGAGAGAGAGAGGGAGGGAGAACATCTGTGTTGACCCACCTGCTTCCAGTGTCATTTTCATGATGCTGTTTGTTTTTCCTTCATTTGCTTCAACTTTCTAAAGTGTCTCGTCTTTCTCTTTATCTCTCCTCTTTCGGGAACCTCCCTCCTCTGCAGGCACATAAAATGGCCTGGCCATTCCTGGAGCCTGTGGATACCAATGACGCCCCGGACTACTACAGGGTCATCAAGGAACCAATGGGTGAGTGGAGAGAATATGAGTAGACACTGATGTCCACATCACACTCATAAGCACAACAGTGAATCTTACAGCGAAGTATGCTCTGTTGTAGTGGCAAGCGTAGACTTCATTCCTTCATTGAACTTAACTCGTATGTACTGTTTTAATTCCTCAATCACCAAGGCAAGGAAGAGTCAAGGTTTGCACATTTATTCCCCCGATGTTCCAGGTTGTGAATGACGATTTACACCGAGCACAGCTTCCAACGGACACGTCCACCCTGAATAATGCCGATAGAGCTGATAATCCAGTGTCTTTGTTTTGAAGTTATTCATAGTTGTTGATTCGGTGAGGCTGCAGCATCTTCAGGCATCTCAACAAACCCTACAAGCGCCTCTGGCTGCTATCACACACTCCACGTATTTTTATTTTGATGCCTCTAAATGTGGACGGCAGGCATATCTGGAGCAGAATTTATGCTCTTTTAAAGAAAGTTATTTGGACATAGCCAAAGTTTCCTCAGTAGAGCTGTTTTCATTTTGGTATTGCTTTAGGCATTGGAAGTAACACCCAGTCTCTATATCTGAGACATTAAAACACAGCCCGCCGGGAGGCCAGCAGGGAGGAAGCCCTCCAACTCAGATCAAATCAGCCTTGTAAATGGGGACTTTCGTCAACAGCGCTTTCTTTTTTTTTTTGAACTTCCATGCAAACAAACCCTTAATGAGCTGGTCAGGCTCTGCTGGGCTCCCTGTGGAAAGGGACCAGCCCCACACTCAGCTCCTGTTGGCCTGGCCCTGGAAACTCTAGCCTTTCCCTCTCACTTCTACTACTAAGAAAAAAGACCTTGTTGATTTAAAAAAAAAGATAATTTGGCTGGTGTGGCCGCAGCCGTTGGTAGTTTTAGGAGGGTTATGAGATGAAATGTGATGACAGGGAAGAAGGAGGTCTTTGATATTGACCATGAAGTCTTTAAGGTCCTGGCCAGCTGTGTGGAGGTTAAGGAGGTTATGAATGAGTTGGATATGTTTGTTTTAAATCCGACACGCTGTGCAGAGGATTGATCCTTATTTTCTTCAACATTGAAAGCTCATCCTCAAGGGAGACGTTGGCCAACGTCCATTGGACTCTCCTAGGTTCCGCTCATTTCGCGTGGTTTGTGTTGTTCCCTGGAACGACACTCGTATAATGTTGTGCTCTCCTCAGGAATGTCAAATCAGTCAGATCTCCGTCCCTGATCCGAAAGGCCGAGCAGAGTGAGGTTTAAACTGGCAGAGGTTTTGGATTTTTGCTGTCACACATGAAGTGATGAACTGTGCTCACAGGAAACATAGTTAAGTCTGTCAGAGACATGCCACATAAGCTACAATTACTTTTGACTGATTTGTGGAATGAGGATGATTGCAAATGCCATTTATCTGCTTTTTTTCTTTCTTTTGTCTTTTGCAAGATCTTTCAATTACATTAGTGGGGTTTTATTCTTTTTTTTTTACTGTTGCGCTCTGTACAAACACTTGTTAACAATGTTTTCTTTTAATACCCTTTTCTTAGACCTTTCCACCATGGAGGAGAGGTTACAGAAGCGCAAGTACGTGAAGCTGACAGAGTTTGTAGCGGACATGACCAAAATCTTTGACAACTGCCGCTATTACAACCCCAGTGACTCGCCCTTCTACCAGTGTGCCGAGGTTCTGGAGAACTTCTTTGTCCAGAAGCTGAAAAGCTTCAAAGCCAGCAGGTAAGGTGATGAGAGTGATGGTGTTGGTGGTGGTGATGATATAGATTAGATTGTGCATTCACGTGGTGTCATAACAATGAGAAGAATTAGTTCCAAGTCAGTCGTACACGCAAATCCAAAACGACATGGAAGAGAAAGTTGCCACATTTGCTGTAGATGTAAGTCGCACCTCATCTTTCTTATTATGCAAATATTGGAAAGAGGTGTCAAACAGTGACTCCAGAAATGACTCCATAACTCAGTCACAAACCAGCCTCAGAGGAGACTGTGGATGCCTGGAGATGTTGTTAGCGGCTCCAGCTGTGCTGCTATGTAGCCGACTGACCCCTGCCCCCCCAACAAAAGGGCTATAAAATAAAAGTTCTCATGGAAACAAACGTTGTCAGTCACTAGTGGAGTTCATCGACTCCTTTCCTCTCTTTCGATTTCCTGGGTCACCGTCCCGTGTCTCCTCCAGGCCTCTCTGTCATCTCCTGTGTCTTCTGCGTGAGGATTGATTTGCTCTTGTCCTGAAGAGCGAGATGAATCCTAACAGATGTATGAATTTTCAAAGTGATGTGTCGTTTACGCATGACTCATCTGTTTGAGCCATTAAAGCGATTTAATGTGTTCACCAACATGCAAACTCTCAGCCACACCTTTTTCACACACTTCAGTGAGCTGAGTTGACACCTCAAACAAAACAATGTTTCTGACTTCAAAACACACTTTAAGCAAGAATTTGGTCCCATGTTCTTTCCATGACGCACGCAGCTGTTTCTACACAACATTCAAGTGTTTAGTGATGCCTGTGAACTCGCCTCATTCCTTTGCCTTGTGTGATATAATAGCTTTGGGTGGATGGATGCACACTACAAGATTTTGTCCAATTCTATACGTGTTTATCATGATTTGATCTATTTTATTTATCATTATTATTAGTAGTAGTAGTAAATGTGTGGTTTGCATCCAGCTTAATTTGCCATATAAACAGTGATGTGCTTCACCTGCATGTATTTACACCATCCATTCTCCCTCACACTCTCTCTCTCTTCCTCTCTCTCCCCATTTCTCTCCCTCTCTTGCAGATTGTGATGTCAAACCCGTGGGTGTCGGGGTCACTCTTAAAACAAACAAAAATCATTTACAGACCTGGGTGTTGCTGTTTTTCTTACTTGTTGCAAAACAGCATTCAAAACTTTGTACAAAAATGTCCATACATAAACCACACTGTATGTGTGATTTTCCTTTTTTTTATTATTATTATTATTATTTTATAAGCAAATGAAAATGGAAAAAAAAGGTTTCTACTGTCTAGTAACGGCAGCCATGTTGGTAACACAAAACGTTCAAGGGAAAATGTATTTTCTTACTCTTGTCAAATGACTGATATTTTTGTTTACATCTGAGTTGGATATGAGGCAAAAAATAGGTTTGCTATTCTCTTTCTTGAGATTTAGTTTTGGAAAAACAAAGCAAAGCTATTACGGTTGTATTGTCAAATCTGACTTAAGTTCTCCCCCCTACACAGATAACTTATCTTTTAATTTGACTGTTTATTGTATTGGTCACGATGTGCTGCCACAAAACATTTTTACCTCATTTCTTAGCCGAGAATTTTAAAAACATACATGACTTGTATTAGTTTTACTTAACTGGCTGTGCCCATGTATAATGTTATTTTATTCATTATATGTAGCATATGCATATTCACAATCGTCTTTGTGAAGGACTATTATGTGCTCTAAAGGAAATAATGGTAGGAAGTGTAAAAAAAAAATAAAAAAAATAGACTGGAGAAAAATATAGTTTAGCTTTCCTCTTCTTAATATGGTAAGCTTGTATATACTCTGTCTGGCCAACATCCCATCATACACTTTTCATCTCACCAACATGGCTGCTTGGTCTAAGTCAAAAGTGTCTGACCCACTGGCATCCAATAACTTTTTTTTGTTTGTTTTTGTAATTCCATTAGGGCATATTTTTGTCATATTGTAAAGCTTTTAATAAAAAAAGGAAATGAAAACTTTTCCAACTGTTTCTTCCTCTCTTTGTCCATCTCTGTAGGTCTCATAACAACAAACTACAATCAGCAGTCTCTTAGCTCCCTCCTAAAAAAAAACAAACAAAAACAAAAAACAAACAGTGTCAGAAAGACGAGGCTTGTGATTTCCACGGAAAGATTAAAGGCCCGTGGTCCCAGTCGGACTGAACCTGAACCCGAACCCTTTCTAGAGGAGAGCGCACTCCCAGCTGAAAATCAGGTTGCAGTGGTGTCAAAGAGCCCGGCCTGCTACACCTCCAATTGCAGAACAAATGGGGGGGAAGAAGGGAATTCAAGGGCCCCTTTTCATCCAAAGCATCAGTGGGACATAATGACGGAGAGTTCCCACCTTCAGACCAGGGACAAGGCAGCCATGGACTCTATGTGGCAGCCTATTTTGTCCCAGTCGGACGTTCCTACCAGTGCAGCCCCACCATGAGAAGAAAGTTCCGGAAGGAGAAGATGAAACTGATAAGTTGTCTGATCCCATGTCAGCAGCATAGATCTGTGTTCAAACCTGTAGCTGATTCCTGTTTTTGTTTTTGTGTCTTTCTATGTCAGCTTTGTGTGCCCCGCCCCCCCCCAAAGAAAACCCAGACTTTCAACTTAAACGTCACCCCGTCACATTTTCATGACACAAACATCAACTATTAGTTATTGCTTCAAATAACAAAATACATCAAGTGTCAAGAGGCTAAAAAATAGAGATCGTTCTTCTCATGTTTTAACAGCGGTAGGTCTGAAAGGAGGAGTATTTTTCACTGTCCTCGTCTTCCACCTGGAACCAGTCAGTTTTCAGGTCCAGTTCATTCAGCCAGTCATTGGACAAACCAATCTATTAATTCCAGGAATGTATGTCCCTCTGTTAATTGAATAACTGTTCAACGTTTCGGTCGACAGGTTTCAAACTCGGCAGGTTACTAATCAGTAACCAGTGCGTGCAGTGTGGTAGAAACACAACACAACATATGCATCACCAAACGAGCTGCCACAAGGCAAAGTGCCCTGTGATGCTGAGTCACTTGAATGTCCCCCTTTCGTTTAACGTACAATCCGACTTGCTGCCTTTGGTTGCAATTGCATTGAAACAAAGTTTGCGGCGGTTTGCTCGATGCAAAACCAAATCCGTTCCATGTTACAGAGCCTTTTTAAGAACAATTCTTCACCAGATTGCCGCCATCTTGTTGGTCTCTCTGAGCAAATGCCGGGGATGGGCTGCAATGTTGCACCACTATGAACTACAGTATCTATCTTCATTCATTCATTCATTTATCGTGGGGGGAGCTGGTGTCAATCCCACCGGGCCAACGTAGAGACAAACAACCGTCCACACTCACAAATCTGCCTGTTTTTGGACTGTGGGAGAAACCCACGCACACACCCATGCAGAAAGACCCTTTTTCTGACTTGCTGCAAAGGCAAGAGTGCTACTAATTTATTAAATCGATTAATGACCTGCCATGTATCAAATCTGCCTGAACCCAGCTGTTTTTAACCACACCTGTTCCTGTGCCCTCACTTGTGAAGCTCCTTTCCAAGAGAGAAGGTACAGTAAATCAACATGACCTTTGATGGAAGCCTAATGCAGACATCTTCCATTTTTTTCAATAGAAGAAACTAGATTGAATAAATAACAGTCAACAGATTAATTGTTCTGCCTGATTAACATCTCCTTATATGGGCGTGCACAGCACTCAATCAACTAATTCAAGGGTCTTAGGGCTGTGGTGACTTCACCTTAATTTCCAGAGGGGAAACGCCCAGCACAGGCTGTCCCACCCACTGCATCCTGCCATTCGTTTGACCTTCTGTGAAATGCAAGTGACGAGAGTTAAAGGAATACTTCGCCAACACCAATTTGCATTTAGCTCTGTATTACTAGAATAGGGTTAGTAATGAAGATATTTCTTGACTCGGGGGTGGGGGGGGTGGGGGGTAACTGAGGTTGGGAAGCACACTTTTTCAAAAATACTACCCCCATTCTAGTTATACAAATCTATATGCAAATCGGTGGAGTATTCCTTTAAGTAGCTCTGAGCTCCTTCACACTTGAGCTTTTTCAAGGTGTGAAAGGAGATTGTTTAGTCATCAGGACATGCTGAACTAACCCAAATGTAGTGTACCTCTCCAAACATATACATGCATACAGAGTCTCCCGTCTGTTTTTGTCAGTGGCTGAGTCTGTAAGTCTCCCACCCCTTATCTATCAGCCACGTATTCCAGTATATTTCATTGAAGTTGACAGGTTGGCTCACACATGTCTCTCAGCTCGCCCGCAAACCATGGTTAAGTTATTGGATAATGGACTTTTCCACTCAGCATCGACTCAGTTATGTCGTGGTTTGTGGCAGCGTGGCTGGGAGTCGACTCTGATTGGGGACTGGGGCGTCTTTGTACTGTGGGATTTCTAAGACAATTTTATAGCTACGTTTTTAGCATATTTGGGAACATTTTGTAAAGTTCAATTATAATTTTTTGTAAGAGAGGAGCAGACATAAGGCAGTTGTCTCTAATTATATGTTCAAAAACTGTTTTCAAACTGGGAAAAAAAAAATGAGAGTTTATTTGTGTAGGAGTTGAGAGATAATGTCGTGTCTGTCTTCGTCTCTGTCTCTTTCACACTGATGTCCGTCACTTTGTAATCTAACGATGATTTCGTCCACTGTTTGTAACTTCTATTGTATATTATTGTTGTCCAAATATGTAGAGATTAAAGATTTTTAGAGAACTAGAAACTTTTATTTTTCACTTTTTCAAACCAGCAGCTAAGCCCACTTGTATATTTTAATTGTCTATTTTTCTCCTTAATTGAAGTTAACTCTACATGTAGGTGAAATTGCCCTTTATAATAAAAGTGCTGCATATTGTGAGCATAAAGGTTTTTGAATGGGTTCAAGTGACGCAGTAACTCATCACTCCTGTGTTGTTGCATTTCTTGTTTTATTTATTCATATCAGTTAAAGATTCTCAGTTGCTTTTCTTTTTTTTGGGGGTAATGTCAAAACATCAAATCTACAGTAAAAAAAAAGTAATCTATGTTTTTAACAAATTGTGGCAACTCTGAAGAGATTCTCTTTTGTACTTATAGGACATTTCATCCTAGATAAAGTAATGTTTTTGACATCATGTTTCACAAGAGTTGTGTTTTCTTTTAGTTTACGCAGTACCTGTTCTCAAATACGTCATGGAAATGATCTCACACACATAATTATTTGATCCCTCGCTGATTTTGTACTTTTGCCCACTAACAAACACATTTACAGTCTATACTTTTAATGGTAGGTTTATTTTAACAGTGAGAGACAGAAGATCAAAAACAAAATCCAGAAAATCACATTAAGAAAAGATACAAATTTATTTGCATTTCATTAGATGAAATAAGTATTTGATCCCCTACCAACAATAAAGAATTCTGGCTAACACATAATCCAGCAGTGCTCGTATGATGCCCCTGCTCATGAAGGCACATGGACAGGCCCGTCAATGAACACCTGAATGATTCAGAGAACGATTGGGAGAACGTGATGTGGTCAGATGAGACCAAAATCGAGCTCTTTGGAATCAATTCAACTCACTGTGTTTGGAGGAAGAGGAATTCAGACTATGACCCCCAGGAACATCATCCCCACTGTCAAGCAGGGAGGTGGAAGCATTATGCTTTGGGGGGTGTGTCTCTGCTCATGGGGGCTGGTCAACTTCACTGCATCTAGGGAAAGCTAGACGGGACCTTGTACTGTGAAATCCTGGGTGACAAACTCCTCTCAGCCAAGAAACTTAAAATGGGTCGTGGATGGGTCTTCCAGCATAACATACAGCCACGGCATAACGAAAGGGTGGCTCCAGATGAAGCACATTAAGGTCATGGAGTGGCCTAGCCAGTATCCGGACCTAAATTCTATAGAAAATCTGTGGAAGGAGCTGAAGCTTCGAGTTGCCAGGCGACAGCCTCAAAACCTTTAGGATTTGACGAGGATCTGCAAAGAGGAGTGGTTCAAAATTCCTCCTGAGATGTGTGCAAACCTGATGATCAACTACAAGAAATGTCTGACCTCTGTGCTTGCCAACAAGGGTTTCTCCACAAGAACTTAGTAATGTTTTGATAAGGGGTCAAATACTTATTTTCACTCTGTCTCTCCCTGTTAAAATAAACCTACAACTAAAAGTATAGAGTGTGAATGTGTCAAAATCAGTGAGGGATTAAATACTTATTTCCTCCACTGTATAGTATATATATTAATTTTTATGCAGTTAAAAATGTGTGTAAATTGAATACAATTCTTACATAACTGAAATGAGTCTGGTCATGTGGGAAAAAAACATTCTATTATGTGGGAAATTAGCTTAAAATTCCAATATTCCATCACGATATCACAGTAACAATATTCATTGGGATATTTCACAGAAGTGTTTGTTGTGATATGCATCGATACACAGTTCACACAAAAGTCAAAATCAAATAATAACATGTGCACAACTGTAATAAAACCACTAAACAGGCTACATATAGGGTTGCACCTAACGATTATTTTCATAGCTGATTAATCTGTCGATTCTTTTCTGACATGGCAGGAAATGTTACAAATCAGTGGAAATGATGACGTTCTGGAAGGTCTTGTTTTGTCCACAAACCAAAAACCATTTCTTTGTTATATGGAGCAAAGAAACCAGGAAATGTTCACGTTTAAGAAGCTGAAAAATTAGAAAGCTTGTTTTAGTTTAGTTGAAAACAGAGTTTCACCACCAACATGACTCAAATGTCACCTCTAAGGTTGACCTTCCTCTCTCCTCTCACACCCGTCTCCCCCACCTCCCCACTCAAACCACTAAATGCATCCAGAGGAGCTCATCATCACTGATTTTTTTTTCCTCACCCTCGTCTTGTGGCTTGAGGGATATCACACAGCAAACAACTTCCTCCACCTCCTCATCTTCCTCCTCTGTCCCCCTCTTTCTTTCTTTCTTCCCCTCCCCCCCCTCCTCCTCCTCCTTCACATCCAAGAGGAGGAATGTCCTCCTGCTGTGATAGTGGAGTGGGCTCCTGTTTCCTGCCCTCTTGCATCTGTTCCCTCCAGCGTTGATCCCAGATAGAGACTTCATCAAGCCTGGGAACTAACCGGCTCCAGCTGACAGACAGACAGACAAAAAAGTGCCTGCCTCACCCTCAAAGTTTCCAAGTCAGTCTCTCTTCCAGAAGGCCTGACAGAGAGCATGTTTTCAGGTTCTAATTAAGAGTATCTTACTTTCCCATGCAATCACTGGCAATGATAATAATGAAGAGCATTGTTTCAGTGGGAAGAATGTGTTGTTTTAAAGACAAACGTCTCCCCTGAGGGTCGTAGAGTACAAAACAAATGCACATTTTATTGGGGTTTTTTGTATTATAAAGCAATATCAGCATTCAGTGCAAATATTTCTCCCTTTTATATGAAGCATGAGCTCAGGGATTTGTGATTAAATAAGACGCCTCTTCTTCAGAAAGACAGACCTGACATCCTCTCTCCTGCCTGAATCCCCTTCCTGTGCCATTTTACACAACCGTCTTTATTCTTCCTCCATCTCGGGGCCCCTTGCCTCCCTCTTTCTCTTCTTTTTGATTTCTGCCCAAATACTTTAAATACCACATCTGAGCTCTGGCCTTACCCAAAGGAGTGTGTGTTTGTGTGTAAGCAAGAAAACAAGAGCAGTCCCAAAGAGGAGGCACTTTTGTGCATCATCATGTGTCCAGGTGCAGAGAGGATCAGATTCCTGCGATTAGGCTTATGGCTTAGACCCTACAACAATACTCTCCTTCCTCATTCGGCGTGGGCTTGTTTGATGTCGGGCAAACATTTCATCTTGGACACATGATTATAGTTAGAAAAATAAGCTTCTCTCATGACAAGTAGAGGTCCTGTGCTCTCTCCCTTGCTCCCTTTTCCTCCCTCCTCCTCCTCCTGCATGTCAAGGTCCACCATTCCCTCCTTCCCCCGGTCACTGTTACAATAATAGTGCATTTCCTGCCAACCAATAACAACCACATGGACATCATGTACAGGACTGGGTGTTATATAACAATAGTATTCAGTGCAATACAACATTTTGAATTTCGTAAATAAGTAATAAGATAGAGACCAGCGAGATTAAATATTGTACAGTGAAATCAAAGATGATACTGTTTCTTTCTCAGGACAGATCTGCGATTCTTAAACACACAGGAATAATTAAAAAAAAAAAAAAACGAACAACAAAATCCCACATGATGAAAAATAATAAAATATATCTCCGTCTTTCAACATATTCTGTTATAGTATGATGCACTGTAGCAGTCCATATATGAAGGTGAATGTCCCTGTTCGCTGTACAACAACAACAAGGCCCTTGTGTGGATCAGTTCCGGCAAATTGAGTCTCTTCCCCAACAGAGGGGGCGCAATTGTCTGATGTTTGGTTCACCTACACCTGGAGCGGGTGGCGTCCAGGGCTTTCTGGTGTCTCCGCTTGTTGAACCGCTTCACGTAGCTGTTGCTACGCAGAAGTCCGTCTCCAGGCTTCAGTTTTCCCGCCAGCAGGTTCAGGAGGTCAGTGGGGAGGTGGCGCCTGCGGTGGAAGATCTGCCCCATTATTATGTATCTGGTCCCTGAGGAACAAGCAGAGGACATTTTTAAGTACGAGGGGAGAAAAGTGCACAATCAAGCAATTGGTATTAAAGAAGAAAAACAAACTTCTTCAGTAGTTCGCTGTGGGATGACTGGTACTTGTTTGAGTTGAGTTGAATACGATTCCCCTCTCATCCAAAGAGGTTTCTTCAATTCTTCAATTCTTCAGGTTAAATACCTGGTCGTTAGTCAGAACTGAAGAAGCTTATTGGACGAGAGGGGAAACGTATTCAACTCAACTCAAGCAAGTCCAGTCGCCCACAGCGAACTACTGAAGAAGATTATGACCTGGATGACTGAGAACCTTCACCGACATGCAACTAAACAAACAGAAGCGTTTTTGGGTGCCACACTCACCGAGTTTGATATCAGGACAAGGTTTGCTGCACTTGAATGTGTCCAGCACCAGGAGGCGGACTTTGAAGAAGAAACTGTCCGGGGTCACGTAGAGACGGCTCATCTTGTAGAAACCGTCACTGCTCACCATCAGTGTGATGAGCCAAATCCCTTTCCGCAACACCTCAATGTCGTGGACTATCCCGTTGACAGCTGTTTGGGAGACACGGAAAGCAAATTCTACAAATTGAAACCATCACAATTCTGGCTTTAAGATTACAATGTAGGTTTCTAAAGTAATAATCCAACATTTGCTCAGGGAACATTCTCCTTCTCACTTGGAGAGAAAAGAGAAAACGAATACCAGTTTCATATCTGTGAGGTAAACATGTGTCTCTCACTGGATACATACCAAACTCACTGTAACAGTAATGCTCTCTCTCCTCCTTCTCCTTCCTGCACTCGCTCATGCAGAAGGCGTCGTGTGTCAAGTCGGACTCTGCAGAGGGAAAGACAAGCACAGGGCAGGATGATTGGGACGAAGCCGTGACTCCCATTTTGAGCATCATTAGAAAAGACAAGGTTGTCATTACAAAACCCAGGCGTCACATTCCACAGCAGAGATGTGGAAGAGGTGGGATCATATCAGTCTCACATTTTCCACCTCAAACACTATATCATCGCGGTCCCTCTTGATTTGCATCAGTATCATTACAGTCTCCTGCTGACGCAAAGCCACACACTGACAGCCAGATTTGAGGGAAGTGGTTGTAATTAGTGGCAAGGGACGGATGGATGAGGAGCAACCATTGCTGTCATTATATAGCTGTTTGACTTAAAGTCGTAAACTCTATGAACTCTGTACGTTTGCTGATACGTATATGTGATCAACAAAAAAAGTAAGGAAGTAAATGTAACTATTCGTCTTGAGTTGACACAAGATTTAGTCGTATTTGTTTAATTGTGTTGAGCTGTTCACTACTTACAAATAGCAAGGTTAATTCACACTTTTGCTCTTTAAACGATCAATAAAATGTCAAAATCTGTCCACTCACACACTTCAGCTTTATCCTCCACTTGAGGGTTGCGTGGCTGCTGGAGCCAATCCCTAGGTGACATAGGGTGAAAGGCGGGGGGGGGCTCGCCAGTCCATTGCAGGGCCGACACACAAACAACCATTCACTCTCACACTCACACCTAGGGTCTATTCAGAGTGTCCAATTAACCTCTGCATGTTTGTGGACTGTGGGAGGAAACCGGAGAACCCAGGGAGAAAACCCACGTACACACGGGGAGAACAACGTTAGCCACTACCCAGCCGTGTGCCCCCCCCCAAACTTAATTCTAAATATTTGAAATTTAATGACGAAACTTAAATTTGAGGGTCTCTCTATGTGTCAATGCAACAAATACGGAACATGAACATGAACATAAAACATGTCTTATCTTAAAGCAACTAATTCTCTCTCACACTTTAGAAGATCTGCACTCACTGACGTGATGTGCCAAAGCTGAGTCCTCTTCTTTGTAGTGTCTGTGTATTTTGTGTGTGTGTGTCTGTGTTGTGTGTTGTTCTTGTCAATTTGATTAGTTTGCTTGTGTTTTGATTCTGTAGTGGAACATGTCTTAGTTTCTATGTGCAGCACAACAGGAACCTGCTGTGAATCACTATTTGTTGAGCCAAGCCAGTTTAAATCTAACAACTTACTAATACGTTCCTGTATAATAATTAAATGAAATTATATTAGAATAATGCTAGGAAATTGAACAAAACACATTTAGAGTTTAGGTGCGCCGTATGCAATTTCCGCCACAAACAAGTGTGTAGTCATGGAAATAAAAAGTCTTGTTATCTCATTTTGATTTCTTAGTGGCAAACGCAAACAATAAAATAAAATAGGAAAACAAAAGACAACAAAGCTAGTGGAGCTGGATATCTAAATGGAGATCTAATATGGAACAGTCTGTTATCTTGATTTTTATGAATTCGAATAGTGTTTGAAATGTTTTGGCTCATGCAAATACATTACTCCACAAAATATATAACATTATACCCTCATTTTTTCAGATGATATCTTTAAACCAGAGGCAGCCTTTCCCCTCTCTCTGGTACTAATACGAAAATGTTGTCAACATGAATGTGCAATAGTGAATACCAAAGGAGAACAGAGATTATTATAATGAGTAATAAATATTTTTGGATATTGAGCATCAAAGATTTCCCCAGCTGGCTACATACTTTATAATTTCACTCAAGTGAAATATGTTGTCATCCCAAAAGGGAGTGTTAAAGATAAAACAGCTAATGCTGAATCTGAGGGCAAGCCAGTGTTAAAGGTCCAGTGTGTGACATTTATTAACGGTAATTAAACTCCCTCGATGTTCTGTTGTATAATTGCTATGAAATAGAAATGATTTTGTTTTTGTAACCTTAGGATAAGCCTTGTATATATATTTTAGGGGAAGGCCTTTGCCGCCATTTTGTGCCATCATGTTTCTACTGCAGCTCAAATGGACAAACAGTGTTTCCAATATAAAAGTGGAAGCCTGTTAGGCAAAGGACAAAGGTCGTCATAGTTTCCTGACGCTTTTGAAATTCTTTCACACTGGACCTTTAATACAGAGGTCAGGAGATACAGCAAATCCTCCTCTACCTCGCCTCATGATGTCGAACTGGTAGATGAGACTGGAGGAGCGTCGGTTGAAGGTGACAGGCGGGCGACTGTTGTTCCGGGCTGCTGCACTGATACCTGACTGGTAGAGACTGGACTTCCCGGGCCGGTTTTCCTCCGGGTCCAGCCGTCGGTTGGGGTGATCTCTCCGTGGAGGGGGAGCAGGTTGGTGCAGCTGGGTCTGAGGCTGTGTGTGAGGGGGGCCTCTGGGTCTGGAGTTGGGGTGTCCTTCTGGTTCACTCTGCTGAGGAGGACTGACGTTAGACTGGGTGTCCTGGTTGCTTCTCTGCATGGTGCGGTTGGAGGCAGCAGCTGTGGATCCCGTCAATGAGGTTTTGGGAAGCAGACCAGTGGCCTCGCCCCTGGTTTTCTCGCTGTTGTGCTCCAGCAGACGGTCACTCTTGGGGCCTTTCTTGCTCTTGTTGTGGGGAGTGTGGTGGCGAGAGACAGGGGCCAGGTCACTGTGCTTGGGCCACACGGCTGGAGGAAGAGGATGCAGGGCAAATTTGGACTCGCTGGCCTTGCTGCTTTTCTCCAGAGGTTCATTGATGGGCAGGGAAGGCTCTTTCACCACCAGCCTGGTCTGGTTGCTCAGAGCCGGATCCACAAAGCTGCTCTGGCCCTTCTCTATCAGGGTGTACAGCTCTGGGTTTAAACAGAGAAAGAAGTGCACTCAGTTTATAAAGTATGATGAAGGACATCAATACCATAAGTAGACTACAACAAAGGGTTCATTTAATTTACATAATAGCTGTCGACCTTTATGACAAACCCTCTTTAGTTTACTTTTCTTTCGTTTAAGTCATGATGAATGTTTTGATGAATAATGTGATTTTAATACTGACACGTTATGGCAATCATTGACCGTATGAAATAATCAAATTATTTTCAGATTTAATCCTTTGTAAGGATTTTTATTGATATTGAAATAACAGTGCTATCATTTGTATTCACAAAGTAAATCCATAGCCAAATATCCTGGGTTTAAAAGCAAACAATAAATTACAACAGAAGAGAATTCTATAACTTATTGTTATTTGTTCTCTGTGTTTTGTGGCAGTTGGTAACATTATTAAAAAAGCGTGTTAAAAGGTGTAAAGCACCATGTGAAGACAATCTAAAATGGCCAAAGCTCTTCTATGTGAATTCATCTAAGTTTACACTCACCGTTAACAAAGTGCTCTTCGGCGTGGTAAAGCGGAAACCCCAGAAACAAGAGAGTCAAAATAATCTCTGCCATCCTGGATGGATGTGGACACTGTGGACAAACTTGAAGTTCTGCTCCAGAACTGGGATTCCTGGGACTTTTATATGGCCCACGTCTGCCGTGAGGTAGAAGAGGGGGGTGGTGGGACGTCCCACACACGGTACGACACTCATTTCATTCATAAATGGTTGTTGCCAGGCGAAACATGGTCCTGCTTCTTCTGAGGGACATTTTCTGAATTGGATATTTGTATAAAAAAAGGTTTAGCTTCACATATGTGTTGTCCAAAATAATGTTCATAATCTTCAGAATGTATGGTTTATAGGCCTGACCCTATTTTTCTTAATTTTGACATTTTAGGAGAAAATATTAACACAATTGCAGGGTATGTTTAAACTTATACTGCTTTGATGGCATAGGTAGGTACTGTACATTCATGGGTTTTCACTGCCCTCTGCTGGGCCAGGATTTGAGAATTTCCAGCGAATACTCTCAAACTAAAGTTACCAAAATGAAAAAGAACGCACTAAACTTGACATTAACCTAAAGTGAATAGAATCAGTTGTTTTCTAGTTGTCACAGTTACAGAAGAACAATCAGTAAACATGTAAACATGAGGAGATATTTAACATTGGAATAATGAGAAGGTAAAGTGAGATGTGATTTATTCATTTATGAAGATTTATTTTCAGAACTGGATTCTGTTTTATTTCTTTTTTATAACAACTTATGAGGTAAGTCTCAGGATATTTAAATTAAAAGTACATCATTTCTCATTTTATCTTCATGATTTCGATAACCACATAATGTAATTTAATCCTGCGTACCTGGGATATTGGTTATCAAATGTAATAGCACATGGACCTTTTTTAGATGGAAAGGATAAAATGAAAGATCTAGCTAGGCAGTACTGGATGCTTGGATGGATGTTTATGTATTAAACGTTTCATTTCAGGTCTGTAGTTTAATTCTGTCTCCTTTTGTTTTGGCAAAATTGACAATAAAATTATCAATCACAAAAGCACAACTTGAGTTAAGTTATGGAAATGACGCTCTGTGTAGCATGAGGGAAATGAAAAGACATGTTCACCTTCTCTATATTCTACTTGAAAATTTAACTAAAGACGACCCAGATGGGACTCGAACCCACAATCCCCAGCTCCGGAGGCTGATGCCTTATCCATTAGGCCACTGGGTCATCGCGCCACGTAGTATGTATAAAGCGCTTTTTAAAAAAGCAGATAGCTCGAGAGACAATTCTGTTGACTGATTAATAAATGTATTTAATCCATTCTAGCAACACACAGGAGTCCATTATCAAACACTGTGACCGTGTATCTCGCGATACGGACTGAGGTCGCCTTGACTCCGGTTCTGTTGTTTGATGTTGTTTTTTTTCCCCTTCTTACCACGAATGATGGGGAGGAGCTTTTAGCAAACTGACCAATTAGACATCAGAAAGAAATAGGCGGTATATGTGTGACGTCATGCATATTGATGAAGGAAAAAAACCTAGAGAATATATGTCAGGTAAGTTCGTACTTTCTCTTTGTCAGAGTAAAGTCTATAATCCAAATGTATTACTCATTTCGTCGTTCACATTACTGTCGTTGACAGTGACATGAATGTGTCATGCTTTCTCGTATGAGTTTTTGGGCGTTGGTGTACCTGACAGGCAGACTGTGCGCGCGAGGAGCTACATGATGTACTAGACAGCCGGTTCTTCTCTAACTAGTTACCTGGCGCACACGCAGCGGTGTGTCCTGTCCTGACTCCTGCCTTCACACCCGTAACTGACGAATTTCAAACCCCATCTCAACCGCTGCGTCGAATATGAGTGTGAACGTTACTTCACATCCCAGTCACTGGGAATCCATGTCGGAAGTTCGGAGGTCCCTTGTTGTTGCTGCTGTTGACGTTCCACGGACAGTTATCGACCGTATACATCGCTCCCTTCTTTTCTTTACTTTCAATTCGTTTGGGTTGACTAAAACAACTGTCTAGCTAGCCAGTTGCCTTGTTAGTTCGTTTCATTTTTTGATTGATATATTAACTAGTTGCATCGGCTTATCTGAAATAGCTAGTCAGACAGTTATTTAGTGTGTATGGCATATGGCATCTGTAATGTGTTATTAGTCTTTTCTTCTCTTTTTGCCTCTTCTCCTTCATCGTCATTCAGTTTGGGGTTACTGAAACAATTGGTCAGATTTTTAGTTTTTGATAGTTGTTCACCGATTGTGGCATTACTACCTTCCTCACTTTCCTTTACAATGTTTGATTCACTAAAACAACAAGTTACCTTGGCTTTTATCTTGAACAACAGGTTCGTTAGCTGTTTAGTGGTGTTTAATAGGGTTGGGTTAAAATATTGATTTGGCGATTATATCGTCATCTTTCTTTGTATGATAATCGATACACTGGGGCGAATATCGATATAATGAATTAATTGTCTTGATGTCTCTTCGCGGTGGCGTTGCTCAAATGAATGAGGGAAAACGTGGGCAAACGTTACCTGGTCGAAGAAGAGGGAGTTTATAGAGGGATAATGGCAGAGACTGCTACGTTAAGAGATGCCTCATCCATGTTTAATATAGACTTTATGCACTTTGTTCTCTATGTTGTGAATAAACTGAGAAATCCTACACTTTTAACTTTTCACAGGCGTTTTGTTTTCTTCAGTTGGACAGATATCGTGATGTATCGCTGTATGATTGTCTCGATTTTCACAGAATCGTTGTATCGTGATATTATTGGTATCATGAACCAGGTACACTGTGATTCCCAGCTCTATATTGGCATCTGTAGTGTTGCATTACTGGCTTCTTTTTTCCATTACCTCTTCTTCTGAATCTCTCAACCTGTTCTGGGTTAACTGAAACAACTGTTCTTCTTCCTCTATGGAGTGTAATGGCATCGTGTATCCTTAATGCTGCAACACTGCCATCTTCTGGAGTTAGAAAACTCCTACACTACCCCGTCCATGATATTTTTGCCTCGACTCTTCAGTCTCATCCTTTTCTCCCCTCAGTCTCAACCTTGTGTATTCCTGTCCTTTCTTTTCTTTTTTGCCTTGACAACTTATTGATAAATTACTGTCTTTCCACAGGGATTTCATGTTTGTCTTGGTCAGTGGTCAGAATGTCATATGACAGCGATGTTGGATCTCGACTCAACCAGTTCAAAAACAAAGGGAGGGATCCGAATGTAAGCACTGCCAGTTACTGTTAGCACACATTACTACAAAGACTATCCTGATAACCATCCACTGTTCCGGTATTAAGTATAAACTTTTTCTTTCTAATAATGGTTGTCAACATTTTCAGGAGCTCAGACGCAGGAGAGCGGAAGTCAAGGTGGAGCTCCGAAAAGCAAAGAAAGATGAGCAGATGCTGAAGAAAAGGAATGTTGACAGTCTCTTAGATGAGCCGACTGCACCTGAAGATTCAAATACACAGGTTTAGCACCTGCTGACACTTCTCAGTCTGCTCTGCTTCTCCACTGGCTTATGACGGGCACAATGGACAAAGCATAATATATGAAATAATCTCATTTTTATTTATTATTATTAATGTATTAAATATTTGATTATCTGTTATTAAGGAGGTACAACACTGCTTTCTGTTTCTGCAGCCACCTCAGAGCTGGTCTGTGGAGCAGATTGTAGAATGTATAAACAGCCAGAAC